>NC_143486.1:81677002-82012125 GCF_027475165.1 Benincasa hispida
TTTTGTATTATGAACTTAGTTATAAAATGGAAATTGCATCTTTATATCTGTCCACTCTCTTTACAGTACGCATGAGTAGCTAAAACTGTCGAATGGGTTGAGAAGCACTTAGCTAGCGTAACCTGGGATTTTCACTTTGTGCGATCATCTTGTATTATGTATGCGTCATTCGTCCTCTAGAAAGGGTAATCTAAGGATAGAATATAAGCTTGGAAAAATCATATTAGAATCTAGGCTCGGGAGAATCAGATTAGAACCACATAATCAAGAGATAGAAGCTTAGGAATAAGTTTTGTTTGCTATTAACGCATTGCATGCACCCTAGAGATAGGATATGATTGTATGCGGTCACCTTGTACCTGTGTGCATCATTCATCATCGCATAGGCAAGAAGTAGAGACTTAGGAATAAGCTCTATAGATATCATCGCATACATCGCACGCGTCCTAAAACTAGAAGCTATGTGATATGATGTTTGTAGTTCATATATTTGTTAAGCTTATATGTTTGTAATTCATGTATTTGTATTTTGGGTGTTGAATTGAGTTCATATATCATGAATATCTTGTGCATTTTTTTCGGATACAGTAATATGTATTTATGGTGATTATATTTGAAAGCTTGTTTGTTCAATAATTCTATATATCTTTTTAATAAATTATGGATTACACTTTCTTTTATTATTTTGTAAGGTACGGGAGTTTTGGAAAATAGAGTTTACAATGTTACTTTTGCATCATGCATTTCAATTTTTATTTTGTTTAAGCAATCAGTTTACAAAGTTGTGCATGTAACACTTCAAGTTAAGTTGGATAGGATATACTATATTCATTGGAACAAAACAAATTTGGATTTATATTGGAAGTAAAATATCCTCCAAAATGTAATGGTAATATAATGGCCTAATTAATGTTGTGTTACATGGTTAGTTGGATTTGGTGTCATAAATCTCGTGGATCTCGTAGTTTGTGATTTGTAAATACAAATTATTTATTTAGTAAAATAAGAAGTATTTTATTTGACATTTAGATTGCATCGACTCATTTCAATAAACTAAGATCCAAGGCTATTGAACATAGCTTGAACAGTATGTGATAGACATACAAGTGAATTGGATCATGTTCAAGTAATAGCCTATAAGGTCTACAGTATATGGATAAGGTTGAGTGTTTTATCCTTGAGACACTGCGGATATGGTATACTTTGTAAGAGTTACAAGAGTTGTAAGAGTTACAAATGATATGATCCATATTATTCATGTGGAGACATGTGAGTGAAGGTATCCTATATGAAATTGTAATTAGGTTGCAAGAATTAGTAATCTTGATAGAAACTTGGACTTATTTTCCTATTTTCTTGAAATAACTTACTAATTCATAATATTCAAACAATCAATATTGAATTTCCAGTCTTTTGATTTCAAGAATTGTCATAGTTATGAAAAACCTATGAGTTTAATGTAATTTATGGACTAATTAGGGAATGTCTTTAGGAAACAATTAAGAACTGAGATAGAGTTCATTGTTTAATTGACTAATTAAGACATTAAGGTACTTCCTTAATGAACTATGGAACAACTTAATTGCATGAATTTTTATCAAGTCCATGATAGAATTTGCTAAATCTACATAAAATCCCCAAGACTTATTTTTCCATTGAAATTTATTACATAGTCCCTCTCATTTCTCTCATTACTAAATTTTTCCTATCAATTCTTGTCTTTACTTTGATTTTAGTTAGTTTCTTTAAAAATAAACCCCCTCCCTCAATTGTTATCTTTTTTATTCAAAGTTCAATTTTGCCAATTAATAGAGGTTCTCTGTGAATCGACCTCATACTTCCATTGTTATTACAAGTTGGTATTGGTAGTTGTGTGTGTTCTATAAATTTTATTTGTTTTGGATTAGATAGAATTAACGACACATATTTTTAGCATCGAACAATAGAGGAATGATGAGAATTTACAGGATAAACATTCACCCTTAAGCATACTTATAAGAATACAGCGAGGGATAAAAGAAGACAATAAACTTAACCTTAGAGATCTCATCTTCTCGTTTCGTTTCTAGTGGTCATGGTCACGAACGGAATCTTTTGAACCCAAACACCATGAATACAATAGTAAACGCTTTGCTTCCCGAACACCACCGAGAAAGTCTTCTTTGTTATTCTCAAGGAGAAAACCAAAGGCAAAGTGGTGGGCTTGCCTATGGACTTTGGTAAAGGAAGAAGAAGAGAGATCTTGAAAGAGAATCTTTCATAGATGAATTTTACATGGAAAGATATCTTACTAGGGAATTTTTCTCCTACCTTTTCATTTCACGTAAAAAAAACTAACTCATTTATTTTTATCTTCCGCCACTCATTTATTTGAGAAAATGGAGTTAAGAAATAACTCATTCAATAACTCCCAAGGAGATACTTAATTTGAATTTCAAAATTTCAAAATTTAATTATATTACATTAATATAATTAAATACCATATATTATATTTTATACAATATATAACCTATAGTTTATTATATCGCATATAATATAATTTATAGTTTATAATTCTCTCATACTAGTATTAATATGAATCATATTTATATCAATTTTAACCTATAGTTTTTATACGAATCACATTCATATAATAATATTTGAATCATATTCAAATAACAACCTCTCTCATCAAACTACATAGATTTAATATGATTCACATTCACATTAATTTTAACATATAGATTTTATATGAATCTCATTCATATAATAAATACTTGAATCATTTTATATGAATCTTTTTCATATAATGTATCAACATACGTTACATTTTATAATGTATTAATATACATTATAATGTATCAACATACATTATATTAATTGTATCTTATACAAATAATTCCATCTAATTAATTTGAACAAATCAAATTAAATCAAAATTAATCTGATTCTCTTTAGTCCTTATTGAGCTAACAAGAGGACCTTATGAACCAACAGATTAAAGCTCTAATGATACGAGATTAATTGATTAAACTCTTTAATCAAATTAATCAACATTCATTAACTGCCAATCGCTCCATTAAAGGCCGATAGTTTCACTATTCGCGTTGTAGATATATTTTTGTGCCTGTTGGATATAACCAATCAACAGTATGTTAACCTTTCACAAATTGCTTATAAGTACAGTTGGGTCAAATCATCGTTTTACCCCTGTAATTACATATAATTTCTTAAGTACCATCGATCCATCTAATGAACAATTAATCGTAGTCCCAATATAACTAGACCCCTCTATGACCAATGAGAGGGTGAAAGCCCTTATTGTTCAAGACCCGAAATCAGCCCTTAAGGGAGCAATTCATCTACTTGCCCTAACAAAGGGAAGAGCTGAATTCTATCTTATGTAGTTGAGCTCCAAACTCCTCACTCAGATGAATGCCCAAAATCATAGGCATATTGAGTCGACAAATCTGGTCACTGCCACCCATACAAATCAAATGACCGCCCTCATAGGCAGGAGTTCATAACTGACTCAAGATTGAGGTCAAATATCTATGGTCCTTTTGGTGAAATGTAAGTCTCTTCCAACAACGATGTTATAAAGAGAGACTCAACATTTTGTGGTTCAATCTTATACAAAGTCTTTGTATAGGATACCCCGGTCACATGTTTCCATGTAAATGATCATGAATAGATCATTTGTAACATTTTGCAACAATTGTAACATTTACAAAGCAAGCCATATTAGTAGTGTTACCAAGATAAGGCACCTAACATTATCCACATACTACAAACCATTTAGGTTACTAATTAAATATGATCTACCTGTATGTCTACCACATACATATTTAAGTTACATGAAATAACCTTGAATTTTTCTTTAATGGATTATTGCATATAAAATAATCAACATTGATTCAAATGACATATAACTACGAGGCTTCATGACATACATCCCAACATTTATATGGTATGAAGATGAAGAATATGGTGACAGGCTCTACGATCTATAAAAGAAAAAGGTAGTGAGAAGCAGAGATGTAGTATTCTTTGAGCACGAGAAGGGTGTAGATCTTCTGAGTACAAGGTACATTTCTACTTCAGAGTTATTTTTGGATACTACTGAGGATTCTACTTCTACTCCTTTTATTGTTCAACTGACAAATGAGAATGTTTATGATGTTGGTGAGATACAATCTGATAGTAATATACCAGATCATGTTGATGATGATGATCTTAATGATTCTTCATTTGATGAAGAGATTCATGAGGAAGTGAGTCATGAAGAAGTTCATGAGTAAGGGGAACAACCTATTCCCTAAGTGGAGGATACTCAAGCTTAAAAATCCACTAGATAGCATAAACCTTAAAGAGGTATCCAAGATCAGAGTCATTCTAGTTAGTGAAGATGAAGAGCGAGAGAAATATCAAGAGGTCTTGTCTCATGATGAAAAAGACTAGTGGCTCGATGTAATGAAAGATAATATGAGTTCTTTAGAAAATAATGGAATCTATGAGCTAGTGAAGCCTCAAAATGGCAAGAAAGTATTGAGAAACATATGGGGTTTCAAGTACAAGAAGATGGTGAGAAGATAGTGAGGTACAAAGCCATATTAGTGGTTAAGGGATGTAACAAAGAAAAAGGCATTGACTTTGATGAGATATTCTGTCCAATGGTTAAAATGATATCTACCAGAATAGTGTTAGGTTTAACAGCAAATTTTGATCTTGAGATAGAAAAACTTGATGAAATAATTTCCTTTTTATATGGTGATTCTTGTGTGTAATTTAGAAAGTTCCCTACATGTAACTTCATCATTCTTCATTTGTATGTAGATGATATGTTGATAGTTTGACAAAATGCATATATGAATCAAAATTTGAAGAAAGATTAGTTCAAGTCTTTTGACATGAAAGATTTGGGTCTTGCAAAGCAAATCTTAGGTATGAGATTGTTGGTGACAAGAAAGCTGGAAAATTGTAGTTATCCCAGGAGAAGTATATTAAACGGGTGCTAGAAAGGTTCAATATGAAGCATGTTAAACCCGTTAGTACATCGCTAGCAACTCATTTCAAGCTAAGTAAGAGAACTTGTCCTACAATGGAGAAAAAAAGAAGTTATGTCATTCATTCCTTATTCTTTTGCTGTTGGTTCTTTGATGTATGATATGATGTACTAGACCTGATATTACACATGAAATCAATATAGTGAGTCATTTTCTATCAAATCCAGGTAAGACTCATTGGGAAGTAGTGAAGTAGATCTTCAGATAGTTGCAAGGCACCTTCAAATCAGGTTTGTTTTATGAAGGTGGCAACCCTATATTCGAAGGCTATACTGATGCAAACATGACAAGTGATATTGATAACAAAAAGTCTACCTCAGGTTATGTGTCTACATTTTTAGGGGGAGCCATCTCATGATAATCCAAGCTTAAAAAATGGGTAGCATTGTCAGCAATTGAGGCAGAGTATATTGCAAATATGGAAGTAAGCAAGGAGATGTTATGGCTTAACAGATTCTTTCAAGAGTTGGGTTTAAAACAAGGTGAATATGTAATATTCAGTGATAGCTAGAGTATTATGGATTTGAGTAAAATTCAATGTATCGTGATCGTACCAAATAAATTGATATTGGATATCATTGGTTACGAGATGTAATTGAAAAGAAGAGATTGAATGAAGAAAGTCCAAACCGACAAGAACAATGCAAATATGTTGACTACGGTAGTTCCCGGAAGCAAGATTGAGCTTTGTATAAGCTTGTTGGGATGAGGTTCACGTGATCATAGATGTGATTGTGTCTTCCCTGTGTTAGGCTGGAGGGGGAGATTTAAAGGAGTAATATAACATGCAATGGAAGGATTCCAAATCAATAAGCACTCTAATTATACTTAATTTGAGTTTTAAACATGCTACACAAGTGAAGTTCATAAGAGGGTTTGTACTATACATTACCTTTGAAGAACTCTCAACGAATTCAGCTGGATATCCACAAATTTGAGCTTGAATCTTCAAGTAGACTACCACCAAGATTTCTATATTAAACTCAAGAAGGAATGTGTAGTGGAAACACTTAAATTGAGCTAAATTTTGGATGATCTTTAGGTGGGTTTTGAAGGTTTTCAAACTAGTAGCATATCAGTTTGGAAAACTCAGAGATCTCTCCAATTTCATGCATGAAGGATGCTTGCATGTAGGACAACTCCTACTTGGGGTTTTAATTGAAGAGGTAAGTGGAATTGGGTGATAAATCACCCAAATGAGTTTAGTGGATTTTTCCCAAAAATTGGAAAAATCCACTAACTAAGTTAATCAATTTTTGTAAAATTTGATTTTCTTATTTAAATAAAACAAATTTATTTAAATATTTTAGTTCTATAAAATTAATTCAAAATAATTAATTTAAATAAAACTAAATTCAAATTCAAATTTTAATTTAATTTAATTATTATTAATTTAATATCTTAATATTAAATTAATAAAACATCAATTTCACTAATATGATTCAATTTCATATTATTAACGTTTAAAACATAATTTAAATATTAATTGATTCTCCAATTTCGTTTAATTTTCGATAAAATTAAACGTTTCAATTATATCATATATAATTAATTGAAACCCTAAATTGAACTTGAAAGTTTCAAATTCATAATCCCAATTTCATTTATTAATACTCAATCTATTAATCCAATTTATGAGCTAGTAGAGGGACCTAATGGACCTACAAATCATGAGCTCTAACGATTTATAATTAATTGGTCAAACTCTTTAAAACCGAATTAATCACTATCTGTTAACTATCATGCATAGTTCGATTGTTGCACTCTCCTCACTGTAGGTATATTTCTATCCATTTTAACGATAATTGGTAAGTCGATCATTCACAGGTCGTTTGTATTTACAGTTGGGTCAAAATTTTCGTTTTACCCCTGTAAATGCATCTTGCACCTTAAGTTCCTATTGACTCTCTATTGAACAACTGATTCACAATACCACTTACGAATCATGTCTCTCTCTACCAAGAGAGAGTGGGGCCCCATCGTTCAAGACCAGGAATCAACACTTAAGAGAACAACCAATCCGCTAACCCTAAGATGGGTAAGAGTGAATTCCATTTTGCAAGGCTATGTCCCCAACTATCTATCCAATCTTATCCCCAAAATGGGAGGTTTATAGAGCAGTATTGTTAGACTACTCTTACCTATTCAGATCAAAGGATAATCCCGAATAAACAGGAGTTCATAGTTAGCTCAGGATTAAGATCGAGTTATTCTAGGTTATTTTAATATGAAATAGTCCATTTTAACCGTAAACAGTCGTTATAAAAAAAAGTGACTATTTTGAAGTCCAGTCTTATTTAAACTCATTACATAGGATGCCCCCACTCACATGTCTCTACATGAATGATCTGTAGATCACATCATTTGTGTCAGCATATAAAATGGGCCACATCCAATAGTGTTACCAGGATGAGATACCAAATTTCATCCATATACTTATAGACCATTTAGGCTATATACTATAACTTGATCCTATTTATGTCATTACATAAAGTTAAAGTATTCATACTATAGTCATGAATTTGTTTATTGGATTTTCATAATATAATGCAATATCAACAACTTTATTGAATAAAATACTCAATAATATTTTATTGATAAATAAAATGTTTAACATGAATTACGAACTACGAGTTTTAGGACATCCCCAACAAGATCGTTATGAGTGTCCAGCTCACTTGTTGCACAAGCAAAATTTTATTTTTAAACTTGTGTTTTGTGAGCCCAAAATGTTAGGTAATATATTTGACACAATTGGGGCTAATTTTTCGGTTGACCCATCTTGAAAGTCCTAGATTTTCTTTTATGTGATATGGGTATGATTTAAGGAGAAAAAGAGTGAAAAGAAAAGGGCAAAATCAGAGAGAAAGACAAGAGATGTGTAGTTCAGTTTTTCAACGATAACTTCTACAAAGTTGTAGATTGTTGGAGTTTGAACTGTTGAATCGTGCTAAAATTTGGTCAGTTTGTTCGAGACACATAAGGTCTCATTTTGAATGATTGGATCGTTATTTGGAGCTTTAGTTTGTCCGTAATCATAGCTGAATAAAATCTGTAAAATTGTGTGATTTTTTTTTAATTCTTTTTAGCTCTCAAGTGTTGATCTCTTATGTATGTAAGTGTTGATGGGTAGTGAATCTTTGTATGGTTGATTTGAGTATTTTCCCTTCAATTTTATCATAATAAGAGAAGTTGACATGGGTGGACTTCTCACAAATCCCTTAGGGGGTGTTTGATAAATGGGTATAAGTTGTTGGGTTTGACGGGTATTTATTACCCATGTTTGTTAAGCCCATAAAGAAAAACTGTGAATTATTAAAATCACATTTTTTACCCACTCAAAACTAACCCTAAAAACCAGTGATATTTTTATTTTCTTCATATTTCCTCATCTTCGCCAATTGGATTCTCCCTCATTTCTGATATATATTTTTTTATCGTCAAACCTTTGGAACGTCACTTTACAAAAATTTGATATGATGATTTGGTTCATTGTTTTTGTTGGATTTCTTCCAAGGACCGATCTTATCTTATGTTAAGTTCTATCTGAGGCCCTCACTGTGTTATATTATAAGTATCGAAAAGAACATATATTTTGTGAATTTCTTTTGGAAACGGCCACATGTTCGGTCGTTTCATATTATTTTTGTGATCTTATGAAAAATGTTACTGTATTACATCATATTTTCACCATCATAATCAAATGAAAGGTAATTATCCTATGTACAATTTCAATTCCAAATATACTATCCATATTATATAAAAATAAACTGTATGATATGTGAAATAATAATGTTAAGTTAGCAAGATTCAATATATATACATACAATATACCAATTAATTGAGCAGCAATATGAAATGCATTTTGTTGGTATGTTTTACAGATTGAAGAGAATTAGAATTATTACAGTTTTTGAAAATAATATATGAAAAATAATCTATTATGTTCTACAAATTGAGAAAAAAAAATTAAGATTGTCCAATTTATGTCATAAATGATTTGAGAAAATACATGTATATTTGAAAATTAATCAACAATAACAAAATATAAAACTAAAAAATAAAAGAATGAAATAAAAAGCCAAACAGAAAAAAATAGAACTAATCTCATTAACAAAAAACTACATCAGATCCCCCAGCTCAACTCAACTTAACTCTACACAATAAACAGACAATAATTACCAACTCAACTCAACTCTACAAACAAACACAGATAATTTAACTCCCCAAATAATTTAACTTTCCAGATAATAATTACCAATTCAACTCAACTCAACTCTCTACTTTTATCACGCACCAAACACATTACTTTTCACACTTAAAAGTTTTCCACGTATAATTCGTATGTCCTCTTTGCTTTTAGTCTTCTAAAATTTTATGATTTATTACTATCTATTATTGGTTGATTACATGGTGATTAATCTGTGATGTTTTTAAAATACAATTATTTGGTTGATTGTATTTGAGAAGATCCTAATAGATTATTGATATATTGTTTGGATCCCATCAACCTATACCAACCAACCCATTCAATGTGATGCCATGGTTTCAAATCCATCAACCTTGGCTGCGCCGCTTCAAATTCTGAATTCTTCCACATTCACATTGTTTGAATTTAATGGGCCCCGGTCCCTTACCAATGGGCTACTCCCTCCCTAATAATACGACTCTGGTTAGTACATTTGATGAATTTTCACATTGCTCATTGCCGCCCCTCGATCGCCCTCCCAGAAATGATAAATCCATAATTCAAAAAAAGAAAAAGAAAAAAAGACGTCGTGTGTATGGCTATGTATATTCAAGCGCACAAAGCAGTCGCGATGTTAATTGGAAGTTGGAATCAGATCGGATCATGATTTCGGAAGAGTATAATTCAAACCTCCCTTACCGCAACGCTCTCAACATGTGTAATCATCTACGTAACTCACTCTCAACAATGAAAAAACCAATTCTCATTTCTTTACACGGCAGAGGATAAAATGAAATTAACAAATTAAATATATCAGAGCCGGGGAGGGGGAGGGGGAGGGACAATGCCCACACAATTAAAACCGGGGGCTGAAGTAATCCCTACTACAGAACGGCGCCTTCATAGATGGTGCTCAATCTGAGTTTAAAGGAACGAACCGCCATTTTTGCCCTTCTGGATGTCAGTCTCTGCAATCTTCTAACGGAGGAGGAGGCGGACGTAGTGCTCGCGGAGTTCTTCTTGGAGTTAATGGAAGGGGCGTGTTCGTCCTTAGCGGATCTGTCGTCGGAATATTCCGAGGAGCTAAGGAGGATGGGGGAAATACGACCCTTGTTACGGCGGAGGGGGGGATCGTTGGTGGACACATTCTGGAGGGCGAGGGTGGCTTTGACGGCCAAGGCGGCCATATCGGAGGCGGTCAATCGCTGGTGGAGCTTGGAGGAATGAAGAAGGAAATATATCTCATTGGGCTGCAGCTGGTGGTCGAGAGGCAAAGGCGGAATGAAATCATCGTAGTATAAGCGGTCGGAGTTGCAGAGAAAAGAGTCGGAAGTGGAAGAAGATGAATCTTCGGTCTGAAGAACGCGAGAGACGGAGATGGGAACAGGGTATTCGCGGAGATCGCCTTGTAAATTGATCACTTTGGCGGTGGGAGGAGGCGGAGGGACGGAAGAGGCTTTGGGAATAATGAGGCAATTAGACAAACAGGCTCCCATCAAGATCGATATCGGTTTCAGGCAGGCAGGCAATTTGGGGTATTAATTATGGTTAAGGCAGTGAGAAGAATGGGTAGGAGGTTCGCGGTAGTGTAACGTGGAAGACAGTGGAAGGGTTGGAATTCAGGTTAAATGGTTGCCACAAACAATTTACAAACAAAATGTGATAATCATGTGAGGTAAGTGATGAGGAGGAAAGAGAATGAGGGTTGCGTCATAAATCATTTCACTATCTTTCTTTTTTTCTTTTTCTTGAAAAATAACTACTTTTCAATTTTCAACTTTATCGACACGGTTTATTTATTAGTAAAGCAAACAAACAAAGAAACGTGTAATAGTCAACGGACACGGCAGACCAAGACAAAAACGAAAAAACGGATAAGGACCAATCTTGTTTCCCAAGCAAACCAACCAACATGGTGGTCAGCGTCTGCCTCCTCTTCAATGCAATAGCAACGGAGCCACATCGAAACTCAACACATACTAACGGACAGAACTCGCCTACATCCTTCACACGAAACTTGCGGGTATAAATCATGATTCTACACTAAACTCCTTAACGTTGTTTTATTCTGTTTTACCTTTGTTAATTAATTATTTTTTAATCTTCTAATCTCCCAAATATTCTTCAAATCTCTAATCTATAGTCAAATAATTCATTAATTCTAAATGTAAATTAACCATTAATAGCTAAAATATACTATATTATTAAAATAATATATACTACATTCTTAGTTAGGCAAAATCTTTTCTTTATTCTTTTGAACCCCATTTTGCGAAAGATCGAGGGAAATAAATGGTTGTTTTTAAATATAAAAAAATAAACTAAAATATTTATAAGATATAACAAAATTTTAGAACTATCAATGATAGAACTGATAGACACATTGTCTATCAGCGTCTATCATTGATAGTTCTAAAAGTGGTGTTCATGAGTTGGGTTGGATTGGGTTGAAAGATTTTTTAGACCTAACCCAATTGTTCAGATAATAAATTTCTTCAACCCAAATAACCCTTATTAAAAAATGAACCCAACCCAACCATGAAATATTTGGGTTGGGTTGGTTCGGGTTAATCGTGTCATTCATTTAAAATTTTATTTTAAAAATAAGCGCAAAACATAAATATGTAAAAATCTAATTTAATTATTTTCACATAAATTAAGATTAACTACTCAATTTTAATTTATATAGTGAAAATTTTCTTTCTAAAATGTAAAAAAACTATTTTTAAGAGTTGTTGAAGAATCAATTATTAAAAAATATTGAAATTAAATAAAATTAAAATCAATATATGCATAAATAATTGTGTATAAGTAACAAAAAAAATATTTTAAAGTTAATAATAAATTTGGGTTGGTTCGAGTTATATTAGATGAACCATGAATCAACCCAACCCATAAAATTTTTATTTATTTGAACCTAACCCAACCCAAATGAGTTGATAACTCAACACAAACCGCACAGGTTGGATTAGATTGATCGGTTTTTTCGGATCATCGGATTTTTTGAACACCCTTAGTTTTACCATTTGAAATAATTTTCTATTTTTAATTAGGACAAAATACACTTTTAGTCTCTAAAATTAAAAAAAAAAATGACATTTTAGTTCTTAAAATTTAGAAAACAGTTTTGAAACGGTCTGGTCCATAAACTAAGTTAACTGTTAGTTGTCCAAATAGAAATCTGACATGACAATTATTTGATGTGTTAAGTTTTGGTGTCATTTTAAGGTGAGTTGACAATGAAAAATAAAATATTAATTATATTCATTTATGTTTACTAGAATGATCTATCTCTCTTCTCCCTCGTCTCTCTTTTTTTAGAACCCCCCGTCTCTTTCTTTTCCCTTCAATGAATTTACCGCTGCCAACGCCGCATAGCGCATCCATATCCCTTTCAAATTTTCACGTCCTCGCGCTCTTCTATTTGATTTCAGATCTTAAAGGATTTTTATCAAATCTAGAATAAAATCTTTGTTTCATATAGCTATATGTCGGCCAACAAAAAAACATGTGTACGAACAGATTTTTTTTTTTTCAAATTGAAGCAATTACATTCAGAGATATAATTTTAAGTTTGGCAACCACCAAATTCTACACATACACTCCCATAAAAGAAAAATCCTCAATTTCAGAAACCCATATAAGAGGATGCTTGAGAAATTAGACTAATGGTGTATTGGTATACATTTATAAATGTTTAATTTTAAAAAATTAGTCATTTCGAAAGAAATTTGAGTGTTTGATAACCACTCAAAAATAACTTTTCAAGCGTATTTTAATTAATTTCTATCAAAAGTGTTTAAAGAAAAATGAGTATTTTAAAATATATATATTTTTTTCAAATCAATCCAAATAGTTCATAAATCATGCCATACACTTTGTAATTGAGAATTTTCAAGGAAGAAGAAGGTAAAATATTATGATCATTAGTTTGCCTCTACTAAGTTGAAGGCTGCATCATCTCCTTCTTTTTTCCTTCAACATTTTCTCCTTTTTTTTTTTTTTTTTTTTTTTTTGAAGTTTTGTTTCAAATCTGAAAAAAAGTCGAAAAGGAAGAGGTTAGTATGGATGTCCGGATGGAAGACAACAACGTTGAGACTTGGCATCAGATAAAAAATAATAGATATGTTGTAAAATTGAGGAGGAACACGAATATGAAGCAAATATAATATGATATATTTTATTTATTAAATATATATAAAATAAAATAACTGAAATTATAAAATTGGATAATATGTAAATTAGTGAAATTTTGAAGTAGAATTCTCACTAATGTATGTGTAATTTTAAGATCCACAAAATTGCACTATTTATGACGAAGTGGCAAGTAGGATGTAGACTTACATCTATTTTTGAATTCATATCTTGTGGAGCTTTTCTTTTGTGATCATCATTTTGTGTGGTTCTTTTGAAATTTGAATAATCACGACCTCGACCTCGACCACGACCTCAACCACGATTATTATTAAAATTCACAACATTCACTTCAGGGAATGGTGTCATTCTCGTTGGTCGAGATTCACGATTTTTCATCAGTAATTCGTTATTTTGTTTGGCCACGAGTAGACATGAAATTAGTTCAGAATACTGTTTAAAACCTTTCTCTCGATATTGCTGCTGTAGGAGCATATTCGAGACATGAAAAATTATTGGAAAAATGTATTCTCTTACATATCAGCATTAGTAATTTTCTCCGCATAATAACAATTTTGAACTGATTTTAAATAATGTGGAGTTGTAATCATTTTTTGATTTGAAATCTTGTAGCCTCAAGTGCATCCACTTATAACGAGCTTTAGAAAGAATAATTGTTTTTTTTTATGATCATACCTCTTTTTCAAATTTTTTCACAAGATACGGAGATCTTTTATTGTAAGATACTCTATTTTCAATCTCTCGTGGATATGATGACAAAGGAAAATCATAGTTTTTGCTTTGTCCTGACTGGATGTCGTATTTTCTTATTTAATCATTTCTCCCAAGTTCATAGCATCCAGAAGAACTTCGACATTAAGTACCCATGACATATAATTATTGCCGTTAATATCAATGGCGACAAATTCTAATTTTGTGAGATTTGTCATGGCAACACTATCATAAAATATTGTACTTATGTTATAAATTCAATAGATATTGAATATGCAAAATAACATTAGATTTATTAATTATAAAGAAGATGAAAAAATCGACATACCTTTAGGACCTACTTTTAGCGGAAAAACGATAGGAGTTCATGCTGATAACGTGTTGTGAAATTGAGAAGTACAACGATAACACAAATATGGAGAAAATATAATATAATAATATTAAATATATAAAATATGATATGAAATAAAATAACTAAAAACATAAAATAACTAAAATTATGAAATTGGATAATATGTAAATTAGTGGAATTTTGAAGTGGAATTCTCACCAATGTATGTGTAATTTTAAGATCCACCAAATGTCACTATTTATAGGCAAAGTGACTAAGTAGGATGTGGGCTTATATGAACACCAAACATGAATAATTATAAGGCACGTGGACAACATGAATGGTGACATATGGCTTTAGGACACTAAGCAATGTGCATTTATTTATTATTATTATATTCATAATAAGATAATCTATATTTTATTTACCAAATCATATTTTAAAAAGTTACGTTTCAACATTCCACATCATCAATTAATTGCGACGTCAAATTTTTTATCGGTCAATTAATAGTTAATTTAGTATAGAGAAAAGATAAGATAAGAAATATGATAAGATAAAATCTAATCTTAGCTTATATAGAATAAGGAAAGACTTCACTTGATCCTTATTTTAAAAGGGAAAGATAAACTTCATTTCAATTTTCCTATAAATACATCATTATAATTCCATAGGAGGTATTTAAAAACTTATGATTTTTTCTTTATTATGTAGTTCTCATACTGACTTTGGCATCAGAGTCTGATTCGTGCCATGAAATGCATATTTTTAGGCCATTATTTGGACACTTTTACTTAGAAAAATGGATCCTTGCATGTATTTTCCCCTAAATTTAGTCTTAATTAGTTAAAATGAGCTTATGAGGGTTTGATCACTACAAGAAATAACATGTACAATAACTAACGAAAAAAACTATAATAGATTTTTAATAACTTTTTTTTTAGATCTTGTCATCTCATATTATTAAAAGTCCATAACTTTTATAGCCTTTTTTGTTAGCTATGTTGAATGCTATGAAAAACTTTAAAAATATAGCATATTTACCATTCTATGAAAATATATTATAGCATTACTTATTAAAGCTATAATAAATTTTTATATCTAATAAAAGGAGCTATTATAATTCTATAATAGCATTTGCTTGAAGCTATCATAATTTTTTATATGCCATTTGTAGGCACTGTTTGAGATTTATATATATATATATTAATGTTATTGAAAGTTTTCATAATATTTTCTTGTCAATTATATATGGCCAATTGTCATCATGGGCATTTTTAGCCATTTTTAATTGTATTTAGTGTTGCAATAAATCATTTCATTGTTTTTTTTTCACAAAATCTAAATGATAGCTAAAAAAACATACCTGAATTATATATAAAAAAAAATATCAAGGCGCTTAAAATGTCACAAGTCCCATTTCATAATCGAAATTTTACAATTCATCACATAACACGTTTAAGTAAAGTCTAATACAATGAAATAAAATCACAAAGTAAATTTCTACAAAGTGAATAGACAAAATACAAGATTTGCCAAGTTTTGAAGATTGAAGTAGTGAGTACAAAATTCTAGGGCAAAATGATTCATCACATTCATCCATAAGCAATGCTCATTCCGTCCACCTATAAAAACAATTAGAATATATATATATAGGGAAATTACAATGGCTGTCAAAATTGATTATGTAGTTTGCAAACGTATGTTTGACATTTGCTAATTTTCAGATATAGCAATTTAATAAAACTCATATTTTTATTTTTTTTGGATTCTTTTTTTACCCTTTTTAACAAGCGTCCCAATTTTTCCTCTCCCATCAAAGATTAAGTTTCAATTTCCTTTATATATATATATATATTATGTTAGTCAATCTGCACCTCACCATGAAAAGGGTTTCGTCAAGGAAGAGGATTTCATGATGTCAATTTTTACCATCGACAAGAGGATTTCGTTGAGGATCTCTTGAGCCATTGGTCGTCAGTTATTCTCGTCGTTCACCTCTCTCTTAGTTGTGTCAGAGATTTGTACAATCTTCGAACTTCTGCGTAACAAAGAGTTTCTTTAACGAAAAAGATAAACTTGCATCTCCATATCCCCAACTGTTCAAATTTTCTTAAGGTGAATTAAAAGAACAATCATTGAGGTTTGTAATTGTGGGAAGCTGTACAAAAATGAAAATCAATTGAATTTAGAGGAAAATTGAAATTGAAATTAGAAATTGTTTGTTGTGATCAAATTTATTTGAGTATCCGAATTGAATCTATTTCTATGAATGTATTTGAAGAATCATTCATCCTTAACCCCCACAACATGGATTGCAATGCCAACAAATTGAGTTTTGATTCATTTTCAAGTGCACATACACTCAAACTTTTCTGAATTATTTGTAAAATGTAAATAGAAGGATGAGATGTGTGATTCATTTTTATCGTCAAAATTAGAAAAATTTTTACTACCTTTTTTGTATTTGGTTTGAAATTGAAGCAAGTTTTTTTTAATTTGATTGAAAGTGAGATAGATTAAAGCTTTGGGTTTGGCTCTAATGCATTTTTTGCCAGCCTATTTGGCAATCAGATAGCATGAATATCTTCCTTAGTGATAATAATGGAAATATCAGAAATTACTATACGACAAAAAATAGAAGATAATCAAATGACAATTTGAAATAATCAGATGATAAGAAAAATAATAACTTTTGACAAAAAAATAAAAAAAAGAAGGTAGTCAAATGACAATCAGAAACTACTAACTAATTGTCAAGAAATAAAAGATAATAAGATGACGATCGATAGGCAATTAGAAACTACTAACTAATTAACAAAAAAATAAAAAGTAATCCGATGACAATAAGAGACAATTAGAAACTACTAACTAATTGAAAAGAAAATAGAAGGTAATCGAATACAATTATAAGGTAATATAAAAAAAAAATTATTAATCAATTGACAAAAAAAATAATCAGAATGCAATCATATAACAATATCGGAAACTACCGCACGACAAAGAATATAAGGTAATCAAATAGCTATGTGATTGATTTCTGATTGCTATTTGATTGACATGTGATTACTATTTGATAATCATGTGATTGATATCTAATTTACTATTTGACTGTCATGTGATTTTTATTAGATATTAATTACTTTGTGATTTTTATTTGATTACCACGTGATTGTTATCTTTGATTGTCCTGTGATTTTCATTAGATATTAAATACTTTGAAATTTCTATTTGATTGTTATGTGATTGCTATATCTGATTGTGTGATTTTAATTAGATATTAAGTATTTGTAATTTCTATTTGATTGCCATATAATCGTTATGTGATTGATATCTGATTGTCATATTACTAATTGAAACGATCTGAATTACTCTCATCGTAACCCTCTAAATTTATTCATCCTCCATTCCCGAACCTTCACTTGTAATCTGAATCATAATTCCCCTCAACTTCATTTGTACACATATATACATATTCATAATGAAACCGAGAGATTTAGATTTTTTAAGAAATTTAAGAAAATGAATCAATTTAGGGGAAGAAAAAAAAACTCTCCCCCTCAAATTCCGTTTAAAGATGTCTCAGGTCCTTTCCCAACCCAAAGGGAGGAAAAGCAAAAACAAAAATTCTATGATATATGCGTGGAGAGAAGTATAATCTCGAAAGTTAAAATTTCACAGTCACGGTGTAACGAAATCGAAGAGGAAGCAATTGAAAGGGGGAGAGAAAGAGAATTCACAATCACAATGATTCTTTATATTTTGATGTTGTGATTATGTTTCGGTGAGAATTTTCGAAAAAATAAAATAGGAAGAGGAAGATGAAGGAGTCGGCATTGAGCACAAATTGATTCAAATAACAGCAAATCCAAATTTTCAAGGCAATCATGCTTCCCCTTGGGATTCGATCCCTCAACTATTAAAGTAAACTAAACTAGAAAAGTATATAAAATGGTCGAATATGAAGATTATCAACAAATAGACGTTTTAGGGAATAGATTTCATCAATGACATCATTAAACAAAATTGCTTTGACTCTTGAAGTAATTAACACAACACCTACATCTAAATGTCTTTTATCCGAATTAAATCTTTCGAAAAGAATATTTTCTTTCACTTAATTACTAATTATTAATCACTTGAAACTAGATAATTAAGCAAAGAATTAAGACTTCTCATAAAAAATATCTATCGTTATCCAACTACTTTGTGTGTGTTCAAATGATAGTCTAACATGTATGATCTAATCTAAAACCTACTAGTTCAAGCAAGGTTTAAATCATGGAATCATTCAAATATTGATTAAATATTCAAAAGCATTAAGAGTGATCATGCTAGAAAGCGTAAATATGAATTAATATTCGAGAACCAAAGTATTTAATAATTAAACAAAAGAGTTCATCTACCTCTAAAACTATGAAATATTTAACTTAACATGGCTTCCATAGACAGAACCAACATTAGAATGCAACAAAAGCCAACGTTTCTGCCACATTTTCGTGGTAGAATTGATCCTTCCATGCTCTTCAATCACCCTGGCATCACACATACTATACACTACTCAAAACTCTATCTCTAGGCCTAAAAAATACCAAAATTAGATGTGGATGTTGTCTGCAAACCCTTTAATACGGAGGAAAAACTTTCCAAAACTATAAAACAAAGTTTTGGAAAGGCAACGCTGCGGCACTTGTGTCCTTCAAAGCCTCATGTGCTTGTTTCTTCACAACTAGGGTTGGTAAAATTTTCCGCGAGGATCCGCCCCGATCAGGACGGGAATCCCCAAGTTCCCGAACTGGGGACAAGGCAGGTGTCCCCTCGTCCCCGCCCCTGATTCCGCCCCCACCCCGATTAGGTATATATATATATATAATTAGATTTTTAAATATATTTTCTCTATATATATATTTTAGGTATTTTACAAAAAAAAAAAAAAAAAAAAAAGTCCCCATAGAGAAACAAAAGAGAAACAGGGAATGGGTCCCTGCGGGGACCCGTTTCCACGACAGGGAACCCTCCCTCGCTCCGTTGCCAACCCTATTCGCAACGACACTATGACATCCCTAATGTTAGTGCTCTCGTAAACAACGCCACGTATGACACGGTTCAGTGTCGTGACGCCACTCTATATTTGGGCAAAAAAACCTCTTTTCTTCCCTTTCTTCAATGTTTGGTCCCGACTTGTTTCATTTATATATAATTGGACTGTTTTGACTTGTTTTAGCTCCAAATTTGTTCTTTTACTCAAATCCTAAAAATCACTAAAGAAAAAAAACATCAAATCTAATAAAATCAAGTGAACTCATATCTAAATGTAAAAACACTTTTGAGGTGCTTTTCCGGGTTATTTAGATTTGTGGGGTTTTTTGAAAGTTAATTAGGGAAAAGGGGAAGTTTGAAACTTATTTAAGGGAAATGGGGACATTTTTTGTCCCCATCCGAATATGTCTCTTCAAAGAGACGCATTCGGCAATATTTTATAATTTTTTCTATTTTATTCGCCGCATTATATATATAGTCAGAATGCGTCTGTTAAACAGACACATTTTGACCGGCACGCATCAGAGTGAGATAATGCGTCTGTTCAATAGACGCATTCTGACTAATTTTGTTGTCTACCACCTCGTTCTACCATAAAAAATCATCTTCCCTTCATTTATTCCACCGAACTATCTTCCCCTTCACTGATTTCATCTTCTCCTTCACCGAATTCATCTTCCCTTACACTAAAACTCTCATTTCATCTTCCCCTTCATCACCGAAGCCCTCATTTCATCTTCACCCAAAATAAAATTTCCTTCATTTCTTCCACCTTCTTCATTTATTTTCAAATACCGATCATTTTCTACCTTCATATTATTAATTTGTTACAGTGTAGTCTTTATTTGGTAAGTTCATATATTTTTGTTATTTAACTTTGAATTAAGTTTTTGATAATTTTTACTGATTTTAATGTTTATTTTGTTTACCATGGATATTATTCAAAAATTTTTTGGTAAGTTGCAATATTTGGTAAGGCGCAAAGTTTTTTTTTGGTAAGGTGCAATGTTTTTCTTTTAATAAGTTGATATATTTTTTTATAGTGGGTTATCATAAGGGAGAATTACATGTGATTATCATTGTGTTATATATGTTGGGGTTAAGTATTAAAAATAACTCTAATAAATATAATAAACTTTAATGTAATCTGCTTTACTGCTAGTTGGTATTTGGTATTTGGTTGGTACTCTGTTGTTGCTTTTCTGGTTGGTATTTAGCTATCAAAATGAGTATGTCTTCTTTGGTTAAATATAATAAATTATAAGTATGTCTTCTTTGGTTTTTATCTATTTCTTTAAAAATAATCACCTTGCAATTTTATTGCTACTTTGGTAATTTTTTTTTGGAGGATGAGAATTTTTATTTAGGTGATTTTAAATGGAATCAAAGAACTCACACTTTGTTCAAATAGAAATATAAATTTTCTAACCTATTTCTTATGCATATTTCTAAACAACTCACACTTTGTTCAAAATAAACCCAACCTATTTTTTACAATTTTTTTAAATAAATATTGACAAAAATAGGGTTGGAGGGAAACAATTTCTGAGAATAGGTGTTTTAGGAAACTATTGACAAAAATAGAGTAGTGAAATCGTGTACCGGGTACACGATTTCCATGTGGCATACTCGTGTACTCGGTACACGAGTACCGTTTAATCCAGTCAGCACCACGTCAGCTGACTGGTTGACCGGTCAAGCAAACTCGTGGACCCGGTCCACGATTTGCTTATAATTTTTTTTTTAAAAGTTTGTTGACTATTTTTTTAATTGTTAAACTTAATTATTGAACTTAATTCCTTCATTATTAAACTTAATTATATATTTAATCTACAATGAAAACATCTTGCACTCATATTAAAAAAAAATCATGATATTAAAGAATATTTACAATTAGTTTTTTAATTTAAAATTTGAAAATGATACAACGTGGGATTTAAAAACGACCCCCCTGGCCCTTACCCCTCATGGGGGTTGTCTTCGTGTCCCTCTAAATTAGGTTCACCCTGTTATCGCTGTCGTCTACGACGAATACATCTTCGATCGGTGTCAGCAACATTGAATCGTCTTGTTTGTTGAATAATACCTTCTACGTTGACCAATGTTTGCTGACACATTGAACCCAATTCTGGTAAGTTATTCTGCACTGAATATTGTTGAACATCGCAATTAAAATTATTCTGTACAATAAAAAAAATATTAAACAATATTCATATCATATATATGGAAAATGTCTGATTTTAAATCTCTTACCATGCAGTAATAGTAAGCGCCGTCAAGTGTGATAAATCGCCTCGTGATCGAATTGTACTAGGGAAAGTAGTTGTCTAATACATCTGGCCCATTTGTTAATTCTCCCAGTGCACAACGATCATGTCGTCCATGCCAGTAGGATAAATATTTCGCATGATTCGACGCCAGTCTTGGTCGTGCTTACCTCTTAAATCGATCTGGTGTAGTGCTGGGAGTGTATAGGACAACGAAGATATCGTTTGTCGCAGACCGAACTGTCTCAGCACACGATTTGGATGATGTCACTCTACTATATGGAAGCATATAAGAGGGCTAACGGTCAACCAGATGTCTTCATCATCACGACAATAATCAGGTAAGGATGACCAAATCTGTGTGTATGGCATCCAAATAACCTGACAAAATAATAATAATAATAATAATAAGTATACATATAAAATGTTTTAGATATTCATTTATATACATATTTACTACCTGATTGTGCATCAACATGTCCAATATTTTTCTATACACGAGCAACATATTTGCTGACTGTTCAGAGGCAGCTAATACACCACTCCATCAAAAATTATAAAAAGTATAATTAATTTATATTCTTACATAAAATGGTAACAAAATAAATATATAAATGAAATAATACCTGACATTAAGTGGACGATGATATGGGGCCTGTAATTGGACTTGTGGTGCTATAATTGGAGATCGATCATAAGCCCATACTTGTAATAGTATTAGTAGCCCCGCTATTTCTAACTCTTGTGCATTGGAAGCCCGACAAAGTTCTCTGTACAATTATGCAATACATGCACCACCCCACGAGTATGTACCAGCGTGCTCGAAATCATACAATAATGGGAGGAACATGAGATGTACCAGAGTATTTGACTTGTTAGCAAATAAAAATCCTCCAATAAGCTGCAGGATGTATACTCGTGCGTACCTACGTACGCTGATGTCTTTGGCATCGGGAGGTAATTTTGGAAACTGGGACGCCAACCAAGGGATACTCAATCTTGATCCCTTCAGATCCTCTGGTAGAACGCCTAAGAGCTATTCACAAACGTTCTTCCAGTCATATTGTAGTGAACCTGTTAATGGTTGTCCGTCCACTCGTAACCCAAATTGTATGGCAACATCCTGCAACGTAATCGTACATTCCCCACAAGGCAGGTGAAATGTGTAGGTCTCTAGCTTCCAACGCTCAACTAGAGCAATAATAAGGTGCCAATCAAGCTGGATGAAACCAATTTGTGCAACCCCAAGAAAACCTGCCTGTTGAACATATGGAATAATGCGGTGATCAAATGGGATAGTATGTTGTGCAGTCGCCTCCCTTCTTCGACAACTCAACACTACAGTGGAAGAACTATCTCCTACGATGTGTATTTTATTGGTACAATTGTACAAGATTAGAAGGACCAGGCTCCATTACCTAAAAAGTTCAAATTACATTACATAATAAAATCCATGACATAAAAGATATATAAAAAGTACATAAAAAATACAATTACATAAATTAATTATAAATACATAAAGAATACAAGTACATAAAATATACAACTACATGAAAATTATAAGTACATAAAGAATACAAGTACATAAAACTTGCAATTACATGAAAAATATAAATACATAAAGAATATAAATACATGAAATATACAATTACGTGAAAAATATAAATACATAAAGAATACAAATACATGAAATATATAATTACATGAAAAATATAAATAAAATATACAAGTAAAAAAAAATACACCTAATGACCCGAAGACGACGAAACACCTAGTGTACGGTGTGGACAAGTGCGTCTGTTATGTCCTTCTCTTTTGCAAATTGTACATCGCACTTTTTGGTTTGCTTCTCTCCAATCCATTTCATTATGAATGCGCGTATTTTTTGGCCGACCTTGTTCTCTCAATAAGTCCGCATTTGGACGAACTTCTGTAAATGATAATTCTGGCCAATAATCTGGGTGTTGAATTAGATGGAAGCGACCTTCATAATAACGCTTGAAATTGGAAAATTTGTAGCATTCATCAATGAGTGTAGGTATGTCATACGCATGTAATTACAAACTAAAATTACATGGGAACATGGAATCTTGAATGATTGCCATTTATTGCAAGAACATGTCCCTTCTTTCAAACTTAAAACTTGGGTGTGTTGTCCTTTATAGGGAGAAATCATATTTATGCCAGTTTGTACTTCGAAAGTTTGAATTTCCCTATCAATGGATGTCACCGTATGTGTCGATGCTCGTTTTTCCCACATCTTCAGTTTTTTTAGGGCATATTCTATATATATGTCCTTACGATCGAGTGTTTCACTGATTTCTTATCTCTGGCGTTCAAAATACAGTATTGTGCGATAGAATGTTAGCCTAACCAAAGAAGTAATTGATAACATTCTAGCACCTTTGAAAACACCGTTCATGCATTCAGCTGCATTGCTTGTCATCCACCCATAGAGGTACCCACCGTCATGTGACTGTGTCCATTTTTCCAAGTCAATGTCTGAAAAAAATTCAAGACTACAATTGTTTCAATTCTTTCATGCACTGAATGAACTTATGCCTTAGGTGTTGATTTCTGGCCTTAAACACCAAATTTTTTAGTTACTTTGATTTGTATTTTGAATTGAAATTACTGACAACATGGCGAAGACAATATCGATGGTACGCTCTGGGTTCACTCCAATCAATTTTTTCATTATTAATTGCAGCAAGAATGCCCTTGTGTCTTTCAGAAATCAAGCAAATACCCTCTCTCTTTGGGTAACATATTCACAGAATGTCCACAAAAACCATGACCAACTGGACGAATTCTCACCTTCAATGATAGCAAAAGCAAGGGAAAATATATATCCTTTTGCCTCAATAGATAAGGTTGTCAATAAGTTCCCCATTATATTTTCCATAAAGATGAGTTCCATCAATCTGGATTAATGGCCTACAATGGTTGAACCCTTCTCTTGCAGGACTAAAAGACCAAAAAACTCGTCCAAAAATAGTCGTACTTGGCACATCAGAGGGAAGGAAAAACCAATCTGTTCGTGTTCTCAGATTGTAATGAACAACAGCACTCAGCCAATACGGAAGCTCCGAATATGATTTCTCCCAATCGCCAAACACGACAATAACGTTTTTCTCTTGGCTTGCCACACCCGTCTATAATTGACATTATAGCCATATTGTTTTTTAATGGCTTCTTGGAGTAGGGTCACAGGTACTCCAGGATCAGCTCTAACCAAATTTTGAATTTCAATACTCATGAAATTTAAATCAAGCTGGGAATGATCCTGTGTCAATTCTGAAAACAAACATGAGTGTTCTCCTTGAAGTTTTGTGATTTTGAATATCCCATAAGTTTTGCGTCGACATGCCCGTAGCTTCCAAGCACAACCGTCACTCCATGATTTACATTTAACCTATTAAAGATCCTGATTTGATTCCACCGATAATTTCGTAGTGTTCTGTCACATAATATTTTTTTACAGCAACCTGTAAATCTTCTTTGGTATTAAACAACATTCCTTTTTGTATTAAACTACAATTATCTACTCCTACATTCATTTCTTCCAAAGTAGACCCTAGTTCACACGTTGAATTTGTCATTTCCCAATCTATTTGGGTGAACGTTTCCAATGATACCAACTCAAGATCATGTTCACCACTACTGTTGTTTCCAAATAATTCATCGCATCGACATAAAAATAATTAATATGTCAACTTAACAAAATCTAATTTCTAAGTTTAACAAATAAGATCTAAATATTATACATTTAAATCAACCCAAATCTAAGATTTATAAACTATATATTTAAATCAGCCTAAACAAATAAAAAATATATATATGAGATCTAAGATTTAAGATCTACAAACATATACATATAAGATCAGCCCAACAAATCTATATAAGATCAGCCCAACAAATTCATATATTTCTAAGTTTAACATACATATATTTCTAAGTTTAAATCAGCCCAAACAAATAAAAAATAAAAAATCTAAGATTTAAGATCTACCAACATATACATATAAGATCAGCCCAACAAATTCATATATTTCTATGTTTAACATACATATATTTCTAAGTTTAAATCAAGCCAAACAAATAAAAGATATAAGATCTAAGATTTAGAAAGAATTTTATTGAAAAACATACATAAAATATATTGAAAAACATACATACAGATCTAAGATTTACCACATAAATATAAGATCAGCCCAAACATACATATATTTCTAAATTTAAAATATATTTAAAAACAACTAAAGAAAGAATTTTACTACAAAAGTGAGCAAAAATCGACAGCCAAAAAGGTAGATTTCGGTGAGGACCAAATGAAGGTGAGGAAAATCGAGCAAAATCAGAATTTTGGAAGATTTCGGTGAGGAAAATCGAGGACTCGGTAAGGAAAATCAACAAGATTTTGGAAGGTAGAAAGCAAAATGGAGGAAAACCGTCGAACTTATCGCGAGGGACTACAAAATTGGCAGAGAAATATGGAAGGCGGAAGGTCTCAGTGAGGAAGAAAAAGGGACGGGCGGTGATTTTAATGGCGAGGAAGTCGTACACGACTTCAGGTAATTGTGTACCGGGTTCACGATTTCCTCAGTCAAACCTGCATGACTGCCACGACAGACTGTGCGTGCCAGGTAGCCAGGGACTCGTGTACCCAGTACACGATTTAGAGCTAATTGTGTACCCGGTACACGATTTAAAATTTTATTTTTGGGAATACTTTCCCTCCAACCCTATTTTTGTCATTATTTATTAAAAAAAACATTATTTTTAAAAAAATCATTTTTATGCATATCAAATTATGATAATCATTTTTAAAATATAGTTTAGAATGTTCAACTACGATTTTTAAAATATTACATCATAGTCTCAAATTATTTATGTTTAAACATATAAAAAAAGTCATTAATAAAAAAAAATATTACATAGTAAAAACAATTTTTTTTCATACTTTTAGTAAAAATAATGTAACTCAAATTTTTAAAAACAAAAAATTATCTTTAATTCACGTTGAAAGAAAATTTTAACGAAATCTAAAAATAAGTATTTAAATATGTTCTTAATGGAAAAAAATTAATCTTTGTAAATGTAAAATTTATATTTAAATCTTTTTCATTTTGCCAAAATTTTAAAATTTATTAGTAGTTTTTAATGTAAAATTAAGAATATGTTCTAATGAAAAAAATAGTGATATTACTTTATTTTGTGGAGAAAAAGAAAAAAAAACTAAAACGAATTAAAGAAAGAATTTAAAGTTAATAGTGGTATTGGATTTAAATTAAAACGTTCAATTGTTTATGTTTAAACATATAAAAAAGTCATTAAAAAAAAATATTACATAGTAAAAATAATGTTTTTTGTCCATACTTTTAGTAAAAATAATTTGACACAAATTTTTAAAAACAAAAAGTTATCTTTAATTCGCGTTGAAAGAAAATTTTAACGAAATCTAAAAATAGGTATTTAAATATGTTCTTAATGGAAAAAAAAACGTTGTATTGGATTTAAACTAAAACGTTGTATTTTATAATGGATTATTGGAGAATTTATTTTAGAGTCAGTTAATTGGACGTTTTATTTCTGAAATGAAACAAAAATGTAAAATATCCATAATTTTGTATTTTTTTTTTACAGTGGTTATTATTTATGAGAAAACTGTACAATCAAGTCAGTTAAAGGGTATGTATATATTTATTTACTATTATTTGGAATGATGTATTGATGTATGAATATTGAATGTTTGAATGTTAATGTCAATATTATTGTTAGTAATATTGTGTTGTTGTTGTTATGTTTATTGTTTATCTAGTCAATTTATTTTGTATTATTCACCTTAATATTGTAAATTTTATGATGATTAAAGGACAAAGATTCATGCCAATATAAAACTATATTTATCATGATTTTTTACCTACTTTTTATTATTGTTTTGTTTGAAGGTAGATATTATTTTTAAAAAAATACATTCCTTTATTTTTACATATTAAAAAAAATAGTAATAACACATTAATATAGTTGGCCTAATATATACTTACAAATATTATGATAAATATCAGATAACATTTGCCAAACTACGATGGACGTTGTGGAATTTTTATGTTATATGCACGGAAACATTGTTAATGGGCTAAACGAGATAGAATATGATAGGCAACCATTTTTTCGTATAAACATGCATCGTCAAGTTGACTTCAACACATTAATCGATGGATTATGTGATGCATTATCCATAAATAGAGATGATGGGGTAGTGGTAATATTTAGATATGGTAGTTATGTAGAAGGATTTACTTTCTATATTCCCATCTCATTACGAAGTGAAACTGATGTACGGTTGATGATGAGCAACGCTCCATACCCTCCAAATAGAGTTGAACTGTATATATCCCAACCTAGTGTCCCAAGTCCAACCTCAACGAGAGAAAAAGTTGAAACTACTGTTGAGTTAGAAAGTCATGATGTGAAGGATGAGCATTATGATCCAACTATTGTCATAAACGACAAAGAAATTGAAATAGACGATGATGATATCGATCTAGATTAACTACCTAGTCAATTTTTTGGCGTATATGAAGTCCCTGAAACATTTACCGAGATAGACCTGAACGAGATGACCACTGAACCCCGAAACATTTACTGAGATAGACTTGAACGAGATTGTCATTTTATTTATTGATTGTATTTATACAATGAAGAGTGTATTTTTTATTAATTGACATTGTATTCGTTGATTCTAATCACATTGATTTTTACTAAATATTTAAGTTAAATTTAATATTGTTTTTATGGGATCAGATGGAGGGGATGTTACCACAGGGGTCATACAACAACTCGATTTTGTACTTATAACGCAGCCATAGATCCGAGGCTGTTTGGGAAGACAAGCATATCGATGCAATGCATTGTCGGCGAAGAGAGGCTGTTATTCGAAGGCACAAGAACGTAGACCCTCGTATATTGAACTATCTACGAGTTGCAGGATTCTACAAAGTCTCTTGTATAAAATTTATACAACTAGACTGACATCTGATAACAACATTAGTGGAACGATAGCGGCAGGAGACACACTTTCCACATGTTGCATGGAGAGTATACAATTACACTTCAAGATGTAGCCATCCAATTTGGACTCTCAATTAATGGAAGACCATTGATCGGGTCTCTAAATTATGACTGGGAACAACTTTGTGCCCTTCTTTTAGGCATAACCATGAATGACGCCGTTCTTAAAGGAGGTTGTCTAAGCCTGCCATGGTTAGCTGATCAATTTAACAACTTCGCCCATCTACCAGACCATGCAGATGAAGAGGACCTGCAACGATATGCTCAAGCATATATTCTCAAGTTGATTGGAGGATTGGTATTTCCCGACAAATCTAACAGCAGAGTGCACCTGATGTATCTTCCTCTCTTGATGGATTTTGATGTTGTCGGGACTTACAGTTGGGGCGCTGGCTGTCTTACATGGTTGTATAGGCAACTATGCAAGAGTGCAGTTATAGATGGAAAAGACATTGTAGGCCCACTTTTATTGATACAAATTTGGGCATGGGATCAATTTCCTCTTCTAGCGCCTCAACGA
Organism: Benincasa hispida; assembly: GCF_027475165.1. NCBI lineage: Eukaryota > Viridiplantae > Streptophyta > Magnoliopsida > Cucurbitales > Cucurbitaceae > Benincasa > Benincasa hispida. The sequence goes on from NC_143486.1 coordinate 81,706,335, forward strand.
CTCCATAGATACGAGAATAACTTAGGTGACATACCACTTGCAGTAAGGTAAACATATTTACCTCATTATTGTTGTGTTCCATGCTCATTATTGTTGTGTTCATTATGAAGTACTAATAGCTAAAATTCAATTTCTAATTGTTGTAGATGGAATGACAACTATTCTGTAATTAGAGCACCTACCATGTTCTAGTACAGTATAGGCATATACTCGATATGCCTAACCAGGTAATGTTTTATTCCTTCATATATCATATATTCATTTTGTAAGACACATAAGAAAAATCGCTCACGGTGTTAATCTATACGATCGCTTACGTTTACTACACGATCACTTAGTGCACCGAGCGAAACTAAACGATCGCTTACCATTTGATAGATGATCGCTTAGCTAAACCTACACGATCGTGTACCTTTTTCTAAACGACAAGCACCTGCCTATATGATTGTCTTATACTATCTCCCGCTTGCTTGTTCGTACTACACGATCGTTTTTTCCTCCTTTCCTCTACCAATTCCCTCAAAGTCCACCCTTTGGATTCTCACTCCGAGAATACCGAGGGCTTCGAGTGGTGGGGTCGTCCCTGGTTGCTGTTGGTTCGTACACCGTTGATCATGTAGACGACCGTGGTGCTGGTAGGTGACTGTTTGCTGGATGATAAGAAGCGTGAGGAGTTCTCTTCTGCTGGACTGAGTTTGATTGAAGAAAGTCTTCAACTGGTACCTTTATCTCGGTCTTTTGTATTTTATTTCTTAAAGCATGCCAGTAATTAGTCTTACAATGCATATCTGTATGGTAGAATGTATGTATTTTATTTCTATCATAATGAAATCAGAAAGATCTGCTTTCGCTTATAGGCATTCTTATATAGTTTTCTTCATTTTGGTTTTGTAAAAGTTTATTCTGGTCCATTAATCTTTGGTTTATTACATGAGATGTATGGTTCATTTATATGTCATATTGTATGCACATATTGAAATTTCCACCTTCGGTTATGCATTGGTGATGCATCATCTCTTTATTATAAATGTTATAATTTAGAGAAGCATGATTTAAATTATGTAAAAGGATGCTCATGCATCATATAATATAAGAGTTATATTTATGCATGCGTAAAAAGCACTGACATGTATCATTTTTATATTATAATTGTTATAGTATACAGGTGTATGGAAAGCATGTTTTCTTGGTTATTACGTGTATATAAAAGTCATGTATAGCAATGACCGAACATTGCATGAAGCATGACTCAGGTTATTTTATAAGTGTTATAAATACCTCGTTGTGTGGCAATGTTTTAGTTGTTTATTTTTAAAGATTAAAGAGAAATTAGAACTAAAAGCAATAAGACATGCATGCTCACTTAGGTTTAATTCATGGTTTTAAAATGTTTAAAACTTGGATGACATAGTTTTATGATCACGGTTCTAATATGATTAGCAACCTTAGGCTTTAATCCTTTAATCAATTTAATAGGATTAAATTGACTAATAAAAGGTTAAAGTTAGAGATGCCAAATTTTCCCACGGGGCCCTGCCCCGAATTAGGTGAGGAATGGGGGAGGGAGTCGGGAAAAAAAAATTCCCCATGAGCTAAACGGGGACGGGTATAGGGAATGCATTCCCCGTCCCCACCCCCAGCCCCGGTCTTGCCCCGTTCCCCGTCCCTGCCCCGATTAACTTTTACATATTTATTTAGTATATTTATCTAATGTTATGTTGTTAATATTATTATATAAATATTACATTTAAATTTCAAATTTGATTATTTATTGGGAAAGATAATGAATATGTTTAAATTAAATGTTTAAATATAGATTATATATGTGAATAATTTGATTTATATTTATTTCTTTCTACTAAAAAAAATCAATTAGCCTTTTTAGGCCAAAATTTGAGTAATTTATCTTTAACTTCAAATTGTTATATAAAACTAACTATAATAAACAATTTAGTGATGAAGTTAATTATTTAGTTAAAATTTGCTCACATTAGTGATTTAAATTAATTGACCTTTTACAAAAAAGAAAAAAAGTAACGGGGAAAAATTTCCCGGGGGGAATCCCCGCCCTGATCCCCGTGGGGAATTTCACGGGGATGGGAAATAAAATGAGGAGCGAGGACGGGGATGGGGAATGGCATCTTCGGCCCTGCCCTAACCCCCCTCCCATGGACATCTCTAGGTAAAGTGTAGCAAATCTATCTATAAGGAACCTTTTGTCTAAGGTGGGTTCTAGCTGGGCTAGGGTATCTATATTGACGGCAACGTAACACCCCTACCTGGGAACCTACCTGAAAAGGTGAATTAGATAGATTTGATGCATGCATGTAAGTTAATGATAGTCCATTAAAGTGTTTAAATGTGACTACTTGAACTTGTTTATTTCATAGACAAAAGTTGTTTATGAGCGGACTTTAAAAGATGACTTAGACTAAAATCAGTAGTCGGATTGTCTAGGTTAATCAACCCTTAGGTAGAACATTCAGTAGGAGGTATTTAGGGCATATGATGCTTCATTTAAACCTTTCACGTTTCTCCCATATAGTCCACATCGTGAGATCTACCCTCGGCCTTGTGGCACCCTGGGAGGTCCCCCTGAAGGATGATGTTTGGGTAGGTCAATATTAAGGTGGATGGAGAGAGTGTTCATAGTAAATGGGAGTGGGAAATGCAACAGCATATCCCATGGTCTCCCTCGTTGGATTGAATAAAGTTTCTACGCCTCGCCTCGAGGCACCCTGGGAGTGTCCGTCTATAGGATGACAGTTTTGCACGTTTCTTTATTTGATCTCTTGTAAGAGGATAAGGTTACTTAGTCTCTTGTTCTAATCTGATTCTTCTCTATGGTGGGCTAATTAGAGTGGGACTCTGGCGCCGAAAGCGAGGGGTCACACTTATGCGGACCTGTTAAAGGTTAACAATTCTAGACCAAATAAATGGTGACTGTTAGGTTTAGTTCTAAGAGTTGGTTTTGCCTGATGGTTGAGAATGTCTCATCCTAATGAAGGGACATTTGATCACCCCACCGGTGACGTTTGTCCTGCCTCATTGGGGCATCATTGCAAAATAGAAGTCTTTCACTTAAGGTACTTGAAACTATTTTGCAAAATTAATTGGTTAAAATGTGGTTTAGCAAAATCTTATAAAAGTTTGTTCGTTTTTCTGCAGCAAGTTTTAAAATGGCTACAACCACTTTAGCTTTGCTAAGCACTGGGAAACTAACGGACAACAATTTTTCAACATGGAAACACATGATCACGACTATTTTAATCATCGAGGATCTCATGTTTGCTCTTACGGAGGTTTGTCCTCCTATTCCAGCTCCAAATTTCGCTCGAAATGTTTGAGAGGCATATGAGCAATGGACACGGGCAAATGAGATGGCCCGAGCTTATATCTTGGCAAGTCTTAATGACGTCTTGGCCAAGAAGCATGAGCCCATGGTCTCAGCATGTGAGATCATGGAGTCCTTGTGAGGGATGTTTGGACAACCGTCTGAACAGCTCAAACATGAGGCTTTTAAGTATATATTCAATTCCAAAATGGAGGAAGGCACCTCTGTTCGTGAACATGTGCTTAACATGATGGTCCATTTCAATGTGGCGGAGTTGAATAGATCTGCTATCGATGAGGGCAGTCAGGTTAGCATAATCCTGCATTCTTTGCCGGAGAACTTCTTGCACTTTGTTAGTAATGTGATTCTTAATAAAGTGAAATACACCCTTACAACTCTCCTCAACAAGTTGCAGACATACGAATCTTTACTGAAAGGTAAGGAGAGAAAGAGGGCTGAGGCAAATGTTGCTTCATCCTCAAGGACGTTCCATCGAGGTTCAACCTTTGGAACGAAGTTTACACCTTCTACTTCTAACTCTACAAAGGGAAAGAAGAAGAAGGATGGTAAGGGCAAAGGGAAGGGGCCTGCTAACCCGCCACCTGTTGCCCCAAGAAGGCGTCCACCGCTGGTTGAAAAAAAAATGTTCCCACTATAACCAGAACGGACACTGGAAGAGGAACTGTCCTTGCTGGCTGAAGGAAAGGAAAGCCACCAAGGCTAAGCCAAGGCAGATAAAGGTAAATATGATTTACTTGTACTTGAAACATGTTTAGTGGAGAATGATGATGCTGCTTGGATAATTGATTCGGGCGCCACTAATCACGTTTGTTTTTCTTTTCAAGGGATTAAATCTTGGCGACTGCCCGAGGCTGGTGAGATCACGATGTGAGTAGGCACCGAGCACGTCGTCTTAGTTATGGCAGTGGGAGGGATCCAGTTTTCTTTACAGAATAGGTTTTTTTGTTTTAAATGATGTATATATTGTTCCTAAACTTAAGAGGAACCTTATTTCGTGCTTGTTGCAATGTAAATATATGCTTTCTTTTAATGTGGATAAAGTATTTATTCATAAAGATGGTGTTAATATTTGTACAGCTTATCTCGAAAGTAACTTGTATGTGCTAAGTTGTTTAAAACTGTCGTAACTCTATCTAAACGTTAACGATTTTCTCCAAAAGAAAAAGCCCATCTTGGCACCTTCGATTAGGGCACATCAATCTTAATAGGATTGAGAGATTGGTGAAGAATGGACTTTTAATTGAGTTAGAAGAAAATTCTTTACCTGTATGCAAATCTTGCCTTAAGGGTAAGATGACTAAAAGACCTTTTACTGGAAAAGGTTATCGAGCGAAAGAGCTTTTTGAGTTAGTACATTATGACCTTTTTTGTCCTATGAATGTGTGAGCTCGAAGTGGCTATGAGTATTTTATCAGTTTTACTGATGATTACTCTAGGTATGGGTATGTTTATCTTATGCAACAGAAGTCTGAATCATTTGAAAAGTTTAAAGAGTTCAAGGTTGAAGTTGAAAACGCATTGGATAGATGGATTAAAATACTTTGATCGGATCAATGTGGAGAGTTTTTGGACTTGTCATTCCAGGACTATTTGATAGAACACGGAATTGTTTCTTAACTCTCAGCACCGGGTACACATCAACAGAATGGTGTAGCGGAAAGGAGAAATAGAATCTTGTTGGACATGGTTCGTTTGATGATGAGTTACACTTTCGTACTGGTCTCGTTTTTGGGTTTCGCAGTAGAGACTGCGGTTTACATACTCAACTGTGTTTCCTCCAAGAGTTTTGCGAGAACACCTTTGGAGTTGTAGAATGGGCGTAAAGCTAGTTTACGTCACTTCCGCATTTGGGGTTGCCCTGCATATGTGCTTGAGGCAAATCTCAAGAAGTTGGAACCACGGTCGAGGTTATGCCTCTTTGTAGGCTACCCCAAAGGTACACGAGAGGGTTATTTTTATGATCCATCGAAAAATAGGGTGTTTGTTTCAACAAATGCTACTTTCTAGGAGGAGGATTATATTAGGGAGCACAGTCCACGTAGTAAAGTCGTGTTGCGTGAGCTTTCTAATGAAACTATCGATACTTCAATAAGAGTTGTTGAAAAGCCTGCTTCATCAGAAAAAGTTGTTGATGGTAGTTCAACAAGTAGGTCGGCTCCACCTCAAGAGTTTAGGGAACCTCGACATAGTGGGAGGGTTGCAAACCCGCCCGTTCGCTATCTAGGTTTCACGGAAATCCTTGCTATGGTAGCAGATGGTGACGTTGAGGATTCGTTGTTTTATCAGAAGGAAATGGAGGATGTTGACCGGGATAAATGGGTTAAGGCCATGGATCTTGAGATGGAGTTGATGTACTTCAACTCAGTATGGGATCTTGTAGATCAGCCTGATGGGGTAAGACTTATAGGTTGTAAATGGATCTACAAGCGCAACCGGGGTGTTGTTTGACTTGTGGCAAAGGGTTATACTCGGGTAGAGGGAGTCGATTAGGAGCAGACTTTCTCGCCTGTTACCATGTTAAAGTCGATCCACATCCTCCTGTCCATTGCAGCTTATTAAAATTATGAGATCTGGCAAATGGACGTCAAGACGACCTTTTTGAATGGCAATATTGAGGAGACCATTTACATGGTGCAACCCAAGGGATTCATAGCCCAAGGTTAAGAGCAAAAAGTTTGCAAGCTGAATCGGTCAATTTATGGGCTGAAACAGACGTCTAGATTTTGGAACATACGGTTTTATACTGCAATCAAATCGTATGGCTTTGACCAAACATTGATGAACCTTGTGTCTACAAGATGATCGTCAACGCTTTAGTAATATTCTTAGTGTTGTATGTAGACGATATACTACTCATTGGGAATGATATAGGTGTACTGATTGTAGTTAAGAACTGGCTAGTGACCCAATTTCAAATGAAATATTTGGGAGAGGCTTGGTTTGTTTTGGGTATATAGATCTTTCGGGATTGTAAGAACAAAGTCCTAGCACTATCTCAAGCATCGTAAATTGACAAGATGTTGCTCAAATACTCGATGTAGGATTCCAAGAGAGGCCTACTGTCATTCAGGCATGAGGTCACTTTGTCTAAGGACATGTGTTCTAAGACACCTCAAGATGTTGTGGAAATGAGACGGGTCCCATATGTATCTGCCATTGGCAGTTTGTTGTATGTGATGCTCTGTACTCGACCAGACATTTGCTACGTTGTGGGTATAGTCAGTAGGTATCAGTCTAACCCAGGCTAGGGTCATTGGACAGTAGTGAAGAACATCCTCAAGTATCTTTGAATAACGAGGGACTACATGCTTGTGTATGGATCTAAGGATTTGATCCTTATTGGATACATGGATTCTGACTTTTAGACTGATAGGGGCTCTTGCAAGTCCATTTCAGGGTCAGTCTTTACTCTTAACGGAGGAGCTGTAGTATGGCGAAGCACTAAGCAGGGGTTCATCGTCGGCTCCACTATGGAGGCGAAGTACGTATCAAATTGCAAAGCTGCTAAGGAGGCCGTCTAGCTCAGAAAGTTCTTGACAGCGCTGGAAGTTGTTCCAGATATGTCTAGGTGCATTACCATCTATTGTGACAATAGTGGGCCTGTGGAAAACTCCAAGGAGCCTATGAGTCACAGGCGCAGCAAACACATTGATCGGAAGTATCACCTGATCCGAGAGATAGTGCATCGAGGGGACGTGATCGTCACGAAGATCACTTCGAAGCACAATGTTGTTGACCCGTTTATGAAGGCTTTCATGGCTACAGTGTTTGAGGGTCACCTTCAGAGCATAGGTCTACAGGACTGCTCGCGGCTGGACTAGGGCAAGTGGGAGATTTTCTTGTACTGGGCTTTTATGCCCTAGTTTATTGTTTTGTACTAGTTTTTGTACACCTTATTTCACTTTAGGACAAGTGGGAGATTGTTGAGGTTGATGCTCTAAAGTCTCGTGTCCTATAGTTTGTAAACAGTTTGTATGGACGCTTGTGATGTATAATATATGATATTTTACTTCACTTATTGATTTTGCTCAGTTGTATGTTCATTTGCTTTGCCGCAAACCAATAAACCTAAAATCCCTGGTTATCTTTATGTAACTTAAGCATGTATGTGGTGACATACAAGTGGATCATGTCTTAAGGGATAACCGAAATGGTTAGTAGTATATGGATATAGGAGGAAAACCTTATCTTGGTAACGCTATGGATGCAGTCCGCTTTGTGGAATGGTCACAAGTGTTGTGACTTTTATCAGATGGTCTGATGTTGATCATTCGTGTAGGGGACATGCGAGTGAGGGCGTCCTATACAATGATTTGTATATGACCTGACCACTGAGTGTTAATGTCTCGTTATATAACATCGTTCATGACAGAGACTTCACTTCACTAGGATGACCATAGGTAACAGGACCTTAATCCTGAGTGAGTTGGGAACTTTTGCTTGGCGGTCCTTTGATTTGCATGGGTGGGAGTGGCAAGGTCGCTGACTCAAACCTACCACTTTAGGATTCTTTTGATTTGGGAGCTGGGAACTCAACTACACAAGATGGAATTCACTTCTTCCCCAAAGTAGGGACAAGTAGATATATAGCTCCCTTAAGGGTTGATTCCAGGGCTTGAACGATGTGGCACCACATACCCTCTCTTAGCCCGAGAGGTGTTCACACACAGTTGGACTATGTTGTATTGTTCATTAGAGGAATCAGTGGTACTTAAGAAGTGAGATGTAACTACAGGGGCAAAATGGTAAATTGGCCCTGTTGTACTTACGAACATCTGTGAAGAGTCATCGTACTCATGATTGGTTATATCCAATGGACATAGAAATATATCTGTGGTAAGAAGAGTTTAACTGTTGGTCTTTAGTGGAATACCTGGTAGTTAACAGATGGTGGATCTCGTGGCTAAATTGTTTAGTCAACTATTAGATTTTTGGCTATCAATTTGAGGTAAGTTTAATATGTGGGTTTTGTTAGATAATTCTACTAATAAAATAGTGGGCTTTGGCTTATAGTGGAGACATTAAACCCACTTAGATAGTGGATTCTAGGTGTTGGGTTTTTATGAATTGATTTCATGCAATTGTTGCATGACCCTTTTCTATAAATTGAGCTTTCATTTTGAATGAAAAAACTTTTGACATTTTGCAAAATTGTTTTCTAAAATTTGGGCTAAAAAAAAAGGAAAACCCAAAAACCAAAAAGGAAAATCCATTTCTTTTTCCATCTCTTTCTCTCTCTCGTTTTCTTCATCCACTGGGTTCCACAATCCGGTTTTGAGTCTAGAGGATAGTAGGTCAACTCTAATAGTGGTCCGTTCGTGTTCGGGTCGAGATTCAACGAGGAAAAGAGGGTTTCGGGAGCTTCAAAGGTAATTGTTAATTACTTTTTTTCCTTCAATTGCATGCATTTTTTCCCTTTAAATTAAAAGCAATTAGAGTGTAATTAGGTCATAATTCCATTGCGTATGTCTCATGTTCCATCATGTGGTATCAGAGAATTCTTTAATTACGCTCAATTGCTTTTTGTGGGTGTTTTTTTCCTTACTATTCAAAGGTTGAATGAAATATGAACTAAAGTGGATTTATTATGATTTTGGCATTGTTTTTCTTTAAATTACTTGTGGAAATTTGTAATTGCTCATATGTTTAAGAGCATTAATGTGTGAAATAGGGTCTATAAATTTGTTGGAGTCATTAGAGTTGAAATTAGGCTGTAATTTCTTGATTCAGGGAGAGAGAACAACAACAAAAATGGAGAAAAATTGGTCACAGACCCGAGAAGAGAGCTCCCAAACCCAACCCGAGCAGTCGTCCGACCCGGTTCAAAGCTGTCTCGCATGCGCGTTGGCTTCGCACGCCTACCCCACCTAGATCCGACCCGCGCGTTCGCTCCGCTTCGTGGAAGGTTATTAAGAGAAGGAAAAATGCTAAGTAGTAAGGAAATATTTCTAAAAGGAGTAGAAATTAGAGTAAGATAAAATGGTGAAAGCATTAGTACTAAGTTATATGAAAATAAAGAGGATTAAAAGATGGCCAAGAGAAACAAGTGTTTGGGAATACGACCAACGCATGTGGAGAGCCTAAGCACACTAAACGCAAAGGATGCGTGGATGGCTAGCCTAAGGGTGCGTGGGAGGCTTGCTCTATGTCGCGCTAATCGTTGGATATAAGAGGTAGTGGCCGTGGGCTTGCACGCGTGAGCAGCTAACACAAGGGCATGCACAAGGCATGCAGACGTAAGAGTGGGCAAGGACGTGGGCAAGGCATGCGCTGGAAGCATGCGTCGAACGGCTATGCCAAGTGCCTCTCCATGCGTCGAGCGACCATGCCAGGTGCCCAGCCTATACGTCGAACGCCCTACCGAGCGTCCATTCATCGAGCGCCTCTGCCAAGCGCCCAGCCTATACGTCAAGTGCCCTATCGAACGCGCATGCGGCCGAGCGTGCTAGACGAGTGATGGCCAGCGCCTATACCACACGCTCATGCATCGGTGGCATACGTCCATGATGCGGCCATGGTAATTCGATGCGGCCAAGTGTTTAGGCATCGATGCAAATCAAGGCGTTCGATGAAGGGGCTTGCGGAAAAGGAAGTATGCGTTGTTGGCCGAAGGCATGCGTCCATGGCAAAGGCTATGCGTTGATGTCATTTAACATGTGATGCTTATAGCCACCTTAGGCGATAGTTAATAGATGTATGGGCACATGGACAAAAGGAAGGCTGACCAATGAGCTTGAAGAAATGCGAAGCAATAATGAGCTTGCCAGGCTCGAAGGGATCCGAAAGCGCGAGGAGGAACAGCGGTTGTTGCTGGCCTTTAAGCAATTTGAAGAAGAATTTGCGAGAGAAGAAAGAGAATAAAAAGAAGAAGAGAGAAGGAAGAAGGAAGAAGAAGACAAATTGTTGTTGGAGGAGAGGAGGAAGAAGCGCGAAGCCAATAAGCGGCGCTTATATAAGAGCAAGGGCAAAGAACTCGCAAAGCGCGAGAAAGAAGAGCAGCGCAAGGAGCGGGAAAGGAAGGAAAGACAAGTAGCCCGCCTTGCGCTGGCAAAAGGTAAGGCTATAGCAGAAAGCAGCGAGCCCGCGGTGGCCAAGAAACGCTCATTAAAGAAAAAGGAAAACGATGATATGTGTATCGAGATGGGCTTCTTTCCTGCACTGAATCCACTACTTGACCTCATCACAAGCGTAATTGTGGAACATGGGTGGGAAACATTCTACCAGTACCTATCCATCATCGTGCCTCAGGTGGTGCGAAGCTTTTACCGCGGGCGTCTTCATGGAAACAAGGATGCAGTGACCTTTAAAGAAGAAACAGTATCCTTCAGCGCAAGGGACATCAACGAAATTTATCAGATGAAGGACAACCCTGATCCACCAGGAACAAGATTATTGATGATCCCACTGAAGAACAGATGGATGATGCGCTGAGGGTATTAATGCAATCGGGCACGAAGTGTTCGGTCTTGCTCAAAGGCATCCGTACCTTGGAATCCAAGTCTTTGCTACCAGAGGGAAGGATCTTGGTTTACTTGGTTAAGAAGCGGCTGATCCCAACAACGCATGACAAAAATGTATCAAAGGATCGGGTCTTGGCCGCATACTTCATAGCCCATGGCATTCCTATCGATGTAGGGCAGTTGATTGAAAGGCAGATAAGAGCATTAGTGGGGCATGTTTGGGGGCAGTACTTCTTCTCGTGGATCATTTCAAGTCTATGCCTGTCTATTGGTGTAGGCGTTGATGAGAAGCTCATGCCAAAAGTCCACGACCTCATCAACATAAAAATCTTGAGCATACTCCTCAAAGATTCTCCACATTGCCCTGAGCTGCCAGCAAAGAGGCATGCGATCGATTTGAATGCGCCTCAAGAACCAAGGCTTTAAAGACAACAAAGAGAAGATAAGGGAAAAGAGAAGGTCCAGGAATCACCAATGTAAAATCCGAAACCTATGGACCCTCTTCCCTTGTCATCTGGCCTCTAAGCCCTCCGAGCCCACCAGTGCAACCCTCTTCCCCCTTACACGAGCATTTTACAAACCTTCTTCTTGTCCCCAACTCTCATGTTGTTTACCCATCAGCCCCACCTCCACCAGCAGCTCCATCTCCGTAACCCACCATTCCACCGCCACATGTTGATGACCCACACGATTTTGGTGAAGGCACCTCTTCCCAACCCCAAAACGATGTTGGCGAGACATCGCAGGCACAACCATCCTTCACCTCCATGGCTGTTGAGTTAGCTGAAATGAGAACCTTCTTCTCTCAACAACAAGAGCTTGTCTCTCAACAACACCACTTCTTCAATCAATGATTTGAGGTAGAAATGGAGCGCATTGATGAGATTCAACGCAGTGTTGCGACTTCAAGGGAGGCACTCATCAACATGCAGTGCAGTATGCATAGGATCTTCTTGCACCAAAGGCAGATAGCGGAGCGTAATCAAGAGTATTTTAATTTCCTCACTGCATATCTGCATGGTTCGATGGTGCCTCCGCATCTAAGGCAACCCTTATTGTTTGACGATGCTTCGTCTGCACCACCTCAACAGCCTCCGCCAGATCCCCCTACTTCTCAACCTTAATATTTACACTCTCTTCCAATATGATTTTTTTTTATATGGCCATTCTTTATTTGTATTCAATTCATTTATTCTTTGTAAGTTAATCAAATTCTTTAACTCCTGTACAGGCAACAGAAAATTTTTGTAATACGTTCAATTATACTTATTTGTACACTTTGTTAATATTCAATACAATTAGAGTACATGATTCACTCTACTTGTTACCTGTGCCTTTTTCTTTATCTTCCTTTGTAATTTTCGTAATGTTCTTAATCTTTTGTTTTTACGATCTTCATTGCGTTGCTATGATGTATTATATGTTTATACTTAGAAACATTTCCCATACTTAGTAATTTCTGACTAACACTTAGTTAATTCTTAGTTTGGCAGTACTTTACGTTTTATCTTTCAAGGTTCTGCTCAAACCTTTTTTTTGAAATTTTCTTCTAAGTGTTTGTCTAATCTCTCTAAACAGCGCAATGAGAACCTTGCTCACCTTTAAATTTGGGGGTGGGGAAGGTATGAGCAGATGAGATCAAGAATATGCAGTATTTAAGAAAAGAAAATGCGTCCATTTTAGATTTTTTGCAAAACTCCAATGTCAGCGCAAGGGAGAACCTCAAAACTGTCCCAACCTAATAAGAGTTTAGTTCTGAAAGGAGCCTACTCGTAGTTGGATGTTTGTATGACACCCGTAGGAGCAAGTCAAAATGAAGGTGGGTTTCCAAGAACAACGCAGTATGAAAAAAGACAAAAAAATAATAGTGGAAGAGACAACTCCTCTGGATGTCATGAGTTAAAATTGAAATTGGCACACAACCGTAGTTGGATGTCCGTATGACACCCGTGGGGACAAGCCAAAACGAAGAGTGTAATCATGACCAACTGTTTTAAATAAATGACGCAAAGTTTTGCTCACCGCATATAGATACATCAAGTTGTTTTGACAAAGAAGAGATAAACATTCTATTTTGAAAACTAGAAAAGCATTTTTGAGCAGAATTTTGTCATGTAGAAGAACAAAGTAGGGCTTGCTAAGAATTAGCAAGGATAGAAGGAAATTGCGATGTCAAGTAATGTGCCTAAGTGTAACATTCAGAGCAACCAATCGTTGCAAAAATAGAGGATAGGAATTGAGCATGATTGCCTTAGTAGAAGATATGCTTGAGGACAAGCATATATCTAAATATGGGGGTGTGATAACTTGTAGAAATACAAGTTATTTATGTCACCTTATCTAGATATTGTGGCCAAAAGTTAGTAAATATGCGCCAATTGTATGAAGATTAGCTTAGAATTACAATAATTATAAATGATCGCAATTACATCTACTAACGCCATAAAGATGGAAGACAAGTCGAGTTTTACTCTGTTTTACAGGAAACCAAGTCACCGCTTGCGCTCAAGGCTCACGAGAAACTGATCAACGCATCTCTGTCACATTGCGCCCGTCAATCAATAATGAAGAGACGATCACCACAATGACGGCCCAATGCGACAGTCGATCCAGAGCTAACTTTCAACCGCATGTGGTAATAAAAACAACACCGCATGCAAATCCACGATCGAAGATGCAACTGAGCAACGGAAAAGCGGAGGATTGAAACACGTGTAACTAACGGTTATGCAGAATTGACGATTTGATTGTATAACAGAAGGAATAATATCCCTCCATCTTCGGAATTACCATAACCATCAGTGGGGACCACAAGGGCGGAGTCAAAGACCTGCACCTATAAATACCCCATAGATTTCAGAGAAAACTTATGCTACTTGATACGGGGCTAAGTGCTGCTAAGCTGTTGAGAGAAAAGGCTGAGCTGAGTGCTTAAGTGAAGAAATTCGGGAAGAAGATGAGATAAGGCCGAAAGGTGAATCTCAGATTTAATTTGCCAAATCTCCGATCGGAAGCTTTGTGCATAGATCTCTGCTATCGGTGGAGAAAGCCTGAGAGGGAAGCTCTCCCTACCATCAAATCCATCCTATCCGGCAAGCAGATCTCCATCGAATCAGTGCCAAGACATTGGCACTTGTTTGTATCTGTTCTATCTCTTTCATCGTTGTATTTCACTTTCTCTTTATCTTTTCATTCACACACCATGTATCAAACGCTTAATAGATATATTAAATGTTTCGATAGCTTTCATATACCATTCTATGTCTATTTTCGTTCCTCCATTAATCATTTTCTCCATGATATATTTTTAATCCCCTGATAGTTAATATGAATCAAACAAGTACTTAATCTGTGTTAGAGGTATAAAATGCATTTAGCTAAGGCATGCTAGACGACATCTTCACCTGTGAGAGCAGAAGTGAAGATGCCATTCTGATCTATCGAGAAAGGGTTAGAAGAATGTGTTAACTAAAGAGAGTAGTACTTCCAGACATGGAAGCAACCTTGCGTTCATTAGGTTATTCTTTGTTTCACCACAAACATGTGGGAGCGTGGCCGATCGCTGAAAGGTATATGCCAAGAGAAGAGCGGAACAATATTTCTAGCTTCAACGCAATTGAGAACTTACACTGTTTATATTATTTATCTTTCTCTTTCTATTTTGTTCATAAGACCTGCCACCGCATTCCACGTTTTTGCATAACTTTCACATCCAGCCTTGACCCCAACATCTTGTAACATGAAGCCTGTATCTTGTATCATCTAGCTTAGGTTTATTGTATTTTATTTTATTATCGTATATTTACTGCTTTACTTTATTTTATCGCAATTTATATACCTGTACAAACACATTTTTAAAGATTGAAAACCTGGCGCATATATCATGAACATATCACAATAACCTAAAACAGTCCTTGAGTTTGACCTCGGATCACACCGAGAAACTTGCGGTGGAATTACACTTGGTTCCATCGTAAGGAAACTTGTGACAATGTATGGCATACTACGTGAACATCCATAATTAACGCATATCTAGTAGTAGTATCGCATCATTTCGAGCATAGAACATCATCAATCATACCTATCAATGATTCGTTAATAAGTTTATGGCGCCGTTGCTGGGGAACTGGTTAACGGTTTGTTGTTTGAGTGTGTTTTTGGTATTTTTCAGGATAGATCTCATTGTACTGGTTGTTCAACGTGGAGAGCAGCCTGCCGGTTTATGTGTCCTAGTGCTGAACCGAAATTCGAAGCTGACCCTGAGATCGAGCGTACTTTCCACGTAAGGGTACGTCAGAACTGAATTAGGCTAAAGAAGGCAGCCAGCATGGCGGACAACAATGATAATGCGGTACCAGTTTCTAACCAAGGGGATGTTCGACTGGCTCAGGATCCTGTCTTCTTGGCTGCTAATCGCAACATCCCAATGTGTAATTATGCGGCACCCAATTTGTATGATTTTTTTCCTGGAATCTCGAGACCGACTGTGGAAGAAAATGCACGTTTCGAGATTAAATCGATCATGCTGCAAATGATTCAAAATGTCGGGCAGTTTGGGGGTCTACAAGGTGAAGATCCACACGCCTATCTGACCAACTTTGTCGAGATGTGTGGCAATTTTTCCTTACCTGGCATGACCCCGGAGAATATAAGACTATATCTATTCCCTTACACCTTGAGGGACGAGGCTAAGAGGTGGGTTTACTCACTTGAGCCAAATGAAATCACTTTATGGGATCAACTAGTAGAGCGGTTCATGAAGAAGTTCTTCCCACCTGCCGTCAACGCAAAGCGACGAAAGGATGTGTTGAACTTTGAATAGATGGAGAACGAGACCCTAAGCACCGCCTAGGTGCGATTTAGGAGATTGGTGAAAAACTGGCCATATATCGGGATCCTCGATTGTGTCTTGATGGAAACATTTTATAATGGCTTGAATAGAGCAACGCAGGCTGTTGTTGATGCCTCCGTGACAGGAGGTTTTAGGGATAAGATATACACAGAGGCTAAAGTCATCCTCGATCGCATCTCGCGGAATATGGATGACTGGATTGACGATGGATATGGAGGCCGAGGCGCCGAGAGAAGGAAAAGTGAAATAGCCATTGTCCCTGCGGAGATAATGACCACGTTGGCTGCGCAAATGGCCACGGTGACCTCTATCCTCCAGTAAATGGCAATCAACTAAGGAGCCATTGCTCCACAATCAGCCCAACCCACTGCACCGATTCAAGTGGCCGCAATCAGTTGCGTCAATTGTGGAGGGGCTCACGGAGCTGACATGTGCCCATTGAACCTTCAGCAAGTATGTGCTATCCAGAATAACCCCTTCAACAACACCTATAATCCAAGCTGGAGAAGCCATCCTAACTTCGGTTGGGGAGGCAATCCCAACCCAGGGGGCCAGTTAACCATCAAGGGGGTAGTAGAGGGAATCCGCCTTTTCACCACAATCAAGGGCAATCAAGACAGCACAACCAACAACCATCATCATCTAACACCTCGAGAAGCTCGTTAAAGATGCTGCTGAAGCAATATATGGATAAAAACGATGTAGTGATGCAAGCACAAACGTCTTCAATAAGGAATCTAGAGATCCAGGTGGGCCAGCTGGATTATGAGCTAAGAAGTCGAACACCGAGAACATTGCCCAGCAATTCAGAAGCCTCGGAATCTACAGGAAAGAAGCAATGTCCTTAAGACATTGAGCAGGCAAGCCTGAATGCCTGCAGAGATGTGGATTGCGATCACTCATGACAATGCAATTTTCGGTCCATATCTCAATACTATGTTTAATGCTTTATTGAATTTCTGTCTCTTTAAATTCTGAATTCTGTCTTCAGTTCTTCATTTAATTCAATTTTGACTTTATGAATTTATTTCCTCATTTATTTCTTTACATTTAATTCTGTCTCGTCTTAAATTCCTTGACTTTTTTTGTAATTAATGCGATGAACTTTAAATGAAGAATGATTGAGTGATAAAGAGAAAATTTATTGCCGCAAGTCACAACACATGCGTTGATGAAAACTATGTAATAAAATAATTGAACAATTAACAACAAGAAAGCAAGGCGACAATGGATGCATCTCAAACCAATAAGGAATGCTTCGCGTTCACCAAACTCAACTATATTGAGTTGAGGGGTGTGTTGCGCTCGTTTATGTCCTTTGCCCGTCTTTAGCTAAATGCACTATGTTGAAGTATCCTCCAAAAATGCGTTGGTTAAGGAGTGTGTTGCGAGGATATATGCGTTGTTGCCCGTCCTCTACGAAAATGCAGTTTCGTTGGTGAATACAATGCGTTAATCTTTATCTTGCATCCATTCAAAGAAAATATTAAAGAACTTTTGGTAATTTGAAGGGGGAGTTTAATCGATTCGTATCCCCAAGTAATTATGACTTGGCAGACGACAGGACAACTTTATCTGAAATTCCATAAATGAGGGAGGTGGAACGACGCGCCTATTGAGTTGCTCGAGGCCTGTCACCGTAAAAATCGCGTTAGGCCCCACCACGACCCAACCTATAAATACGGCCTCCTCCTTCTCTGGAAACTCTTTATATCTCTTTGGCAAACCAGAAAACCCTAAGCATCTTACACCTAGACCTTTCTTTCTCCCCAGCAGCTCAAGTTTTTACCAGACCTTTCCAAGCTCGTATCCATGGCTGATCAGACCCCAAACCAATCCACTTCACCTTCCACTCCTGACTAAGTAGCCATGCGAGAGGAAGCATTCCTGGCTGCCAGTTGCAGGCTTGCCGCCCAAGCCCACACTATCCCTAGACTTGCAGAAGAACCCGAAGAAACCCTCTGGCCGTTAGGCCTTCTGTGTTCAAGAGAGGAGAAAGCACTGAGAGTATGCCTACGCCAACACCTGCCGTCTCAACTAAAAGTGAAAGGATAAGACGTGATGATACAGAGGTTTTTGGCAACATCCTGAGTACCTTAGAGCAAAAAGGTGGACTGCCCGAGGCAGGGGTAATAAACCAACCACTACCTACGGAGGAGGAGGCGGTGGTAGTGGCGGAGGGAGTAGTAAAGGATGGAGTAGTGGTGGTGGAATAAGTGGTGGTTGAAGAAGAAGAAACGGGGAATGATGTTCTGGTCCCAGAGACTTAGGAGGCAACTGTCATCGCAGAAGCCTATGACTTCCAAGAAGAGAAGAAGAAGAGATTACGATTAATAAAAGAGAAGAAGAAGAGATTGCAATTAAGGATGCCAAGGAAGATGAGGTTGCGTTAGAGACCCCTGACATTGCGATGGAGGAGGCTGCAGGGGATGCACAACCAGAAGGGGTTGAGAAGAAGAAGAAAAAGAAGAAGAAGAAGAAGAGCAAGGGAAAGAAGGCTGGAGAGGCAAAGTCTTCACATCATCGCAAGGCAAGAAAGAACAAAGAGAAAAAGAATGATGATGAAGATGAAGAGGCCAAGAAGGAGAAGAAGAAGAAGGAGAAATAAGAAAGAAGATTGCACCGGCGTGAAAAGAGGCGCTTGAGAAAAGAAGAGGAAGCGAAACAGAGAGCTGTGAGCCCTGAGAAGGATGGAGAATCAACCTCCATAAGGGAGGATAGGGGGGAAACGACACAGTTAATGGAATCGGCGCAACCCATACCAACGAAAGTAATTGCGATCGATGAAGGAGAGAAGTAGAGGGAACCCCCCTAATGCGGCGTTGCAGGGAGAATGCGCCGCAAGGGTCCATAATTAACCCTCACAAATTAATTTTGGCATTGGAAAAGAAGAAGAGAAAAAGAAAAGAAGAGAAAAAGAAGCAAGAAAAGATGAAGCGGGGCAAACTCATCATTGCAAAGGGGAATAGAAGAAGAAGATTGTAGTTTGAAGAAATGCGAAGCAACAATGAGTATGCCGGGCTCGAAGTGATCCATAAGCGCGAGGAGGAACAACAGCTATTGCTGGCCTCTGAGCAATTTGAAGAAGAATTTGTGAGAGAAGAAAGAGAATAAGAAGAAGAAGACAAATTATTGTTGGAGAAGAGGAGGAAGAAGCACGAAGCCAATAAGCGGCGTTTATATAAGATCAAGGGTAAAGAACTCGCAGAGCGCGAGAAAGAAGAGCAGCGTAAGGAGCGGGAAAGGAAGGAAAGACAAGCAACCCGCCTTGCGCTGGCAAAAGGCAAGGCTATAGCAGAAAGCAGCGAACCTGCGGTGGCCAAGAAGCGCTCATCAAAGAAAAAAGGAAAACGATGATATATTGATCGAGATGGGCTTCTTTCTTGCGTCGAATCCACTACCTGACCTCATCACGAGCGTAATTGTGGAACATGGGTGGGACACATTCTTCTAGTGCCCATCCATCATCGTGCCTCAGGTAGTACAGCACAAGCTCAGCCGGCCAATGCATCCATCGCAGATGCAGCGCACGCCTTGCGCCTAACCAACGTTGCGTCCATCCATCGCAAAGTAGCGCGCGCCTCACACCAGCCAACGCGTCGACTGTGATGCTGTAGCACAACGCTCGTAAGTCCAACACTGCAGCCAACCGTGCGACGCAGTACGCGCACTCTCTGCTCAAGGCCGAACGCCCCAGCTGCTTGCCAGACTCCTTGCGCTCACCACAGATAAAATAACCTCTAAAGGGACTAATTTTGAGATTTTGACTAAATTTAGAGTAAGGTAAGTGGGTATTTTGATATATAAAGGTATTTTGGCTATTTTAGCATTAATTATTGATATAACAGTATTAATTAAGAAATTTTCATTGATATGGAGAAAATTTCAGGAAGATACTCTCAAAGTAGTTTCAGTAGAAAATCTTGCTAACGGTGAGTGGTTATTAAGATTTATGCATTGCTATATGAATAAATGCATAGGTATATACAAGATGCATGATTATAATGTATTTTGCTTGCCATTATATTGTCTGTGTAATTACTATGGAAACTAAGATTATACCCAAAATACATAGTTAGCATGCTTAAAAGTGGTAATTATACCCAAAATACATAGTTAGCATGCTTAAAAGTGGTACTTGGTGGGAAAATATAGTCGGCTTTGGTCGGTGGGAAATGATAGTCGGTGATGAGCGACGAAAAATATAGTCAAGATACCTAAGCATGGCTAGCGGGAAAATAGTTTTCGATGTGCACATTGGCGGGAAAACGGGAAATAGGAAAGTTTCCATTAAAAGTTGTTATGATTGTTAATAAATGCATGATGTGAATGTTAATATATGCATGATGTGAACATGCCAAGTATAGCATGTGGTAGGAGGATAATGATTGAGTAGGCTTACTCGTGACCATGCATAGACTATAATGAAATTGTGATTATGTGATTGACGTCCTAAAAAATATGTTTTGAAATTAAAGCTATTGTTACTTTAAAAGGCACCACTCACTGGGCTTATTAGCTCACATTTTTCCAAATGTTTTCTTCTATTTCCCCTCCCCTCTCCCCAGGTTGCAAAGCGAAGCATTCAGAGAAGTGTCTACAACCACCAAACACCAGGACTTGGTAATTTCTCAAGGCATGGCTCAGATCATGTAATAGAAAAGTATAGAAAAATGTAGCTACATGTATGAAATTTAGATGGTTATTGTAAACATGTTAAGACTTTTAATAGATAAAGGAGAAATGTTAAACTAAAAATATTGCCTTAGAATAGTACTAGTATGTCTTCATGCTCTCTTCTAAGTCTTGGGTTAAGGCTAGGGAGGGGGTGTGACACAAAGGCCCTCAGGGCTAAAGTGTTTGAAGGTCACCTACAGAGTCTAAGTCTACGAAGTTTGTAAAATAGGACAAGTGGGAGAACTTTTGGGTATATGGCCTAGTTAGGTATATGCCCTAGTTTATAGTATTCATATGTTTATTGTACTCATATGTTTCTCACTTAAATTCAACATTGTGATACTCCACTAGGAGTAAAACTCGTAGTTTGTAAATTAATAAACATATTCTGTTTTGTTTTTCGATAAAGTTGTTATTGAAATTGTAATTTTGAATCCAATAAACTAAGGTTCCGAGGCTATTTAATGTAGTTTGAACTTTATGTAGTGACATAAATGTGGATTAATTTCAAATATATAGCCAACATGGTCTATAGTATATGAATGAGGTTAGGCACCTTATTCTGGGGACACTATGGATGCGACCCACTTTGTAGTTAGTACAAACGATATGATCCTGAATCGTTCATATAGAGATATGTGAGTGGGGGCATCCTATGCAATGAGTTTGCATAAGACTAAACCATGAAATAGTCACTTTTTACGTTCTAATGCCATTTTATGTGTAAAACTGACTATTTCGTTAATTGATGACCTAGGTAACTTAATCTTAATCCTAAGCTAACTATGAACTCCTGTTCACTCGAAATTATCCTTAGATCTGCATAGGTGAGGGCAGCTCATTATCGCTGGCCCAATAAGCCTCCCATTTCAGGGGTAAGATCGGGTGGATAGTTGGGAACATAGGGTGCAAGATGGAATTCACTCCTACCTGTTATAGGGATAGTAGATAGATTTTTCCCTTTAGTACTAAATCCAGGTCTTGAATAAGGGGCCCCACCCTCTCCTTGGCTCGAGAGGGATTCAGTTTATAGGTTGAACCTTAAACCAATTGTTCATTAGAGGATCAGTCGAACTTAAGGAATAAGATGTAGTCTCGAGGATAAAACGGTTTTTATGACTTCAGCCGAGATTACGAACAGCCTGTGAAGGATTAGCTTACTAATCATGGTTATATCAAATGGACACAAATATATCTATAGTGAGGGGAGTGCAACTACGGGATAGTGGAATGACCCGTTAGTTAAAGAATGTTGATTAGCTCCGTCTAAAGAGTTTAGCTAGCTAATCTGGTTCGTTGGAGCCCATAATCTATAGGTTCATTAGGTTCCCCTACTAGCTCATATGGAATAAACTTAGAACAGTATGATAGTATAATTCAAATTGTTCGAATTAGGTGAAGAGAGAGAAACCGACAAGTATATGTGATATCGTGGTCGAGTTTTTCAGATTAGAGATATAGCTTTAATATTTAAATATGATTTAAATATCAAGAATATGAATACGTTCATATTCGGAAGCTCGTGAATAATGGAAATGGTCAAAGATATAAAAAGTCAAAGAGTTGACTTTTGACTTTGAAAAGTGAAACTTTGACCGACCTTATATTCAAATGTGATTTTAATTTCGAGAAAATGAATGCGGATTCATGCTCGGGAGTTTAAAATTAGTCAACATGGAAAGTTTGACTTTACCAAATGACTATTTTGCCCTTTGACTAAAGTTAGTGGGAAAATCCAAACTTTTGTTGGATAATTCCACTAACAAAATAGTGGGCTAGATGTTGGCTTATAGTGGAGACATTAAGTGCACTTAGATAGTGGATTCTAGGTATTGGGTGTTTATGAATTGATTTCATGCAATTATTGCATGGCCCATTTCTATAAATTGGGCTTTCATTTTGAATGAAAAACTTTTGACATTTTGCAAAATTGTTTTCTAAAATTTGGGCTGAAAAAAAGGAAAACCCAAAAACTAAAAAGGAAAATCCATTTCTTTTTCCATCTCTTTCTCTCTCTCGTTTTCTTCATCCACCGGGTCCCACAATCCGGTTCTTAGTCCAGAGAATAGTAGGTCAACTCTAGTGGTGGTCTGTTCGTGTTCGAGTCGAGATTCAGTGAGGAAAAGTGGGTTTCGGGAGCTTCGAAGGTAATTGTTAATTACTGTTTTTCCTTCAATTGCATGCATTTTTTCCTTTAAATTAAAAGTAATTAGAGTATAATTAGGTCCTAATTCCGCTGCGTATGTCTCGTGTTCCATCAAGTAGTCCTTGTACGTGTCTTCATCCTCCCATGCTAGGGCAGCCTCCAGTCTCATCTTATTCTTTATTCGTTTAAATACCTCACCACGAGCATTAAGGTGACTCCGCCAAATAAAATGACAAGTCAAGTAACGAAATATACCATAGTAAAATGACTCCGCACAACAAAATGTATCAAAATTTACTGTTATACCAATTGGCAAGATGGTAAACTTGTGCATGCACATGTTAGGTCAGGTATAAAAGTTTTCTTTTCTAAAATAAAATAAAGTATTTATGGTCTGCACAAAAAATTACTATGTTAGAAAAAGTATAAGATATCCAACTGTAAAGAAGTCAAGACTAGGAAACTTACATCGCACTCGACCCACAAACTCTGTTCAATCAATTCCTTGAAAAATTGCTTGGCAAGTGGTTTAAAGAAATTATCTCGAACCTTGTTATTTGTATTCTCATCTGAGATCCAGCCCATCATTTCTGTAAGGATATTAAGTTGAACGTCATATGCTACGTTGTACGCGACAATCGCTCTGGATAATGACGTAGGCACACCTGAGAGAGGATACTTAACCATACTTTTCTTCTTTACTTGAGCTGGAGGTGTATATTTATCAATAACTTTTCTCTTACGAGTAGTTCTTCGAGATTCCTACATAAAAAAATAACAAAAAATTAATCATCAAGAAATATAACGATAAAAAAAAAGATTACTAATCAATAAATTACTCACTAGTGTAACTCCTTCTATGGTCGTAACAATACCAGAAGTTTTGGCCTCTCGGATGTCAGACATGTTGGTCTCTATATGTTGAGTAAGTCAGACATGTCGACCTCCGTTTGTGGGACGTCGACCTCTATAGGTTCGACATCAGTGGATGATGTTGTGGTATCGGGCTCTAGAGGGGGGATGGGAGTAGGTGAAGTAGTGGTATTTTGAGGCTCTACGGGATGGGAGTATCAGAGGCAGTCGCATCAGTAGTATGGGGATCCCAAGATGAGATGGGTGACCTTGTCGTCTCCTCATTCACCATGGAACCCTTCAATTAGTAAAGTAAAATGATGAGTTCACGAACACGTAAAAACTAAACACGTAAAGACATAAAATGATAGTAAATGTAAACCTTGCATATAGACTGCAATAGTGACAGGATGGCCGACAATTGTCCTTTCATGTATGGCATGTTTTCCTCCATATTAGATACACGACTATCTAAACTCGATATACGGCCATCTAACATCGATAGTGAGCTGTCAATGGTCCGTAGGTACGAATAAATAGAATCATTGGGATTGGCTCCCTCCCTACGGGCAACACACTCAGGACACTCTTCATCCATAGATCGCTCTCTATAGGAGTCCGCAAGATGAACATCAGGTGGGTTTAACTTGTCCTCATCGCGTACGTCTTCCACCACATCATAGAACATATCATAACTAGGTGTGTATGTCTCTCATTCCACCCTTCCACATTCAGCATCCTCGTGCTTAGAATGCTCGTGTTCATCCCCTCCCTCAACCCATCCACATTCATCATTGTTACCTCCATGATGATCATCACCGTTTCTTTCAGAACTACCCCCACTACTCGACCTATTGCCACTTTCAGCACTATCATCATTGGCACCTAGATCAAATATAGGTCGTCTGTCCACTAGGGTATCCCGAATCTCTCTCTTAGTGTCTGGCATGACAATACCCTCTTTAACCTTTATATGCATTAACAACCTAGTAAACTGGTTAATGTCAATTTAACAACCAAATAAACATATTATGCATAGAATAAACTTACATTGTTGGACTCGAATATGTCTCTCTCGAGTACTTTGAAGGACACTGAGTGGGAGCATGACCATCGTAATATGCGAGGCAAAGCCACCTTGCTCATTCGCTTCGTAATGTTCTTAGCTATCGATGCTGCTAGGATCTCGTATGTCCATACCTAAATAAAATTTAACATATATTAAGAACAATAGTAATGTTAAATAAAAAAACACGATTATTATATTAAGCAAATTTACCTAGAACGCTTGTGAAAATCCACACAAAGAGTACTTCATGACGTAATTTTTATTTCCTTTCACCTTCGTCTTGTATAGACTACTCTTATCATTCAATGTAGTCTTTAGGGCATCGAGTGTCCTCTCCCAAATAATGGTACCCCAGTCTTGACTGTTGTAGTACTCTATGTTTTGAACGTCCTTAAAACGTTTAAGGTCCACTGTATTTTGCTGTTTGTTCTTTCCCATCATTGCAACCTCTGTATAGTAGACTAATGTGATCTTCACAACATCCTCGCCATTTTCAAACTCCAACTCCTTATACTTTTTTTTAGTAGACGAACATGTAAGGTGTCCTTCGTCACTCGATTACCAAAATACTTGATTGCAAGTTCATACGATGACAGCTCATTCTGATCAACACGTGTAGGGGATCACCACAAACCAGTCATCAACAAAAAATCATCCTTCGAAAAAGTGACGACTTTTCCATAAACAGAGAATGAGATTGAGTCAGATCTATCCTCTTCACTTCTCTCAACAACATATGATGAATAGTTGGGCAGTTAAACACCATGTCAACGTCTACAAATCGCTAAAAAACTGTTCTCTTGAACATCTCTGACTGCCTTGGGGTAAGCTTCTCCTTCATAATCTTGTTCGCATTAGCAATGTGGGCCAAGCTCGTTACTTGACCGAGAAATCGGTCGACTACGGGTATTCTGAAATGTGTTGACATCTTAAATCACTCCTGCATGAAATAAAGATTCAATCAGTAAATTCCTTCAGAACAAATTGTAAAAAACATTATGTTTAAGTCTCGCTGGTATTGCTCTCGCTGGCTTCGTCTCTCTGGTATCGCTCTCTCTAGTATCGCTCTCGCTTGTATCGCTCTCTCTGGTAACTCTCACTTATCTCGCTCACATTCTCTCTTTTTACTCGTCTCAATCACATAACACATTGAAAACCAAAAAAACAAACAAAAAAACCATAAGTTCACAATATTTCTAAACCCCAGAACGACCCACCCTTTCTGGTGTCACTCTCTCTAGTATCGCTCTTGCCTATTTCACTTTCACTTATCTGGCTCACAAACTCTTTTTACTCGTCTTCAATCACAGAACACATCGAAAACCAAAAAAAAAAAAAACAAAAAAACCATAGGTTCACAGTATTTCTAAACCTAGAACGACCCACAAAGTCCCATTACCGATCAGCTTAAGACATTTTCAGCCACAAATTGAAAGATTTACCGATCATATTGGATTTGTTGGCGGCAATGGAATCATTTGCAAGCCCAAATGATGGATTCTAAAGAGTTTTTGGTTTATGAGCGATACGAAGCCGTTACACTTGGGAAATTTGAATGAAGAGTTTTTAGTTTTGGTTGGTTTCGAGTAAAAGGGTAAGAAGGCAAAGAGGTAAGGGCAATTTACGTAATTTGGTATGGTGATGATGTCAGCAGAGGGTCAATTGACATTATTTTTAAAAAAATGGCTCATTTGACATTTTAGACCCAAAATGGGTCATTCGTACAAATTTTTTCATTAATAAGTGTTATAAATTTGTGATATTTAAAAACTGTCACAAAAAACCTGAAATCTAAAAATTGTGTTTTTTTGGGAAAAAATGTGCATTCCTCTTTTACATTTATGATACTTTTTTTCTCTCACTCTCAATTTCATTTCACCATGTCACGGAACCCACTTTTGTCGTAGTGTTTTTTCATTTCTCTTGATTTTCATTTCTAGTATTTTCTAATTATTCATTTTATTTATGTCCACAAACAATCCATATCTTTGTTTGTATGGGTTGAGTCACTAACCCAGGATGACAAACGGTCATAATGGTTGGTTTTAGGAATGAGTCCACAATTTCTACGTTTACCTTAGTGAAAACGTAATAAATCAATGGTAATGTAAAAGGTGGTCTCCATTTGATTACATTTGGTATGTTTACTTGTGTTGTGCCTCTAGACTGACACATGGGCCCATTTCTAAATCTATAATTAAAAAAATGCAAACTGATTGATGAGCTGAACATGCTCAATTCAATTGTATCTTGAAATTACGCCATATCGTTACCGTTGTTGTTATCATTATTGTTAATGTTCTAGAGAATTTTGAGTTTTGACACATTTACTGTTATTGTTATCATTTGACCCTCAAAGGTAACAGTAAACAATAACGATAACGGTAATAGTAAATGTGGCAAAATTCATAATTCTAAGTAAACGCGATCAAAATCAATCCAATTATATTTGCAATTCAGGCTCACTACAATTGATTCATCAATAGAATTCCATTATGATTACACCAATTTCATTACGGTTTGGTAAATATGACCTACATTCCTATACATGGTATGTAATATTTAAAGCTTTTTCCAATTCTACAATTATTCTTATCTTTTTTTAATTAGAAAAATACTTATGTACATCCCAAACAAACAACACCTACTTTTGTGCATTTCACGAAGGAGAATTATTATGGGTAGCAATTTAAAATTATGATTTAGCATCTATGTTACCAAAATTTGAAATTTTGTAAATATGGCAATATTTTGAAAAAAAAAATTGAAATTTATAGACATCGGTTAGTAAGATTAGGTTTATGATATTTAATTTTTTTTTATCCTTATAATTAAAATCAGCTTTGGTCTCTTACATTTTCCCTTCCTTCCGCGTTACAACCTTCAACGTTCTGCAACAACTAGCCCTAGAATCACAAATTGATTTCATTTTATTCATGATTTTTCTTATTCACGATTGCTCTCAATTTCCTAAAATCACATCAATGTTTTCCTTTGATAAAGTGCTGTTCAAATAGGGTGGTTTGTTTGCCATATAATGAAAGAGAGTACTCGATAAAATAGATGTGATTATAGGACTAGTTTTTGCAGAACATTGAAGGTTAAAGAGATTAATTAGAGTGAATATGTATGAATTTGGTGAAGAGAGATTGAATATTGTTTATTTGGGAATTAGGAGATGAAGATTAATTGGTATATATAGGGAATGAAATTGGCCGATTTTAAAAGACAACTTCTAATTTTGTACTTTTTATTGTTGGGATTATGGAGATAAAACTCCAAATTGATGGAAAAGGGGAATTGAAAGAAAATGCATACCATCATTTACATGTTGAAGTTCTTTTTTATAGTTATTGGGCTCAAGGCCCACTTTCTTCCCTAGAAAACACACATATGCATATATGATTTAACGAAGGGTTAATGGATCGGAGCATTCTTGGAAGTGGGTGACATGAGGTAACTTTGTGGAGTAGGGAAATTCCAATTTTTCTTGAAGTTCGTCTTCAATTCGTTTGCGATAGTGAGTATTTTCTTGGATTTGGGTGTATCTTTTAAATGTTAATTTGAAGATATCAAGTTGTGGTATAGAGGATCAAGTAGTTTGTATTGGGCTATTTGGGAGATATTTGGAGCACGAATTTTAGAACAATGGCAATCTTCATCATAGTAAAACCTACCGTTGCATGGGACGAACCAATATATTTTCGGTGTCAATTCTCTTAATTATTTGCTATTTTATGATTATTAATCTTTTTGGCTCTAACTTATGGAAATGAGAATTTTAGATATAATTTAGTTTCCACATTTTATTTATATCTAAATATAAATTCCCAATAAATAGTATCAGAGCTTTTTTTATTCAAGAGTCATGGGACTATCAGAGTCAAGAGATTTTGAGAGAATCATAAAATTTGATGGAAAAAAATTTGGGTATTGAAAAATGCAAATTAAGGATTTCTTGACTTACAAGAAATTGCATAAGGTATTAAAGGAGAGATCAAACGGGATGTCAGATGCTGATTGGGAGAACTTGAATGAAGAAGCAGTTGCATTCATGATGTGTTTGTCAATGTAAGTTGTATTAGAATTAACAACGCACATGTGGAAGCAATTAGGATTCTAAACACTCTAACTATATTAATTTTAGGATTAAATCATGCATTTTCAAAGGAGGAAAATAGGGTTCAAAATACAACATTTGAAGAATCTCCAAATTGGTGCAATCCTTTGATGAATTCTGATCACGAATACTTTGTGGACCGGTCTTTCTCGCTATTCTCCAGTATTTCTCGCTATTCTCCGACCTTAGAACGGATGGTGGGATTCAATTTTGTGAGATAAGAAGGGATTTTAGAGAGTAGGAGAGTTATGGAGTTTTTCAATTTTGAGAGGTATTTTCTACTTAAATCACCGGCCAAGAGAGAACTAAGTTCATCAATTTATCTTCTATTTAAAGAAGAAAATATGCATGAATAAAATCTTCTTTAATTGACACCAAATAGGCATACAATTAGTGGGAAATTAGGTGATGATTATGGTGGCAAAAGTGGGGAAATCCCATTAACCCTAATTAGAATTAAAATTTGAATTTCCTAAATTCAAATAAAAATGAAATTTGATTTTAAATAAAATTAATTCAAATAATTACTTTTAAATAAAATCAATTTACGTTAAAATAATTCTAAATAAAATTAATTTTAATAATTAATTAAACACTTTAATTAACAAAATTAATTTAATATCAAATATTAAATTAATAACCAATACC
Organism: Benincasa hispida; assembly: GCF_027475165.1. Taxonomy (NCBI): domain Eukaryota; kingdom Viridiplantae; phylum Streptophyta; class Magnoliopsida; order Cucurbitales; family Cucurbitaceae; genus Benincasa; species Benincasa hispida. The sequence continues at coordinate 81,735,514 of NC_143486.1, forward strand.
TATCACGAACATGAATCTCTATTTATGTGCAATATTTAAAATCACATTTAAATATTTTTAACTCTCTAATTTTTTTCATTCAACAATTAAATATCAATTATATCATATATAATTAATACATATTTCTTAATCCAAATTTGAACATTTCAAATTCTCTTATCACACTGTCCTAAAGTTTAGTCTTATATGAGCTATCAGGGGGACCTAATGAACCTAAAGATCATGAGCTCCAACGATCCGAGATTAACCGACTAAACTCTTTAACCTAATTAACCAACATTTGTTAACTACCGGGACACTCCACTAAAACCTAATAGTTGCACTCTCCTCACTAAAGATATATTTTTGTCCACTTAATTTAACCATGATTAGTAAGTCAATCATTCACAAGTTGTTCGTAACTATAACTGGATCAAAATTATCGTTTTACCCATGTAATTACATCTTACTTCTTAAGTCCCACTGATCCTTGAATGAAAACTTCATTTGTGGTCCAACCGCCAAGTCGAGTCCCTCTCAGGCCAATAAGAGGGTGGGGCCCATTTTTCAAGACCCAAAGTCACCACTTAAGAGAACAATCTGTCTACTACCCTTAGAGTCAGGTAGGAGTGGGTTCCATCTTGTAGGACTATGTCCCCAGCTATCTACCTAGTCTTATCCCTAAAATGAAAAGCTTATTGAGTCAGCGATGTTGGGCACTCTCACCTATGCAGATTAAAGGATAATCCTGAATAAACAGGAATTCATAGTTAGCTCAAGATTAAGATCGAGTTACCTAGGTCATCGAATTGAAATAGTCTGTCTTATTAGTAAATGGTATTATAAAGTAAAAGCAACTATTTTGTGGTCCGATCCTATGGAAACTCATTGCATAGAACGCATCCACTCGCATGTCTCCACATGAATGATTCAGGAGCACATTGTTCGTATCAAATACAAAATGGATCACATCCATAGTGCCCTCAAGTTAAGGTACCCAACCTTATCCCTATACAATAGATCGTTTTGGCTATATACTCGAACTTGATCCACTTTTATGTCTCTACATAAAGTTCAACTATTCATACTATAGTCAGGGATTCTTAGTTTTTTGGATTTAGGGTTAAAAGGTGGAATTCACATATTCAACAACATCTTTAATGAATAACCTTAATAACAACTTTATTGTAAAATAGAATATGTTTAATGTTTACAAACCACGAGTTTTAGGACATCCAACCCAATAAGTTGATAGTCTTATAGCCAATGAGACTAATATAAAGAAGTTGATGGAAGCGTTTACAAACAGGTATGAGAAACCATTTACCAATAGAAAGGCTTATCTTCTTAAGAAGTATTTCAACATGCAAATGGTTGAGGATGCTAAAAGAATAGTAGATGATACTCGCAACGGAAAGAATCGGCATCCCAATTTTATTTTACATAACCATAATTATATAGAGAATATAAAATAGATAAACAACCCTAATTAAGCATGATTTTCTAACAAAATTAAAGAGGATGAACGGGTTAAAGAACCACTTACCCTTGAAGACAAAAAATTCTTCGCGTTCCTTTCGAAGTCACGAAGTCTTCGAATTCCATTCGAACTCACAAACACCCAAACCCTGGACACGACCAATTATTGTAGAAATACAAGTTATTGTAGCCTTTTACTTATAATAATGAGGGTAGATAGGCAGATCATGCGTCAATAATGCTAGAAATTCATGCTAAAAATGATGCTTGCACTGAAGTGCACACAAAAATCTTGATGACTGCATATCAAAAACTTGCTTGTTGATTATATGCATTAAATATGACTATGCACTAATCCGAATATGCTTTAATGTAGTTGATCATGTGCTCCTATCATAAGTTTTCTTGTTCTCTTGCCAAGTACAAGATCACAAGTTTCTCGAAATTGTCTAAGATCGAACACAGGGACTTGCAGCTAAAGACGGTTGTAAAGCAATGTGTGTGAGGTGGAATCTAAATGACTAAAATAAAGAAAGTACAAAACATGTGACTAACTACTATGCGATTGATGCGTTATTTTATTGAATGAAAATATGAATGATATGCGTTGATGGAATTGCGTTGTGCACTCAAGTTTCCCTAGCGAAATTCAAGTGTAAATTCCTCTGAGTTTCCTGGTAAGTTCAGGGTCGAACACAAGGACTTACGAAAATAGATTGCGTTGGTAATTTTTATGAAGACTTGCGGTAACCAGTTAAATAAATAAATCGTTTGGTTTGTTGATTGCGTTGATTAAAAATAAATAACAAATGCGGCAGAGTTTGAAAAGAGTTGGTAAATGGAAAATGTGATGAATATGCGGTGAACGGGTTGAGAAAGATTTCGGCTAACACTCCCTAGAATGCGTTCATGCTTGCGATCATGCAACATGCATACAACAGTAAACCACCTCTCGGTGCGAATACCACTACTTCTAAGGCTAGAACGCATGCGATAATTATGCAATAAGTCTACAAGGTTTACAAATAAACCTCTATCTCTATTCATACGATGACAACATGACATTCACACAAATATGTGACCACATAATATCATTCCCATTTCTAGGATGCATGCGATGCAAGTTGACAACAGAGCTTATCTCTAAGTCCCTATCTCTTGTTTATGCAAGCCTAATCTTGCTCTTTCAAGTCCAGATTCTAGCCTAGCTCTCTCGAGACATTAGGTTCTTTCTTTAGACTCTCTTTCGAGTAACTCTAAAGGGTGTTTTGCATAGCATAAATCAAGACAATCGCAAGCAATGAACTTCCTAGGTCATGTTAGCTTAGTTCTTCTCAACCCATTCAACTAGTTTAGCTACTCATACGTATTAAGAGAGTGAGCAGATGTAGAAATAGAATTTCCATTGAATAGATATGAAGATGAAGTACAAAATAACAACGTAAGTATAATAAAGAGCTTGGTAACAATTTTTTGCTGCCAGGCGTTTACACTATTTCTACTTGTACTCTAAAGATATTCTCGCTCTCGCGAGAGTCGGCCCGCTCTCTGCTCTTACGCCCTAAGGTTCTCTCTCGAGTTGCCCTGGGAAATCTCTGGTGCCACTACTCTTCTCTTGCTCTGCCGTAAAATGGAAAAGAAAACTATGAACAAAAGCAACTGGTTAACTCGTCAGCCGATCAACCCCTTTTCTGAAGAATGCACTTGGTATTTATAGGACATCCATGGTGAAAGACGGCTTCTCTCTCCCTGTTGTATAGATGGGACAGCTTTAATTCCTGATTGACGCGCCGAATAATTATCACCGATAAAGCTTAATGTACTTCGTGACCGTTATCGGCTGTCATCTTAATTTGGATTTGACTGTCATCAACTTTTTGTCCCATCGCTCTTAATTGGCCTTTCACTCGGATGCGTCTACCATGTTGCACTGACCAAGTTGCGGTGATCCTTCTCGGGTGAATGTTTGCGAGCAAGATCAATGTAAAGCTTTACGGTGAAGTTGCGCTCGCCCAGTGAATTCCTATGATCGCCATCTTTGCATTGCTTTAACGCATATTCTGCAATAAAAATATAAAGATCAACTGTTCTAATGCGTTGGGCGCATGCGACCGTAATATTATAGAATTTATGTTTAATGGACGCAATTTAACATATTTCATCAACGCAACCCAACATTGTTTAAGAACTTAGCACTATGATAACGTGCATTTCTGCCCGTTATCACATCCCCAAATTTAAAGAATGCTTGTCCTCAAGCATAAGCTAAATATTCCTTTAGCAAGTCAACCACAAAGTTCTTTTCCTAGATTTCTCAAAAATACTTCGTTCAAATTCTATATGCCAGAATTTTCTTAAGTCTTATTCAAGTCTCTTCCTAAAATATTATTAAGACTTAGGGATTGCAAGCTTAACTTTCAAAAGGACTTTACTAAATTCCGGAACATCGCATGATTTATTTCAAAAAAGAAAATTTTCCATTGGGGTGTCAAATGATTTATCCTTGCACAAATTTTTTTTCTCATTGCTATTTTTTCTGACCTTGCACTGATCTGAGTGCCTTGCCTTCGTTTTGGCTTGCCCCCACGTGTGTCATGTGGACATCCAACTACGAGCAATGCACTCTTTCTTAGACTAAACTCATACCGATTTGGCAGTGGAGTTGCGGTCATTGATTTATGCGTTGATCCTGATGACTTTTGTTTTGGCTTGCCCCATGTGTGTTATGCAGACATCCAACTACGGGTAAGTGCCTTTCACAACCTAACTCTTATCAACATGGGTTTCCCATTTCGTTGAAAGTGGAGTTATTATTCTCATTTTTTTTTTGTAATAGAAGCAAGGTCGGAAACAAATACCCCACCCCTAAATTTAAAATGCGGCAATGTCCTCATTGCCAAAAGAAATTAAAATAAGTCATGTGATGGTCATAGAATGCATTGTAAAGAGAGTTTGAAAGAAAGTTAGCAAACCCCTAACTTCTAGAAATATTTCGGGAGGTGACTATCTTAAGACTAAGTTGACTCTAATATATACGGAAGAGATAGAAGCATATTTTTCATTATTGAAATCATACTTGGCAAAGAAACAGAATGCGGTAAACTACTAAATTTATCTACTTGTCAAATGATTGCGGCGATCAAAGAGGATGCGGTGATAAAACTTGTAAAACTAAAATGCAATGTGATGGTGCAAAATTGGAAAAAAAGAGAAGGAAGAGTACACCCCCAAATTTTGCGCTGTCGCCCACATTGTATTGACGCATCCATCTTTGCGGCAATTTCTCTTTTTTGGTTTGCGGTTATGGAGTAAGATAAATACTTTGTTGCGTAACATCTTCGCAATCCAGCACCTCGATCGTTGCAAGAAAAACAAAGAGAGGGTCAAATTATTTTAAACAAAATAAAACTCGTTTTTTTCCCCAGAAATAAAGATAGTGAGAGTAAAATAAGGATAGATCAGGATTTGAAAAGATAGTAAAAATTCCGAGTAGTGGAGAAAAGAGTTGAAGAATTGAGGTTTCTCAAAACTTGAGTCCCTGATAGATTGCAATCATTTGATAACGCCGGGACCACCTACTTCCTTCTTTTTTCAAAGTTCTTTAGATCTACGGAGTCGACTTGGCGATACCAACCTTCTCCATGATATGCTTTTACTCGCTGCCTATTGACTTTGAATATGTTGGTTCCATCATCATTTGATAATTCTACTGCACCATGTGGAAGTACTTGTCTAATTATGAATGGTCCGGACCAACGTGACTTTAGCTATCTCGGGAAGAGTCGCAGACGTGAGTTGAATAGCAAGACCTTTTTCCCGACTTGGAGGTTCTTACCGCATATGTGTTGATCATGCCAGCACTTGGTGCACTCTTTATAAATCTTCACATTTTCATATGTGTTGTTCCTCCATTCTTCTAGTTCGTCCAGTTGTATTTTACGCTCTTCCTCTGCCTTCTTCAAATCAAAATTCAGCTTCTTAACCTCCCACAATGCTTTATACTCTAGCTCCAAAGGCAAATGGCACGTCTTACCAAATACCAATGCATAGAGGGACATACCTATTGGTGTTTTAAATGCGATCTGGTATGCCTACAACGCATCAACAAGCTTCACTGCTCAATCTCTCCGCGAAAGTTTTACTACCTTCTTAAGTATCAACTTAATTTCTCGATTGGACACTTTAGCCTGACCATTCGTTTGCGGATGGTATGCGGTGGCCACTTTGTGGAGGATATTGTACTTGCGCAGCAACTCCTTGATATTATGATTGACAAAGTGTGATCCTTCATCATTTATGATGGCACGGGGAGTGCCAAAACGAGTGTAAATATTTTTCTTCAGGAACTGGGAGACTACCGCCGCATCACTTGCGGTGCATGCTGTTGCCTCTACCCACTTGGAGACATAGTCGACGGCTAATAAAATATAGTGCTTACCGTTAGAAGGAGGGAATGGTCCCATGAAATCAATCCCAAATATGTCAAATAGTTCCAGCTCCAAGATAGTGTTCATTGGCATTGCGTTCTTCCATGAAATGTTGCCTGTGCGTTGACATCGATCGCATTTCATTGCATAGTCAGTCGCATCCTTGAATAATGAAGGCCAAAAGAATCCACTTTGCAAAACTTTGGCTGCAGTGCGTTGCCCTCCAAAGTGCCCACTATATGGTGAGTCGTGGCATTGTGACAATATGCGTTGTTGAGCAGCATCTGGTATGCATAATCGAATGATTTGGTCTGCACATCTTTTATACAGATTCGACTCATCCCAATAATAGTGTCTGCATTCATTCTTGAGCTTCTTCTGTTGATGATAGGTGTAATCTTCAGAAAATTGTTCATAAACCAAATAATTAACGATGTCCGCATACCAGGACAATTCTTCTATGTGGAACAGCTGCTCGTCCGGGAACACATCACTCACCTCAGATTCATTGTGGTCAACCTTGGGATTTTCCAATCTAGACAATTGATCCATAACTTAATTCTCTGTCCCCTTCCGATCAATTATCTCGATATCAAATTCTTGAAGGAGGAGAACCCATCTGATCAACCTCGACTTTATGTCCTTTTTTGTTATTAAATATTTGATTGTCGAGTGATCAGTGTGAATGAATACCTTGGTTCCCAACAGATATGCCTTGAATTTCTCCAATGCAAAAATCACAGCTAGGAGTTCTTTCTCAGTGGTTGTATAATTTATTTGAGCAGGGTTTAGAGTTTTACTCGCATATGCGATGGGGTGCAAAATAGTTTTCTCCTTTTGTGCTAATGCAACCCCCATCGCATACCCACTTGCGTCGCACATGATTTCAAATGGCATTATCCAATCCGGCGTAATTAGTACGGGCGTGATTATCAGCGCATCTTTTAATACTCTGAATGCATTGAGGCAATTGTTGTCAAACTCAAATTTCCTGTCCGCCTCTAACAACGCACTCAGTGGTCGTGCAATCTTAGAAAAGTCCTTGACAAATCGTCTATAGAATCTAGCATGCCCGCAAGAAGCTTCGCACAGCCTTCACGTTGGTTGGAGGTGGGAGATTTTCAATTGCTTCAATCTTGGCTTTGTCCACCTCCAACCCTTCCCGGGAGACCTTATATCCCAACACTATACCCTTTTTCACCATGAAGTGACATTTTTCCCATATGAGTACCAGGTTCGTCTCTTCACATTTCTTCAGAATTTTCTCCAAATTGGCCAGGCAGACTTCATAAGTGTTCCCATAAACGGAGAAGTCATCTATAAATATTTCCATTAAGTCCTCGAGATAATCTGAAAAGATCGCCATCATGCACCTTTGGAACGTGCTCGGCGCATTGCAGAGGCCAAATGACATGCGGCGGAAAGCGAATGTCCCATATGGGCAGGTGAATGTGGTCTTGTCTTGATCTTCAAGGGCTATCATGATTTGATTATATCTGGCATACCCATCCAAAAAGCAGTAAAAATCAATCCCTGCTAGTCTTTCTAGCATTTGATCAATGAATGGCAGAGGGAAGTGATCTTTCTTTGTGGTCGCATTCAACTTGCGGGTAGTCCATACATATACGCCATCTAGTAATGGTTCTTTGCGGTATTAATTCATTGTTCTCATTGGGGACTACTGTCATTCCGCCCTTCTTCGGCACACATTGCATGGGGCTGACCCACGTGCTATCTGCTATGGGATAGATAATGCTCGCATCCAACCACTTGATAATCTTCTTTTTGACGACCTCCTTCATCGTAGGGTTAAGTCTGCGTTGATTTTCAATTGTTGCTTTGTGGTTGTCTTCAAGACGAATGTGGTGCATGCAGTACGTGGGACTAATTCCTCTGATGTCAGCGAGCATCCAGCCAATTGCTCGCACATGTTTCTTGAGAATTCTCATCAATGCATTCTCTTGATCTTCATTAAGCGAAGAGGAAATTATCACTGGTAGCTTCTCATTCTGCCCCAGAAATGCATACTTCAAATGAGTGGATAAGGTCTTTAGTTCAAGTGTTGGTGGTTCCACAAGGGAAGGTTCCGTTGTTTTTCTTTCTTCTTTTAGCTCTTCTTTTTGCGTTGCGATCATTTCTTCTTCTTTGTTTGTTTTTGTTACGGCATCACAGGCAGCTACAGATGCATTGGCATCCTCTTCTTCACACTCTTCATCAGACTTTTCTTCTTCAATCAAATTAAGAATCTTGCAGGTCTTCTTCATCCAGAAATTTCATGGCACGAATTATATTAAATTTGAGCTTCTGTCCGTTTATACTCAAAGTGATTTCTCCTTTGTGCACATCAATTTGAGCACGACCCGTTGATAGGAAAGGTCACCCCAAAATGATGGGTACATCTTTTTCGGCCTCATAGTCTAGAATGATGAAATCAGCTGGCAGAATAAATTTATCAATCGTGATCAGCACATCCTTCACCTTACCTTCTGGATGAACCAGAGGTCTGTCAGCTAATTGGAGAGTCATTGATGTGGGCACAAGTGTCCCCACATTTAACTGTCTAAAAATTGACAGCGGCATCAAATTTATGCTGGCCTCCAAGTCACATAAGGCTTGCCCAATATAGAGTTCTCCTATGGAGAAAGGAATAGTGAAGCTCCCAGGATCGCTCATCTTCGGTGGGATAATGGATTTGGAACTTTGCGATAGTGCCACCGTGGAAAATTTTCCAGTACCTCTTTTCTTAATTACCATGTCCTTCAGAAACTTGGCATAAGCAGGCATTTCCTCAATCGCTTCACTGAAAGGAATGTTAACATGTAATTGCTTTAACATAGATAAGAAGCGTTGGTATTGTACCTTTTCGTTTTTCTTCTTCCTTAGCCTCTGAAGGAAAGGTGGTAACTGAACTTTCACGGTTCCCATTTCATTTGACTTTGAGGTCGACGTAACCTCAGGTTCCACTGCTTCATTTTCTCTTTCTTCTTCTTGCGTTACCAATATCTCAGGCTTCATTGCGATGGAAGTTATTCTACTATTCTCCTTCTTTTCCCCCTCCACAGTCTTTCCACTGCGCAATGTCACAACCTGACATTGCTCCTTACCTGATCCCCCTGGGTTGCGTGGAAGTTCGGTTGAACTTGGCAACACCCCTTGCGGTCTACTTTTCAGCTCACTCGCAATTTGGCTCATTTGCAATTCGAGGTTACGGATGGACGTAGCTTGACTTTGAAGCACTGTCTCGTTTTTCTCTATATATTGCTTCAATAGGCTCTTCAGAGAAGATGATTGCGGTAGTTGTTGTGAGCTACTTGCTTGATTGCTCTGTTGACCATTGTTGCATTGAAAGAATACTGATGGCCCGCAATATTATAGAATTTATGCATTGCGTTAACGCATATTCTGCACAAAAAATATAAAGATCAACTGTTCTAATGCGTTGGATGCATGCGCCCGCAATATTATAGAATTTATGCTTAATAGACGCAATTTAACATATTTCATCAACGCAACCCAACATTGTTTAAGAACTTAGCACTATGATAACGTGCATTTCTCCCGTTATCACACCCTCAAATTTAAACAATGCTTATCCTCAAGCATAAGATAAAGATTCCTTTAGCAAGTCAACCGCAAAGTTCTTTTCCTAGATTTCTTAAGAATACTTTGTCAAATCCTATATGCCAGAATTTCCTTAAGTCTTATTCAAGTCTCTTCCTAAAATATTTTTAAGACTTAGGGATTGCAAGCTTAACTTTCAAAAGGACTTTACTAAATTCCGGAACATCGCATGGTTTATTTCAAAAAAGAAAATTTTCCACCGGGGACGTAATATATCTACAGTGAGGGGAGTTCAGCTATAGGCTTTAGTGGAATCACCCATTAGTTAACGAATGGGGGTTAGATCGATCTAATGAGTTTAGCCGATTAATCTCGGATCGTTGAAGCCCATGATCTGTAGGTACGCGAGGTCCCCCTACTAGCTTGTAAATGGGTACGCTTTAGGGTAGTTTGAGAAATTAATTTGAAACGTTCAAATTAAGCAGAACAAGAGAATAAATATTTAAATATGATTTAAATATATAATGATGATTATTGTGCAAAAATTAATTTAATATTTAATATTTAATATTAAATTAATTTAAGAAAATCCATTTTTAAATTAAAATGATTTAAAAGTCATTTTTTTGTTTTAAAAAGGAAAATGGAAAAATCGTTTTGCATGGCACAAAGTGGAATTTTTTTTTCCATTATCATCATCTTTATGCTCACACACAAACCATGATCTTCTCTACCTTGATTCTCCAAGCATGAACTGCAAGCCATGCACTCTATCTCTTTGCATGTTCATCTTGATATATAAAGAAGATTGGAGTTGTTGGAGAAGAAGATGAATACAAAATTTGGAGAGAAACATTGTGGTGAAGAAGAAGATGTCTTCCTCAACTTGTTGCTGCTGTGAGCTTCCCTTGTTTCTCCACATCTACAAGCTATTCTTGAGTCCCACAACTCTGCCTAAAGCTCCAAGAGCGTAGTAAGGAAGACTTTGAGGTGGTTCACGTTGACATCAAGTGAAGACAGTAGCTGAACAAACATTTTCTTTAAGAGTTCTCAAAGGTATGTTCTGAAAACTCATTTTTATGAACAACATGCTTTAGTTTTTGCCAAAATTAGTGAATTAGAATGCTTATGGATCCTTGATTCTTCTGCTGTGTGTTGTTTAACTCTAATAGGGGCATCTTATGCAATGAGTTTGCATAAAGACTGGACCACGAAATAATCATTTTTCTTTATAACGATCGTTTACTGTTAAAACTGACTATTTCATGCTAAAATAACCTAGGATAACTCGATCTTAGTAACCTAGGATAACTCGATCTTAATCTTGAGCTAGCTATGAACTCTTGTTTATTCAAGATTATCTCTTGATCTGCATGGGTGAGAGAGTAGTCCAACAGTACTACTTAATAAGCCTTCCATTTTGGGGATAAGACCGGATAAATAGTTGGGGACATAGCCATGCGAGATGGAATTCACTTCTACCCGTTTAAAGGTTAGCAGATAGGTTGTTCTCTTAAGTGCTGAATCTTGGTTTTGAATAATCGGGGCCCCGCCCTCTCATGATAGAGATGGAGGGTCAGTGGGAGCTTAAGGAACAAGATGTATTTACAGGGGTAAAATGGTAATTTTGACCCAGCTGTAAAAACGAACGACCTGTGAAAGATTGACTTACTAATTATGGTTAACATGGACAGAAATATGTCTACAGTGAGGAGAGTGCAACTATCGAGCTATAGTGGTATGTCTTGATGGTTAACGAAAAGTAATTAATTCGGTTTAAAGAGTTTAACCAATTAATTACAATCGTTGGAGCTCATGATCTGTAGGTCCAATAGGTCCCTCTACTAGCTCATAAATTGAAATAATTAATTGAGTAATTGATTGGATGAATTTTGAATTTAGGGTTATGAATTTGAATTGATTGTATATGATGCAATTAAAACGTTTAATTTAATCGAAATTAAAACGAGATTGAAGAATCAATTAATATTTAAATTATGATTTAAATATTGATTATATGAATTTGAATAACATTGGTAGAATTGATGGTTTATTAATTTAATATTAAGATATTAAACTAATTAAATTAGTTTTATTTAAATTAATTAATTTTGAATTAATTATATAAAACTAAAATTTAAATAAAATAGTTTTATTTAAAAGAAAAATCCACAAACATCATTTATGGTGTTTTATCACCAAAATCCACCTTGAGTTCTTAAATTAATACCAAGTAGGAGCTACCCTACATGCAACCATCTTCTAATGCATGAATTAGGTCTATATAATGAAGTTTCATGCATGGAATTGGAGAGAACTCTGAGTTCTTTATTCAAGTTGTTGTAAAACTGAAACCTTACTACACCCTCTCAAATTCATACTCATTTTAGCTTGATTAGAGTGTTTCCACCATATATTCCTTCTTGAACATAGTTGAGAATATCTTGTTGGTGGTCTATCTGAAGAATCCAGCTCAAACTTGTAAAGATTCAACTGAAATCGTGAAGAGGAGAACTACAAAGGTATTGTCATGTTCAAACCCTCTTATGAAAACCTCATGAGTAGCATGTTTAAAACTTAAATTAAATGTAGTTTAAATGCTTATTGATTCTGAATTCTTCCATTGCATGTTATATTACTCCTTCAGTAACGCCACGAGGTTGATCTTCAAATCTGGGATGAAAACGAAGAGTAGCATCGCAGCGCTCTAGAGGTAGCTTTGCAACGTTGCCTAGCAGAAGCCTCATCTCCAGATTTTTGCTACTGACCTCCCTTGCTTTTTTCTTCAATTACAACCTAATTTCAACTCTATTGACTCTAATAAATTGACAGACACTTAAACACACATTAAGGCACATTAATCAAGAGCCAATTACAATAGTTACAACATGATTGAAGAGAATTTTAATGCCAAAACTAGAAAAAAAAACATATCAGTAAACCATTTTCATACATCTCATGAAAAACACCCACCAAGCTATTAACACGAATTGAGTGCTTAAACCTTACTCTGATACCAATTGTTGGAAGTAGTAAGCATACAGCGGAAGAATTCAGGATCATTAAGCACTCCAATTCATTAATTTTAGCACCAAGTTAAGCATGTTCATACAATATAAAGAGGGTTTCAGAAATATCTTTGATGAACATCTTTGACCCACGAAATCAACTTCAATTACTTCTTTAAAAGCTTGTGGACTATCCAAGGATCTTCCCTACCATTCTTTAGAACCTTAGATTGAATTTTGAGACTCAAAAGAAGCTGAGATTAGAGGGAATTTTCGGAGATGAACACACTAGTTTATCCTTATGTTGAAGAGCACTTCTTCATCAGAAAATCACGACAAAAATCACTTTTGCATGGCCTTCTTCAGTCAATAAAACCCAGTTTTAATCAGTTTCTTCATGCAATTGAATCGTATAGCATGGAAACAACTTCTACTTCACTGAATTTAGTGGATTGGTGAGAGTGAAGAATACCAAAAAGTGGAATAAATCCTTAATGGATTTTTCCACTGAAATAGATTTTTCTTTTTTAAAAAAATCAAATTCAATTTCCTATAATTTTGAAATTCATTTTCAAAATCAATATTTAGATTTCAATATTAATTCTTGTAATTAATATGAAATTTTATTAATTTTACAAAAAAAAAAAAAAAAAATTAATAATTAATTTTTCAAATAGGAGTTCATAGTTAGCTCAGGATTAAGGTTAAGTTACCTAGGTCACCACTTTGAAATAGTCAGTCTTAAACAATAAACAACATTATAAAGTAAAAGTGACTTATTTTTTGGTCCAATCTTATGTAAACTCTTTGCATAGGACGCCCTCACTCCTTATGTCACCACCTGAATGAATTAGGATCAGTTCATTTGTAGCACTTTACAACAAATTATAATAACTACAAAGTGGGCCGCGTCCGATAATGTTTCCAAAATAAGGTATCCAGCCTTATTCACTCTTATGTCTCCACATAAAGTTCAAGTACTCATGTAATAGCCATGGATCTTAAGTTTATTGGATTTATTTCTAAAATGAAATGAGCAATTTGAAAGAATGAAATATTATGCAATGGAAGACTTCAGAATCAATAAGCACTTAAACTACATTTAATTTGAGTTTTAAGCATGCTCTTCATATGTTATTCAAAAGAGGGTTTGAAACACGTATTACCTTTGAAAATATCTGATAACTTGTAGAAGTACAAGTTATTGTGGCTCATAAGTTGGAACAATTAGGGTCTTTAATGATAAAATCTCATCATTTTTAGAAGAAACGCATGGAATTACTCAAACATTATCAAACTCATGCAAAAGAATGTTTATTGCTAAAGTACTGTGGCACCAACATGATATTGCAGGATCTCAACAAGAGGCTAACGTATGATTAAGAAAAGTATCGCAGGCAAAGTCTAACACATGGGGCATGCGTCAGAGGGATTCAACGCAAGGAAGATTCATTGATTTAAGCTGTTTCTGTCAAATCACCACTTGCAAGCATGGGCACCTACAGCGGACGGCGTCTGAAAAACATCTAAGTGTCAAGCGATTGATCAGGGTATGGAATTTAATGCTGTCCATCATCAAGTTGGAGAAGACCGACGCCTATAAATGGAAGAAATCCCACCGAGTTAGAAGTTCCAAGTTCTCAACTCTCAGTTTTTAGTCTCAATTTTAGCTTAGTCTTAGTTTTAGATCTTTAGAGTTGTGTTGTGGTGCCGAGAAGAACAAGAGGGAAGAGAACCACCATCATCGCTGATCAAGGAACGGAGGAAGCCAAGCTCGAGAGAGACACATCTTCCAATTTTTCCACAAGTGGTTGTACACAACTAGAATTGAGCCAAAGAGGACAAGAGATTGTACTCTGCAGCTTGACTCATTTCATTTCATCTTACTTATCGCTTTCATCTTTTCATCTGATTAAGTATTGGTTTTGTAAAGATAGTCAGTTTCTTTATAAATTCACATATTTGATCTATCATACTTTGCCATTGTTTATTTCTTGTTTATGTTCGATGCATCTATACTTCATGCAAAATTTCATTTCGAACGCTTAAGCCAACTAAATCAAATGGTCAAAGCATTTTTAGCTTAAACTATTCGAGAGAATAAGTAAGCCAACATCAAGTTAGAACGCCTAGTATATCTAGAGATAGACGCACTGGTGTTTTATTGCATCCTATGTTTGACGCATACATCCTAGAGATAGGTATTATATGATATTCGCATTGAGAAGTGTCAAATAGGGTCTAACGTATAAACGGAGATAAACAAGTCATCTCATTCGCATCATATTTTTGTTCGTGTACATCCAACTTAGATCGACACATATCACTTGCATCAAACTCTATTTTCACACGACCCATCATTCTTTACTCTACCCTTTTGTATCTTCTTGCACACACACAACACCTTAGTGTAAATAACTCATTTCTCCATACACTTAGGATATCCCTACAATAGTTATAACGCAAGGTCTGCGTTAACTTTAATCTGAATCCTTAAGTTCGACCCTGGACTTACCAGGAACCCAAGTTGGATTTATACTTGGATCTGATTTAGGAAAACTTGAACGTCAATAGAGTAGTGTCATGCGTCTTGTTGCACATCACTAACGCATCAACGCATTATCACTTCAGAAAGTATAACTCAGAATGCTTATCCGTTCTTCATGCATGGAGCTTCTTTATATAGGTAAAATTCATGCAAATGTACATAGTTGAATGAAGAGCAACTCCAACTTGAAGATCATCATCAACTAGAAATGGAATTTGGTGACTATCCATCATACTTGTTAGTGGGTTTTCCCCCAAAAATGGAAAAACCCATTAACCTAAAATGATTTAAAAAATAATTTTATTTAAATTAATTTTATAAAATTAATTTAAATAAAACTAATTTTAGTTGATTTTTAATTAAACTTTTTAATTGAAATAATATTAATTTAATATCTAAATATTAAATTAATAAAATATCAATATCACCAATAAATCAATTTTACATTTAAATCAAAATTTAAATATTAATTGATTTTCCAATTTCATTTAATTTCAATTAAATTAAACGTTTATAATTGTATCATATACAATCAATCGACAAATCCGTAAAAATGATTTTAAACATTTCAAATTCATAACCCTAATTTCATACATCAATACTCAATTTATTATTCCAATTTAATGAGTTAGTAGAGGGACCTAATGGACCTACAGATCATGAGCTCCAACGATCTGTAATTAATTCGTTATAACTCTTTAATCGAATTAATTACTATTCGTTAACTATCAAGACACACGATTATAGCTCGATAGTTGTACTTTTCTCACTGTAGATATATTTCTGTTCATATAAACCATAATCAATAAGTCGATCCTTCACAGGTCGTTCATAATTATAGTTAGGTCAAAATTACCATTTTACTCTTTTAAATACATCTTGTTTCTTAAGTTCCCACTGACCCTCTAATGAACAATTTGATTCATAATACTATTTATGAATCATGTCCTTCTCTACCATGAGAAGACGGGGCCCCGATTGTTCAAGACTTAGAATCAACACTTAAGAGAACAACCTATATGCTAATCCTAAAATGGGTAGGAGTGAATTTCATCTTGCAAGGCTATGTCCCCAGCTATTCATTCGCTCTTATCCCCAAAATGGAAGGTTTATTGAGCAATGTTGTTGGACTACTCTTACCCATGCAGATCAAAGGATAATCTTGAATAAACAGGAGTTCATAGCTAGCTCAGGATTAAGATCGAGTTATCCTATGTTACTTAAGTATGAAATAGTTAGTTTTAACAGTAAACGGTTGTTATAAAGAAAGGTGACTATTTCATGGTCTAGTCTATATGTGAACGCATTGCATAGGATGCCCCCACTCACATGTCTCTACATGAAGGATCTGTGGATCACATCATTTGTATTACTTATACAAAATAGGCCACATCCAATAATGTTACCAGGATAAAATACTCAATTCCATCCATATACTTATAACCATTTAGGCTATATACTATTAACTTGATCCTGTTTATGTCACCAAAGTTAAAGTATTCATACTATAGTCATGAATATGTTTATTGGATTTTCATAATAGAATGCAAAATCAACAACTTTTTTTGAATAAGACACTCAATAACATTTTATTGATGAATAGAATATTTAACACAAAATTTATAAACTACGAGTTTTAGGACATTCCCAACACAATTTATATATTCAATAACTACTTTATTGAATCAAACTTCAGTAACATCTTTATTGATTAACAGAATAAGTTTATTATTTACGAACCACAAGTTTTAGGACATAAAACCCAACATTAAATGCGTTAAATGAAAAATAAAATCATATTAAATGTATTTTGTCTCTCCAATTGAAAATGAGAAGAAACTCAAATAATTAATAGGATATAATAAATGCATTTTCTCTCTCCAATATTAAAGATGTTTCGTAAATATGAAAAAGTATATCATAAATGCATTTCACAAGGAGTATATTTGTAGGTTGGGGACTAAAAGGTAACTGAATCATAATTTTTGTCCACTTAACCAATCCACTTAAACATTTGTGAAAATAATAGAAAATATTGACATAATTTGAAGTATAGAGACTTTATTAAGGTGTTATGTGTTATTTTCCCATATGAAAATATAGGGGCAAGGTGCATAAGCTTGATAACCAATTTGGTTTTTTATTTTCCATTTCAATTTAAAAATTCTGCTTATTTTCTTTTGATTTTAAATCTTTTTTATGTAAATATTTCAAATTTTGGCTAAACTATAAATTTCAAAAATTAGGTTTTTAAAAACTAATTAAGACCAAGTTCGATTACAATTTTATTTTTTGTTTTTGGATTATATTGGTGCTCGGATCTCGTTCGCATTAGGCTTCGTTGCGGATCTCTCATGGCTTGACTTCTAGCCCGCAACATGCTTTCTCTCTGGTCTGGTCTCTATATACTCTAAGTCGATTTGTATAAGAGATCTTTGATGCTGAGCCTACTGTACTTTGTTGCTTAAGTTAGTATAATGAGTGTTTAGTTCAGCTAAGCATAAAAGAAGTAAGGTCGGGGCTCTTATTTGGAGATTACTTACCCTCTCATTTGGGTGGTTGAGTGATGTGAGACTATATATAGAACCTTCCTCTGACAGACGCCTCTAGTTATGTCTATTGTCGTCAATTCAGAGACGGTTTTGGTGCTTAAAGTTGCAAGGTGCTAATCTGGGCTTGGCTTGGTCATATATATTCACCGACTTGAATGGTCACCTCAAACCCCAAGGCATTTACATTTTCCTTTTGAGACATGCGCTCCTCTATGCCTCCTGGTACCCTATGGGCTTGGGCCGATTCGTGGGCTTTGGGTCTTTCCTTGGACAACATTTAACAAATTCAATACTTGTTTCCTCCCATAGTTTTCAATTATGTTAAAGAACCACTTGAATTCCAGTAAATTAAATTTTAAAAACAAAACAAGTTTTTAAAAGCTATATTTGTTTTTAGTTTTCAAAGCTTGGTTTGGTTTTAAAAAACATTAATTAAAAATTGGATAACAAAACATAGAAACTTATACGTAAAGTTAATTTTCAAAAACTAAAACATAAAATAATTATTAAATGAGGCGTAAGTGTTTGAGCAAAGAGTGAAGTTGTGAAACACATCGAAGTATGAAGCAGAATTATAAATTCTTAAGATCCACTGTATAAAGAGTTTGATATAAAATTAATATTTTTAAATCGTGAGTCCACAAATTCATTAGACTATACAAACATTAGAGTTCACAGCTCCACATTTCATTACTTCTAACACAACTCTTTCGGTTCGAACACCTCCCAAATGAATATCAAAAGAATGCCATAATAATATATATATATTTTTTGAGTAGGTTTGGGAAAGCGCGAGGCATGGTTTTGTTAAGTGCAGATGGAGAAAACAAAAAATATCAAATGATTGATGTAGTGGAGGCACTGCGCACCGCCACAGACCAAGAATCAAAGATTCCTGGTCATCAATTGAATATTTACACAACCTCTCTCAAAAGTAAGTTTAGCACGCAAAAGTCCAAAAGTTAAAAAGGCAAAATACCAATTACCAACAGAGGGAATCACTAAAGATGCCTTTCTTTTTCTTCTTCAATGAATAAAGATATTATAGGAACCACAAAAATCAAAGCACGAAAAGCTCTCTCTCTCTCTCTTTCTGAATTTTTTGGACCGGAATTCCGTTCCGTTAGCGTTTGGAAAATATTTGTATACAAACTTCTTATGGTCCATTATCGAGATATTTAGGTATTAATTTATGTATTATGCATAGTTATAATTAGATTATCGTCCTTTCTATAAACTTTTTATATAAATCTTAAGTTAATATAAAGAAATTATTCATTTGAATATTGTTTCCACATGGCATCAGAGCCCAAATCCTAGGGTTTTATACTTCTCAATCTAATGCTTTTGTCAGCTCTCTGCCTTCGAGCACAGTCGTTGACGGAGATGGATCCATCTCTGATCTACACTGCTCTACCATACGCACAAATCCAAAGCTTCCCTGCCATTTGTTTAATCGGCTTTTATCGTCAACCAGATTGTGCGTCTACTCAAAACGTTTATGTGTGCAACTTCGTTCTAGTGTTGGTATTCGATCATTCAAACTCGATCTGGTCAAGAACTCGATCCTCGATCTAACTCAATCCAAGTTTTAATCTCTGTTTTCGGCTCTGAAGTTCGTGGGTTTTGTTTTAAATCTTTATGAATGTCTTTATTTCCAACCTAGAAGTTCGTGAGTTCTTGTTTCCAGCCTAGAAGTTCTATGTGTTCTAATTCTTCACGTGTTCCTGCATTCTGCCCAGATCTACCGTGTGTTGATTCAGAATTGCTTCTTCAGTTTCTATCATCCAATTGCTTCACACAAACTCAAGTTGTTTTTATCGCCTTGAGTTTGAGGGAGGGTGTTGAGACATTTAAGTCTTAATTCAATATATTTAGGCTATAATTAGGTTATCATCCTTTCTATAAATTCTCTATATAAATCTCACGTTAATATATAGAAATCATTAGTTTGAATATTGTTTCCACACTCATTAATAACTAATTATTATGATTTTTTTAATCTAATAACTAACTAGTAAATTGTGTGTTTATTATTATTTTCTGAAAATGAAACAGAAAAAAAAATTGTAATGAAATATTTGTTATCCAATTAGTAGCAGAGAGGCGAGAGGGGGTAGGTAGTGGATATCTCCATCTTCCGTGAATCCGGAGAAATGATTTCAAGGAAAAAAAGAAAGAAAGAAAGAAAGCAGAGATGGGAATCGAATATTATTAGCAGAGGCACAACACAATATATGAATGATACGTATTGAATTGGGGTTGTGGTGATGGTGATGGACGGGCGGAGGTGGTGGAAATTGGAAGCAAAATAATGCCACATGGGTCTGCCCCCTTTCCTCGCAATTTTACATGAAAAGCTTAAAAAGACAAACCTTGACTTTTGTGTCCCCCAATCTTGCCTAATATTCCCATCCCGCATCCCCAACCCAAGATTTATAGATCATATCCCATTATTAAGAAACTTCTCTCTCCGCCTCTCAGAATCCTCACTGTGCTCATTTGGGCCCGCGCTTTTCTTATTAGCTTCTACTCAATTTTATACTTTCCCATTCTTTACATACATTTAAATAAATACTTTTTTTAACTGTGTTATGCTATGAAGCACAAATACTTCATGCGAGGCAAATAATCAATATCAAACACTATACTTTCCAGATACGTATCCGATCTGACGTATCTATACTTTCAGAATACGTATCTGACATGCGATTTAACATATCTATTTCTATACGTATTTTTTAAGAAAAAAGACAAGTAACTCATCTAATCTTCATCTTCACATTTGAGTCCTACAAAGTCCACCAAAATATGAACCATTTAAATATCTTCAACAATAAATTCTTTGTTTATCTTCATATTTCTCTCTCTAATCTTCTTCTTCTTCTTCTTCTTCTTCGCAATATAAGTTACTTTTCTATTGCATTTTATTAACTATTGTATTTCAACATCTTAGATGTTGCTTTTTTTGTATTATATTTCAGTGTTTGTATTATATTTTGTGTTATTGTTATTAACTTGTATGCTAAATTTATCTATATCCTAGATTTTTTAAAGAAAAAAATATGTAATTTCAACGTATCAGTATCCCCATTTTTTAGAAATATATATATTAAAAAATATTTAAAAAGTGACGTATCCTTAAATGTATCTGTATCTTTGTTTTTTAGAAATTGACGAATCGTCGTATCTGATTGTATCCGTATCATGTAGCCGTATATGTGTTTATGCTTCATAGGTGTTATGTGGCAACTTTTTTTAATTGATTTTTCATTTTATTTTATTTTTGTTATGTTAAAAAAAAAAAAACAGAGAGAGAACCTTGGATAATGCAGCTCATTGTCCTTATTCCATTTAAATAAATAAATCATTTAGTTTATATTTTATTCAGTCTTTTCCGTATGCAAATTAGTCAAGGGTGCCTTCCTTGGTGGCATGCAGCATATGTGTGTGTGTGGGCCGGAAGTAACATCATCTCTCGATGGTGTTTGTTCGAATAGTGTCCACCCAATGAGCATAAATACTCTCAAAGTCTGGTGGGAGTTTTATAGTGATTCAATAATAAGAACCATTAATTCCAAATTAAGAGAGAGAGAGAGATGAATAAGGGAATAATGAGCAGCAAAGGTAATTATTTGAGGAAGACCAGAACCTTTGTGCTGCAGAAGAACCAAAGCCCGATGCAGCAGCTGGTAGAATCCGGAGGAGAAAATAGTAAACAAAATAGTAAGATTGAGAAAAAGGAGGCGGCGGTGGTGGAATTCCCCGTGTCCCCTCAGCTGATGTATGGGGAAGAGATGGTCCATTTTAGCCATCCTCGGCATCGGCTTTCCCGGATGTGCCTTCCGGACCTGTTTACGTGCAGTGGGTGCAAGGAGTACGGCGCCGGCAGCCGATTCAGTTGCCAGCAATGTGATTTCCACCTCCACGACTTCTGCGCCTTCTCTCCTCCGGCACTCAAGGCCCACCCTTTCCATTCCCACCATCTTCTTCTCTTTTACTCCAAGCCAGGTATATGCATGTGTATATATAGTATAATTAATTATTTGCTATTCGATTATTAATTAGTTAAGTCATTTTATTTTATTGTAATTAGTGAAAGGCGGCATCATGCAGTCCAAGTGCGAGATTTGCGCGAAGCCCATTAAAGGATTTGCGTTCCGATGTGGGGTGTGCAGCTTCCAGATGCACCCTTGCTGCGCGATGCTATCCTCGGAAATGAAGGTGCCGTCGTTGCATCCGCATGCGCTGAGGATGCTGGGAGCTGCATCATCATCATCATCATCATCATCAGTAGTTGATCACCCCAGCAGCTTGGTGATGTGCGGTGAGTGCAAGAGGAGGAGGTCCGGGAGGATGTACCGTTGCACCGTGTGTGAGTACCACGTGCATGCAGTGTGCGCAAAGAGCGTGAAAAACGGCCTCCGTGACAACGGCCACAAGGGAACCGAGAAGCCCAGCGTGCTGGGAACCGCCGCAAGACTCGCTTCCCAGGTGGTCGTTGAGTTCTTGGGAGGCATCATCGAGGGCCTCGGAGAAGGGGTTGGCGAAGCTTTCGTCCAGAACATCAACGGCAAGGCCGCCCCCTCAGCCCTTCATCATCGTTAATTACCCTCTGCCTGCTCTCCCTCCAAATTACAAAAAAAAAAAAAGGAAAGCGCGCGCTCACACACACACACATATATAGCTCCCCTACCACCACCTCCGTCCTACTCTTCCTCTTTCTTTCTTCCCTATTTTTACTATTTGTTATTATTTTCCTCCTTTATCCTAGCTCTCCCATTCCCTTCTATCCCTAAATATATTATTTGAAAAATAGTATCTAGGTGACAAGCTTTTTCTTTTTTAATTATTATTTATTTATTATTTTCTTTGCAATCTCTCTTCATTTCCCGTTGTTTCCATTTTCCATATGTATGACTATTCCAAGTGTAATGGTGTTCTGTAATATAATCCATATGTAAATTATTCTCTTTTTGCATCTCTTCAGTTTCATGTCTAGGTACACCGCTTTCTTTTCTTATTTTCATTCATATGCGCGTGAAATTAAGAATATGTTTAAGAATGTTTTTAGAAATAGTAATTAATTTCAACAAAATTGATATAATAATAAGTAATAATTTGTTAATTAAAAGTGTTTTTTGTCCAAGTGATTTTGAATGACTTGAGAAGGGATTAACTTCTAGAAAATGGTTCTATTAAATTTTTTCACATTTAAAAAAAAAATGAATTTTTTTTTATTTTTTTATTATGTCAATCAATGAATGTAATGAGATGAGATGCAATTATCATCCGTAAAAATGTGGATTTGCACTTTCGGCTTCACACATCTATATGTATCCAAACAGTTACCTAATAAAAATTGATCATGTGACAATTTTTTTTTAGTGCAGCCAGGTTGATATTAACCATTGTTCTTTTAAAGACATGTATAGAATTGATTAACCATTGTCCTTTTAAAGACATGTATGGAGTTGGCTTTTAGAATAAATATTTTGAACTAAATTATATAATTATAAGTAGTTTTGTAAAAGTGTATAAATCATGTTAATATTTTCTTCATATTTGTACAAATGATTTGAATTTAATTAACAATATTTTCGAATGATTAATGTTTGTCTCTAAAGGTAATTTTAGAATAATCAAATAAAAATTACTAAAATAATATTATACTTGAGATTGAAAAAATTTGAAAGGTGGTAGACAAATAATATAGAGGGAAATAAAAGTTTATGAGGGAAAAAATAGAGAGTAGAGAAATGTTGAAAGAGAACAAAGTTAGATCAGAGAAATTTAGGATCTGTTTGATAATGTTCTCATTTCCTATTTATTATCGTTTCATGTCCCTTGTTTCCCCTTTTTTCTTTTTTGAGAAGAAGACACAGGAATATGTTTGATAATTATTTCTATTTCCTATTTCTTAGAAAAAAGAAACAGAAACATGAACTTGTTTGATAACTATTTCTTGTTTCTTGTCTCTTTTTTTCTTTTTTTTTTTTAACATTAAACATCGAAAAAGATATTATAAAAAATTATGTCATCTAATACAAGTAAGTCCTGATGAAAACTAAATATAATAATAAATTATATCATATTCTCCATATGTTATCCAAATTTGATCGACACGTCATCTCTAACTTGAGTTATTTGTCTTAAATGATGTCAAGTCCAATCCAACCTAATTATATTATTATGTAAATATCGTGACTTTAAAATATTAAAGTTTAGCTAAATGAATGTCTTAGTCAACAAAATTTATATACATTGTAAAAATCTACTCAATTTCAGATCTATTAAAAATATTAGAATTAAGATAATATAGAAACATGCATATTGCAAAATTTAATAATCAAAAGTTGAAATATTAAAAAAAAAAATACTATACATATTGCAAATTAAATTAATATATAAATCTTGGAGAATTTTAAAATTCAAAATTAAAATAAAATATAAATATAGAAAATTTATTTTTATCGATAGAAAAAATAATAATAAAAATAAATAAAAGATGAAAGATGAAAATAAATATTAAAAAAATAATAAATAAAACATTGACAATATATTTCTGGAAGAAAACAAAAAAAATAAATAAAAGATTTAATAAAAGAACTAAAACTTTTTTTATTAAATAAATCCTAAAATAATAAAATCATAAAAACACTGTTCGGGTACCCCTAATCCTCTTTAAAATAAATTAAATAAATTACAACTAAATCAATCAAATAATTTAGATGTTTGACAATCTAAACAAAACATAACACTTTGAGAAAATTGTCAAGTTCCAATGACCCTGCCACGGATTCTTCGTATCATTCGTTGGTCCATCTTTACCTTTACATTACGCGCAAAAGCATAAGGAGCGAACCCGCTTTCATAAGTAGAGATCCCGGAAGGTCACAATCATACACAAAATTGGTGATTCCAAAGGAATACCGAAACATAAACATAAGATGTGAATTCGAAGGTCCACAACATGCAATGTACGTAGTCCAATAAGAACACTAACAACCACTATCAGTCTAACATAGACATAAATATGTAATCATAATCTTAAAACATACATAACAAACATTCATATAATATCATATTTTTTGTCACATAAACACACGTTTATAGAACATTCGCAACCGTCCAACCATAAAAAGCCAGTAATTCAACCGATCCAAACAGAATCATGCATTCAGTGTAATCACAATCTTAACTCCAACTTGGATTCAAGAACGAATCGATAGTAAATTACTTATCTCAAAAAACTTTCAGCAACTAGATAAAATCTTTATTGAGTTACAAATGTCTCAAACCATACCTAAATCAAGATCTTCAATCAGTATCCATGTTTAAACCCAGAATTTTTTCCATCTAGCCCTGGAGAATTTACCCAAATAAATTTTAGATTCAACATCACTTCTTTGAAAGTTAAACTAGCTAAAATCGTCCACAAGAATTCCAACACACAATTCCACCCATAGCATTAACCAATGATTTAAGAGAGAGATTAAAACTACGTTACCCATTCAAAACTCACCAATCAACACCCAAAACACTGCTATCGAGTGAACCAAACTCCTTCAACCCGTGAATCTAACAACACAGAGTGGGAAATAAATTTCGTAGCCAAACAAACAGTGAGTATTGAACAAAACCAACGCAACACGAGAGGAAAAATCACTGGCGTTACTGTAATCGAACCTCACAACACAATAGGAACCCATGGTGAGGCGATGACGGTCTGAGCTACTGCACGACGGAGCTACTTGCAGCGGCTGCAACAATGGCGAGGATGCGAGCTAGAGAGAGAGCGAGAGAAAATCATGAGAGAGAAACCGGTGGCGAAACTTATTGACACGACGACCGACAATGAACGACGGCACCGGAGGTGGAGGAGCAGCCATCGACAGGTGGGCGAGTGTAGAACGGCGGGCGATGGCGTGAGGTTGACTGGCGAGAGGGATAGAGAGAGATTGTGGAGGGGGACAGTGGTTGCCGCTTCACGAAAGAAGAGAATTTTGATTTCACCATTTTCTTAACCTTATGTGTGTATAAATATATAATATAAAACTTAAATTTGATTTTTTTTTCTCTTTTCCTTTTTTGATATCGACTATCTCTAACTCCCAAATTCCAAATCTTTCAAAATCTTTAACCTGAATAAAATAATCCAATTACCTTCTCCTAATTCATTAATTAAATTTTAGATCTAAATTTCCAAAATTAAAGGCATAAAATTTAAACATATATTTTCTTCTAATAAATTCAAATTATTTATCTCCAACAAACTAAACTAAATAAATCCATTAACCCTTCAATTATCTTCAAATTTAGTTCCAAAATTCCAATATTAAGAAAATAAATTTCAAAAAATTTCAAAATAATTAACCTTAATTTATCTAAACTTGGGATGTTACAATCTTCCCCCTTTAGGAACTTTCATCCTCGAAAGTTATAATCCTATAGGAGCTTCATGTACTTATTTCTTATCTCGTTTTCTGGTTTCCAACTTGCTTCCTCAATCCAAGAGTAGAAGTACTTCAAACTTCCATAGTCTTTGAAGATCGATACTTCTTCCCATGCCAGTGATATCTCCATATCTCCAAAGCAAAAAAAAAAAAAAAAAAAAAAAAAAAAAAAAAAATTTCCATCCAAACCCAAATCATGTGTTAAATTGTTTTGCACGCCCCTAACAATTGGCACCAACAATATATAACATAACTCTAGTACCTCGACCGTCACTCACGTTTTCCCATAAGCCCCTTGACTTTTATATTTTAAATGGCTTAATGAAAATTTAGAAGTAACTCCCTTTCTTTCCCAACCTAAAACACCCTTCCTAAGTACTACTTTCAAGAACACTTAAATTACTTACTTCAATTCCAAGTCTCTGTGTCTAGTACATGTGTAACTTTTATGATATGCTCTGTGTTGTCTACATTCTGGGTTTTTTTTTTTTTTTTTTTTTTTGGGATAACCTCATTAGTAGTTTGCATTAATCCAAGTTTCAACATTTTTCATTCACCATTTTCCTCCGATAAATAGTAGATCTACAACTCTTTCCATAAAGAGATTCGAATAGTGTCGAACTAATGTAGCTTGATAACTATTATTGCATGCAAACCCCATAAAATGTAAGTGAAAAACTATACTGGACTATAGTTGAGTGCCTAAACATTCTTGAGATACTTTCAAAACAATGGATGTAAAACAGGTTCACTATTTGACATAACTTAAATTGGTACCAATAACCTCCTCTATGTATAACTACGAAACGTAACATGTTGAAGAATTGTCGTGAGCTTAAAAAGTCTTATTCACTAAAAACATGTATATGTACTAATCGTACTAATATAGAGAAATCTACATGTGTACAGTAGAGCAACAAGCCATACTAGATACGACATAATCGCTAGAAACGTAGTAAAGAAAATCTGATCAACCAAAAATTGCTTCTACACTAGGAACGTCAATTGGATGCCCTCATAATAGCTACATGTGTGAGAAATAACTTTTATCCAATTAAGTTTCATACTTATTATAAACGCAACATAAGGCTTTATACTGCCAAGGGTTGTAAACTTACTCGTTAATCCTCACGTTACTCTTTAGTCTTAAAACAATCGCATATCACTATTTAGACCCTACTATGAACGAATCTGAAAATCTCTTTCATAATAAGGTTCTTGAAGTCCAGGGATACTATAGAGCATCAGTCAATCTGAATCACATCCTTGTAGCCTCATAATAAATGTATCTAATGACTGAAGATAGTTCTTAGTATAAAGTCTCCCTGATCCATAAATCTAACCTCCAAAACCCTTACTCCATAGAGTTAAAATCTAGTTTTGACACAAGATGGCCTTTACATTCCCTTGTGACCTAGTTACATTATCAAATTTGATTCATAACAGCTGATAACTAATTGCATGGTTCCATCTTTTCTCCTTAATAAATAAAACTTGAGTACCTTGAGACAAAATATCAAGTGTAAGAAAACTTTGTATAATATTCATGTATATGTGACTTAAGCTAATTTAGCTCTACTACAAAACCTCCTTGATAATGATACAAGCTCTATTCTCCAAGTTGGCCCTTATACTAGTGGCAATTCTAAAAGATCTAACTTACTTTAATATCACTAGCACTAACTCGTTGTCTCCTTCAACCAATATTACTTTTCTCTTTTCACTCAACATGATGGTTTCACTAGTTTCTAACTTATGCCCAAAATCAACATCTTCCAAACTTTTGTTCAATTATATACCTTCTCTTTAATAAAGCCTCACCATTCTATAACAATAGTTCCCAAAAGCTATTGTTACTACAACTCTTCTTAAAAGGTTATTTCCTCCAACACTCTACTCAGCTATGAAAGAAACTTGTTAAAGCACCCATCCAATATCCTAGTTTTCCTTGTCCAACTCCTTATATTGGAAATATACTCACATGCTAAAGATGAGCTTCACAATCAACAACCTAAACAACTATCTTTTCAACCAATAAATACTAATGTTCAAACTTGTTGGGTTTTATGTCCTAAAACTCGCAGTTTGTAAAATGATAAACATTTTCTATAATCAATAAACTTATTATTGACTTCATAAATTGTATGAAAGTCTAAATCCAATAAACTAAGACATAAGAGTGGATCAGGTTCGAGTAAATAGACAAAATGATATATGGTACATGAATAAGGTTGGGTACCTTATTCTGGTAACACCATTGGATACGACCTACTCTGTAGTTGTTACAAAGAGTTGTAAAGTTCTACATACGATGTGATCCTAATTCGTACATGTTATGACATGAGGAGTGGGGGCGTCCTATGTGATGAGTTTGCATAAGATCAGGACCAAGAAATAAATCATTCTTACTTTATAATGTTGTTTATTGTTTAAGACTGACTATTTCACCTTGATGACTTAGGTAACTCGATCTTAATCCTGAGCTAACTATGAACTCCTGTTTTTCGAGATTGCCCTTAGATTTGCATAGGTGAGAGTTGGCTCAACAGGCCGGTTCAATAAGACTCCCATTTCAAAGGTAAGACCGGATAGATAGCTAGGGACATAGGGTACAAGACAAAGTTCACGTCTATCCAATTTAGAGATAGGAGAAAGGTTATTCTCTCAAGCATTGAATCCAGATCTTGAATAAGGGGCCCCACCCTCTCGCTGAGGTTGAGAGAGTTTGGTTTAATAATTGGATACAAACCAGTTGTTCATTAGAGAATCAGTAGGTACTTGAGGAATAAGACATAATCTCAGGGCTAAAACTGATATTTGACCCAACCGTTATTACGAACGACTTGAGAAGGGTTGACTTGCTGATTACGATTAAATCATGTGAACATAATATATCTACAGTGAGAGGAGTACAACTATGGCCTTTAGTGGGGTGACTCATTAGTTAACAAATGGGGATTAATCTGGTCTAATGAGTTTAGCCAATTAATCTCGGATCGTTGGAGCCCATGATCTATAGGTCCACAAGGTCCCCCTATAGCTCGTAACGGACTAGCTCTAGAATAACGTGATAAGTTAATTTGAAACGTTCAAATTAGAATTAAGGGAATTAGTAATTATATGAGATATAATTACATATTTAATTTGAGAATTAAACGGAATAGGAGAATTTATATTTAAATATGATTTAAATATATAAAGATGGATATGTATTAAAATTAATTTAATATTTGATATTAAATTAATTAAGTTTTATTTAATAATTAATTTATGAAAATAATTAATTTTTTTCATTTTTCAAATCAAAATAGATTTTATAAAATCAAATTTTTATTTTGTGATAAAATTGAAAAAAAGTGAATAAAAAACACAAAAATGGAAAAAGTTGTTTTTCCATTATCCATCTCCTTAGTTGCTCACTCAAATAGCATTCACTTTACCTTGTATTCTCCAAGCATGAGCTGCAACTCATGCAACTTTCTCCTTTGCATGTTGATCTATAATATAATGAAGAGATTGAAGTGAAAATCGGGCATGCAATCTATAGAGAATTTGAGAGAAAATTCATTTTGAAGAAAGAGTTCTTCAACAAGATTACTGCAGCGTGCATTTCTCCTTCATCCCTTGATTCAAGCTTGTTTTGAGTCCCACAACTCAATCTAGAGCACCAAGAAAATAGTGGGAAAGATCTTAAGGTGGTCTGCAACAAGATTTGGAGAAGATAACAGCAGGAGAAGGAGCTTTGAAGAAGTTCTACAAGAGGTATGTCTTGAAACTCACTTGTTTTCTGCAAGAGCATGCTTTATATTTTGCCAAAATTAGTGAATTTAAGTGCTTAGATGATCCTTGTGCTTCCGCTGTTGCTGATACAATCCTATAATTGATATTAGAGCATCATATAAGCATTCAATTCGGTTTAATTTTGGTTTGATAGGTGTTTTATATGAGAAATATGAAATTGATGTACTGATATGGTTTTCTGAGATTTGACTTTTTAATTCTCTTTAATTTATCATTTAAATTTGTAATTGGCTCTTGTTTGATGAGCTTTTATGTGTTAGCAAGACTCTATAATTTATTTGGAGTCATTAGAGTTGAAATTAAGATGTAATTGAAGAAACAAGTGAAAGAGGCCGAGCTGTTGTTCCAGTTTTTCAGCTTCTGCTCAAAATTGTTATTAAGGTTCAGTTGCTAAGTGATCGTCTAGCTCAGACACTACACGATGTAAAGAAAAGCTAGATGATCGTATAGCAATGGGCGCTAGTCGTTGTGATGTTGAACGCTAGACAATCGTGTACTTGTAGGAGCTAAATGACGCTTCAATTTGTTATACGATAGCACTAAGCGATCTTTTAAGGGAACTAAACGATACGTTGAATTTACTATACGATGGTACTACACGATCATTTAGCTATGATACGTGCTAGGCGATGCGATGAAGTGCTACGTGATAGTGCTGAGCCATCGTTTAGCTCCGTGTAGACGAAGTGCTAAGCGATGCGTTGAAGTTTCTATGTGATGGAACTAAACGATCGCTTACCTACAATGCTGAACAACGCGATGATGTTCTATACAATAAAACTAAGCGATCGTTTAGCTACGGCGGATACTAAATGATGACATGAAGCACTAGATGATGGTGTTAAGCGATCGTTTAGTTCTCTGCAATGGAACTAAGCGATAGCTAAGCGATGGAATTGAGCGATCGTGTAGTTCTATATGATAGAGCTAAGTGATCGTTTAGCTTTGAAAAACACTAAGCGATCGTGTAGTTCTATGCAATGAAGCTAAACGATCGTTTAGTTGTGTAGTCTTTCACAACACAAGGTGATGAAGCTAGACGTTGCCTTCAGCGTTACATGATCGGCCTTAGCAAAACTTTGAGGTTGGACCGAGAGCAGCCGGTTTGACTGTTTTTCTCAAGGTCCAACACGGTTCAGCCTCAAAGTGTTTTAGCTAGTCCGGTTCAGACTCATCCAGTCCGGTTCAAGGTGCTTGGGTTCGATTTGGAGTGGTTCGAGCGGTTCAAAGACGGTTTTGAAGCTGATTGTAATAGTTAGGCTTCTGTTTGTTTGTTTTTGCCAAAACTAAAACCATATCAATCTGTGTTTAATTATTTATGCATGTGGTGTATGTTATAATTAAATAAATCTTGTATGTGAATACATTATGTCATTTAGATTTAAAATCCCACCATAGGAAGCACGTTACATGCATTGAAAGTATGTTATAATTTTTATAATATATAGTATGCATGTTAGGGTTTCTTGAATTTAATATAAATTTTCTATTAAATGTTGAATGCCTCGTGTATGTTATGGTTGTTTAGCATGTCTAAAGTTTTATAAGTTGTTATAAAATTGGGTTAGACATTTAAAATCTATAATCAACAACTGCATGCTCACGTAGGTTGACCACCTGTTTTAATTGTTAAAACTCATACAACCTAGGTTACAAACTCAATCGGTATATATCTTGTCTAAGGCTGGGGGTACTTAAGTTGACGGTTTACGGAACACCTCCTACCTGGGAATTATGGCCGAATTATTGAGCGTTGGTAACCAGTTTTATGAGCATACATGAGTGATGTGAGGTAATAAAATGGTTTATCACCTAGACATCGTAGGTAAAATCCAATTATAAGAGTTATACTTGGATAAACCACATAGACCTAAGGTTATTTTATTAGCCGAAAAGAACCTAAGTATAAATCTACCCAAATAGAACACAGTGGTAGTTTAATAATTTCTATATGATAGAGTTATTAGAAAACTTCAGTGGGTGATTAATAACGTATATGATACATTATTTTTAGCACTCATGTCTTTAAGAGTTCACAATCCAGATTTAAGCGGTACTTCATGTCACCCTGGAAGTGGCCTCCATTTAGAAAGTATTTTTTTAGCTTAAATCTAGATTTCAGTGAATAAGGGGAAGTTGTTCAAACATAAGTCTAGATATATAGATTTCAACTGTCACGTCTCCACATAGTTTACACCGTGAGATTCATATGACGCTTCGTGTCACCCTAGAAGTGGCCTCCATTCAGAAAGTGTTTTGTATTAGTCAATATCAAGATAAACGGAGGAAGTAGTTCATAGTAAGTGGGTGAAGGATATGTGTCAATATATCCTACGGTCTCCTTCATTAGTCTGAACCGTGAGATTCCTATGTTGCGCATGCTGGTTTGCTTTAGGTGGCCTTTTTGCTAGTCGTTTAGTGATGGTTATCCCCTCAGAGGGTTGTACCATAGTATTCAGAACAACACAGGCTTCAGTAAAATGAATAGGGTCTTATAGTTCTATCTTGGATGTTGTCTTCTATTTCGGAAGTAAATTCATACCGTCCTATAGGATCTGAAAATGGTGGGTCACACTTACAAGAATTACTAAGTTGTTAGTAAAGATCTTGATCGAAAACGATAACTTAACGACTATAGGAATAAGAGTTATTCTGGAGACAATAGGAATAAGAGTTATTCCGAGGATAGTGTTTAGTCAAATTTATTTGTTTTAATGAAGGAGTATGTGACTGCCCTTCGGTAGCACATATTCTGACTCACTAAAATGACGTTGCAAATAAATAATGGTTATGGGTACATTATGCTAATTAGAATTTGTTTGACTTTTATCAGCATGCCGAATTATTCTATAATACTCGCTTCCGATGTACATAATAGTAAAATCAAATCAACAAACAAATTACTAGCAGCTGATTATACCAAAAGAGTTTTAACAGATGATTGTTCTCTATCTCCCAACTCATCTGCAATTATGAATTATGTAGATGAGAATGTTGAATTCAAACACCAAGATAAATATGATTTACTTTTATCGAAGCATGTCTAGTGGAAAACGATAAAATCTGGAAAATTGATTCAGGTGCCCCAATCATGTATGTACTATCTCACAGGAAACAAGTTCCTGGAGACAATTGACAGAAGGTGAAACAATCTTTAAAGTAAGGACCGGGGAGATTGTTTCAGCCAAAGCAGTGGGAGATATGAAGTTATTTATAGGAGATAAGTATATTTATCTGAAAAATGTATATTATATTCCTTTTATGAAAAGGAATCTAATATCTGTCTCTTATTTGCTAGAACAAAATCATAAAGTTTATTTCGAAAATGGTGAAGTGTTCATCAATATGGGAAATAAACAGATTTGCTCTGCAAAATTAGAAAATAACTTGTACATGTTAAAACCAACTAAGGTCAAAGCTGTTTTGAATATGAAAATGTTTAAAACTGTTGGGACTCATAAGAAGAGGAAGATTTCTCCAATGCCTATCTTTAGCACTTGAGACTAGGTCACATCAATCTCGATAGGATTAAGAGATTGGTTAAGAACAGTCTTCTAAATAAATTGGAAGATAGTTCATTACCACCATGTGAGTCCTGTCTCGAGGGTAAAATGACAAAAGAATCTTTTTCTGGAAAAGGTCTTAGAGCCAAAGAGCCCCTAGAGTTGATTCACTCAAACCTTTGTGGGCCTCTAAATGTTAGAGCGAAAGCAGGGTATGAATATTTCATCAGTTTTATAGATGATTAATCTAGGTATGGGCATATTTACCTAAGGCACCAAAAGTCT
Organism: Benincasa hispida; assembly: GCF_027475165.1. NCBI lineage: Eukaryota > Viridiplantae > Streptophyta > Magnoliopsida > Cucurbitales > Cucurbitaceae > Benincasa > Benincasa hispida. The sequence goes on from NC_143486.1 coordinate 81,769,113, forward strand.
GAAATTTTTGAAAAGTTCAAAGAGTATAAGACTGAGGTTGATAACCAATTAGGTAAAAAGATTAAAATATTTCGATCAGATCGAGGTGGTAAGTATATGGACATAGAATTCCAGAACTATTTGATAGAACATGGAATTCAGTCTCAACTCGTGGCCTATGGAACACCTCAGCAAAATGGTGTAACAGAAAGGAGAAATAGAACTTTTTTGGACATGGTTCGTTCCATGATGAGTTACGCTCAGTTACCAAATTCCTTTTAGGGACACGCAGTTGGAACTGTGGTTTATATTTTGAACATGGTTCCCTCGAAAAGTGTTTCTGAAACACCTTACGAGCTCTGGAAAAGACGTAAAGGAAATTTATATCACTTCAGGATTTGGGGTTGTCCACCACATGTATTGGTGCAAAATCCTAAAAAGCTAGAATACCGTTCAAAAATATGCCTATTTGTAGCCTACCCAAAAGAAAAAAAAAAGTGGTCTCTTTTATGATCCTCAAAAAGATAAAGTATTTGTATCGACAAATGCAACCTTCCTGGAGGAAGATTACATAAAGAATCATCAACCTCGCAGTAAGCTAGTAATAGAAGAAATGTCCAGAGAAATGACAAATACATCAACAAGAGTTGTTGATCGAGCAGGTCCTTCAACAAGAGTTGTTGATAGAGAAGGTCCATCAACAAGAGTTATCGATGAAACCGATACTCCACATCATTCTCAAGAGTTAAGAATGCCTCATCGTAGTGGGAGGGTTGTGTAACAGCCTGATCGGTACATGGGTTTAACTGAAACTCAACTCATCATACCAGATGATGGTTTAGAGGATCCATTGTCTTTTAACCAAGCAATGAACGATGTGAACAAAGACCAATGGATTAAAGTAATGGACCTTGAAATAGAATTTATGTATTTCAATTCTGTCTGGGATCTTGTAAATCAACCAGAAAGGGTAAAACTCATCGGTTGCAAGTGGATCTACAAGAGAAAACGAGACCAAGCTGGTAAGTTACAGACCTACAAAGCTAGACTTGTGGCAAAAGAGTTTACCCAAATAGTGGGTAGATTTTGAAGAAACCTTCTCTCCAGTTCCCATGATAAAGTCTATTAGAATACTCTTGTCCATAGCCACATTTTATGATTATGAAATATGGAAGATGGATGTCAAGACAGCTTTTCTGTGTGGCTATCTTGAAGAGAGTATTTATATGTCTTAACTAGAAGAGTTTATACAGTAGGGTCAAGAGCAAAAGGTTTGCAAGCTTAATAGATCTATTTATGGATTAAAACAAGCTTTTAGATCCTGGATGATCAAATCTTATGGCTTTGAACAAAATGTTGACAAACCCTGTGTATACAAGAAAATCGACAACTTGTATGTTGTTGTTTGTTGATGATATTCTGTTCATTGGGAATGTAGTAGAATATCTAGTTGACATTAAGAGATGGTTGGCTTCACAATTTCAAATGAAAGATTTCAGAGAAGCACAGTATGTTCTTGGAATCTAAATAGCTTGGGATCGCAAGAACAGAACATTGGCATTATCTCAAGCATCTTATATAGACAAGATGTTGTCTAGGTATAAAATGCAAAATTCCAAGAAATGATATTTACCTTTTAGGCATGGAATTCACTTGTCTAAGGAATAGAGTCCTAAGACACCTCAAGAAGTTGAGGAGATGAATCGAATTCCATATGCATTTGCAGTTGGGAGTTTGATGTATGCAATGTTAACTCGTCCCGATATATGCTATGTCGTAGGAATTGTCAGCAGATTTCAGTCCAATCCTGGTCATGACAATTAGACTGCTATTAAAAACATTCTCAAGTCTTTTCGGAAAATGAGAGATTATATGCTCGTGTATGGGGCTAAGGATTTTATCCTTACTAGATACACTGATTCTGACTTTCAATCCAAATTGATTCAAGAAAATCAACTTCGGGGTCAGTATTCACTTTAAACAGAGGTGCAGTTGTGTGGAGGAGCATCAAGCAGAGTTATATTGCAGACTCCACAATGGAAGCTGAGTATGTATCTGCAAGCGAAGCAACAAAAGAAGCAGTATGGCTCAGAAAGTTCCTGACAGATCTGGAAATAGTGCACTCTCTATTGTGACAACAGTGGAGCAGTTGCAAACTCAAAGGAACCACAAATCCATAAAAGGGGAAAGCATATCGAGCGGAAGTACCATCTCATCAAGAAGATTGTACATAGAGGAGACGTAATTGTCACCCAGATTGCTTCCCAAGACAACTTAGCTGATCCATTTATGAAGGCCTTCTCGATTAAAGTGTTCAAGGGTCACCTAGTAGGACTAGGTCTACGAGTTTTGTATCACTAGGGCAAATGGAAGAATTTATGGATATTGTAATGCCCTAGTTTATTCTATTTGTACATTTTATTCTCTCCATATAAACTCAGCATTGTATATATTTATATATATTGATCCACTGGTGTTTTAGTCCAAGTGGGAGTATAGTTGGGTTTTATGTCCTAAAACTTGCAGTTTGTAAAATGATAAACATTTTCTATAATCAATAAACTTATTATTGATTTCATAAATTGTATGAAAGTCTCAATCCAATAAACTAAGACCCATGACTATTGTATGAGTACTTGAACTTTATGTGAAGACATAAGAGTGAGTAAATAGTCAAGATGATCTACGGTACATGATTAAGGTTGGGTACCTTATTCTGGTAACACCATTGGATGCGGCCTACTCGGTAGTTGTTATACAGAGTTGTAAAGTGCTACATACGATGTGATCCTAATTCATACATGTTATGACATGAAGAGTGGGGGCGTCCTATGCAATGAGTTTGCATAAGATCAGGACCAAGAAATAAGTCACTCTTACTTTATAACGTTGTTTATTATTTAAGACTAATTATTTCACCTTGATGACCTAGGTAACTCGATCTCAATCTTGAGCTAACTATGAATTCCTGTTTATTTGGGATTGTCCTTAGATTTGCATAGGTGAGGGTTGGCTCAACAGCGCCGGCTTAATAAGACTCCCATTTTAGGGGTAAGACCAGATAGATAGTTGGGGACATAGAGTGCAAGACGGAGTTCACGCCTACCAGATTTAGGGATAGGATCACAAACCAGATGTTCATTAGAGGATCAGTAGGGACTTGAGAAATAAGACATAATCTTGGGGGTAAAATAGATATTTGATCCAGCTGTTATTATGAACAACCTGTGAAGGGTCGACTTGCTGATTATAGTTAAATCATGTGGACATAATAGTGAGGAGAGTGCAACTATAGGCTTTAGCGGAGTGACCTAATGGGGATTAATCTGATCTAATGAGTTTAGCCAATTAATTTCGGATCGTTAGAGCCTATGATCTGTAGGTCTGCGAGGTTTCCTACTAGCTCGTAATGAACTAGCTCTAGAATAGCATGATAGGTTAATTTGAATCGTTCAAATCTGAATTAAGGGAATTAGTAATTATATGAGATATAATTACATGTTTAATTTGAGAATTAAACAGAATAGGAGAATTTATATATTTAAATATGATTTAAATATATAAAGATGGATATGTGTTAAAATTAATTTAATATTTGATATTAAATTAATTAAGTTTTATTTAATAATTAATTTATGAAAATAATTAATTTTTTCATTTTTAAAATCAAAATTTTATTTTGTGATAAAATTGAAAAAAGTGAAAATCAAAAACACAAAAATGGAAAAAGTTGTTTTTCCATTATCCTCTCCTCAGTTGCTCACTCAAATGGCATTCAATTTGTCTTGTCTTCTCCAAGCATGAGCTGCAACCCATGCAACTCTCTCCTTTGCATGTTGATTTGCAATATAATGAAGAGATTAGAGTGAAAATCGGGCATGCAATCTATAGAGAATTTGAGAGAAAATTCAGTTTGAAGAAAGAGTTCTTCAATAAGATTACTGCAATGAGCAAGCTTTGAAGAAGTTCTACAGGAAGTATGTCTTCAAACTCACTTGTTTTCTGCAAGAGCATGCTTTATATTTTGCCAAAATTAGTGAATTTGAGTGCTTAGATGATCCTTGTGCTTTCGATACAATCCTACAAAAATTGCATGTGGCTTAAGTATGCTTAAACCAACGCCAAGGCTACTAATCACCAGAATTCCTTTCTTAGCAAGTCAAACCAAACTTATGTACATGTAGTCTTTAAAGAGTAACTTCCTTTTATCTTTTTAAAAAGTAAATTCTTCCTAAAATACTTGTATTTTCCTCACCTTCATCTTTGTTAAGGCAAACAAAATCAAAGTGCTCTTTCTCACTTTCCAAGTGAAACAAAATCTCTATACCAAAATATGTAACTATTTACAACTCTTTTATAATCTACAATTAAATTCTTAAGTTCAACCTTTAGCAAGGTATTCGTCAAAAGTTGTTATTGCTTTTAACTCCAAATACCTACTCTTCCTCTTGGGTCAATTAATTAAACTTGAGTTTTTCCATTGCAACAAAGACATATGTAACACCCAAGTACCTTCAGGGACCACAATTTAATTCAACAAATTTTTTTTCCATTTTAGGTCAACGTTATTTTCAACCATCTTGGTTTCCTTGCCAAAATCATTTTACTGTGGTCCTTTATGAAGTTCTTCATATTATTATACACCTCCTAATTTTTTTCCGCCATTTCCATGATTACGACAACTACCTTAATTCAATGTAAGCACATACTTCATTGTGACGAGGTTTCTTTTAGCACTACTACTTTCACTTTCTACTAGAACATACTACAATTTCTTTAATCGGTTCTCATATAGACATACAACTTCGTTTTCTTGCTTAAACAAGTACAGTCTTTTCTATCTTCACTACCATAATGCCGCATAGTTTTGTCACACCTTAAGACATTTGAACTAGAATATATGTTCCTTTCTAAAAATCATTCCATGAGATAAACTAGTGACAAGTGACCTCTAAATTTTTTTTCTCCATAGTGCCATAGCTTAACAATAATCTCATACTAGCTTCTTTTGAATCATTAATTGATCAATTAGAATGTAATCAGTGCATAAACTAAATAAATATTTTTTATGCACAACTTTTCAAAAAAAACTTTACTTATAATACATACTTGGCTATGACATAGAATCCATTGACAAGCCATAGAGACATTTTGGACGGACTAACTTAGACTCTGATACCAACGGTAACAACCCAAATTTCTATTATACTTCCAAGACGCTACTACATGCATGCATAAGCTTGACAATATATTTCTTGAAGAAAATAAAAAAATAAACATAAGAACACTGTCCAGGGTACCCTAAATCCTCTTTGAAATAAATTAAATAAAGTACTAACTAAATCAATCAAATAATTTAAATTTTTGACTCTAAACAAAACATAACACTTTGAGAAAATCATATGCAGAAGCAATGTCAAGTCCCAATGGCCTTGCCACAGATTCCTCGTGTCATTCGAGGGTCCATCTTTACCTTTACCTAAAAAACATGAAGAGAAAAGAATGAGTATAAAAATATCAAGTAAGCGAACCACTCCTAGGCCCACTAGGTGAACTGTTAGCATTCCTATCGAGACTCAGGTGTACATTTACATATCGTAGGCATAGGCATAGGCATAAGTGTAAGAGTTAAACAACATGCAGCAGAAGTATCAAGGATCCATAAGTATTCTAATTCACTAATTTTGGAAAAAACTAAAGCATGATCTTTTTTAAAAAAAAAAATGGGTTTTCAGAACATGCCTTTGATGAACTCTAAAAAAAAAGGCCTGTTCAGCTGCTGTCTTCACTTGATATCAACGTGACCTCAAAGCCTTCCCTACTATGCTCTTGGAGCTTTAGGTAGAGTTGTGGGACTCAAGAACAACTTGAAGATGTGAAGAAACACGAAGATCTCACAGCAGCCAGACTGAAGAAGGTAATTTCTTCTTCAGAAAATTTTCTCTCAAAATTCGGTGTATTCCTTTCTTCTCCAACAACTCCAATCTTCTTTATATATATAGATGAACATGCAAAGAGATGGAGTGCATGGCTTGCAGCTCATGCTTGGAGAATCAAAGTAAAGAAGATAATGGTTTTTGTGTGAGCATAAAGATGATGGTAATGGAGAAAACTCATTTTCCATTTTGTGCAACCATGCAAAACGTTTTTCCATTTTTCTTTTTAAAACAAAAAATATTTTAAAACCATTTTAATTCAAAAAATGATTTTCTTAAATTAATTTCATAAATTAATTTAAAAAATTAATTAATTTAATATCAAATATTAAATTAATTTTTGCACAATAATCATCTTTATATATTTAAATCATATTTAAATCTCTTGTTCCGTTTAATTTGAACGTTTCAAATTAATTTCTCAAGCTACCCTAAAGCTTACCCATTTATAAGCTAGTAGGGGGACCTCGCGAACCTATAGATCATGGGCTTCAACGATCCAAGATTAATCAGCTAAACTCATTATACCGATCTAACCCTCATTCGTTAACTAATGGATGATTCTACTAAAGCCTATAGTTGAACTCCCCTCACTGTAGATATATTATGTTATTATGTCTACTCAATATAACCATGATTAGTAAGTTAACCCTTCACAGGTTGCTCGTAATAACGGCTGGGTCGAATCTCTGTTTTACCCCCGAAATTACCTCTTGTTCCTTAAGTTCCATTGATCTCCTAATGAACAATTTATTTGTGATCCAATCAACAAATTGAATCCCTTTCAAGCCAATGAGAGGGTGAGAGCTCTGGTTCAAGACCCAGAATCAGCAGAACAATCTCTCTACTAACTCTAATCGGGTAGGAGTGAATTCCCTCTTGCACCCTATGTTCCCAGCTATTCATCCAGTCTTATCCCAAAATGGTAAGCTTATTGAGCAGAGGCAATTGGTCTATTCTCACCATTTGCAGATCAAAGGATAATCCCGAACAAACAGGAGTTCATAGTTAGCTCAGGATGAAGGTTAAGTTATCTAGGTCACGCTTCAAAATAGTCAGTCTTAAATAGTAAACAACGTTTAAGAGTGACAGGTTTCGTGGTTCGATCTTGCACAAGACTCATTTGCACAGGACACCCCCACTTCTCATGTCTCATCATGCACGAATTAGGATCACTTCATATGTAGCACTTTACAACACTTTGTAACAACTACAGAGTAGGCCGCATCTAATAGTGTTATCAGAATAAGGTACCCAACCTTATTCATATACTATAGATCATTTTGACTATTTACTCGAACCTGAACCACTTATATGTCTCCACATAAAGTTCAAGTACTCATATTATAGTCAAAGGACTTAGGTTTATTGGATTTCTAAAAAACAATATATTCAACAACAACTTTATCGAATTCTCAGAATAAGTTCTAATGTTTACAAACCACTTAGGACATAAACCCAACAATAAGCATAAGGGGCAAACCCGAAGGCACGCTTTCATAAGTGATGATCAGAAGGGTCACAATCATAAGCATAAGTGGTGAATCCAAAGGAACACCGAAACATAAACATAAGATGTGAACTCAAAGGTCCACAACATGCAATGTACGTAGTCCAATAAGAACACTAACAGTCATTATCAATCTAACATAGGCATAAACATGCAATTATAATCTTAGAACATGCTAATGAGCTTCCAAAACAGTCTCAACAATCCATCCATCAATCAAACATAGCAAACATTCACATAATATCATATTTTCTGTCACATAAACACGGGTTTACAGAACACTCTAAACAATCCAACCATAATAAGTCATAGTAATTCAACCCATCCAAAAAGAATCATGCTTTCAGTACAATCACAATCTTGACACCAACTTGCATTCGAGGGATAGTAAATCACTTACCTCGAAAAAATTTCAGCAACCAAATAAAATCTTTGTTGAGTTACGAATGTCTCAGACCAAACCTAAATCAAGATCTTCAATCAGTATCCATGTTTAAACCAAGAATTTTTTCCATCTAGCCCTAGAGAATTTACCCAAATAAATTTTAGATTTAACATACTTCTTTGAAAGTTAAATTAGCTAAAATCGTCCACAAAGAGTTACCGAAACCTAATTCCACCCATAGCATTAACCAATGATTTGAAAGAGAGATTAAAACTACATTACCCATTCAAAACTCACCAATCAACACCCAAAACACTGCTATCGAGTGAGCCAAACTCCTTTGTGTTAAGGATGCCAACACAACCAGCTACGTCACCAAAGGAAAATCAACCCAGTACCCCGTCAGCAGTGCAAGACTTCATATATTATAGTCTTACCTCTTTACCAATTGAATAGGATTTACCAAAAGAATAGAATGTTTAAAATAAGTGTCTAACCATTTTTTTGTTGAGTTATTCTTGCATTCCTAAATTAGGGATTCCATATTGTATAGATATAACACCTATGTACATTTCAATATACAAGAAAATATAAAGAAAAGATTGGCGTGCCACTGTTGTGTACCTTCTGCATTATCGCCTACCTAGCTAAAACTGTCGTTTACCTTTGTTTAAATATTATTGTCTACCTCTTGACGTTATCGTCTATACGACATCGTCTATCACTAAGCGCTATTGTCTACCTCCAAATACTATCGTCTATCTCCTGACGCTATCGTCTACCTTCTTCAGACGTTATCATTTACCTCCTCTAAACGCTATCGTCTATCACTTGACGCTATCGTGTACCTCCTTTTAAATGCTATCGTTTACCGCTTGACACTATCGTCTACTTGTTGGTATTGTCGTCTACCTTTTGACTACTATCGTTTAACATCCCGTCGTATACCTCTTCAAATGACAACTTCACACTTTAACTTGGTATCAGAGCTTACAATGACCAACGTCAATCAAGGAAACCTGGGAACCACCCTCGGCACAACCAACTTCAGTGGCCTACCCCTAAACAACTCTCAATCAGATAACCTCCATCAAACTTGATTGCAACAATTTCCTTCTATGAAAAAACTTGGCGCTTCCAATCCTTCAGAGCTACAGACTCAAAGGGCACCTAACCGGACAAAAAGTTTGTCCACCAATGTTTTTGTAACCTGCAGTCGGTGAGAGCATACCGACTGGATCGACTAAAGCAGAAGTTGCTCCGTGCAGCGCAGAAGGAAGCTCCGGCAGTGGTGCTTCCAGCTCGTCGACAACAATTGAGGTAAATCCTCAATACGAAGCATGGATGGTTGTAGATCAACTCCTCTTAGGCTGGCTATATAACTCCATGACACCAGAAGTTGCCATTCAAGTTATGGGATGTGAATATGCAAGGGATCTGTGGACCAGCATTTAACAAGTCTTTGGTGTTCAGTCCAGGGTTGAAGAGAATTATCTGAGATATGTGTTTCAAACAACCAGAAAAGGTAATTTTAAAATGGAAGAGTACCTTCGAACTATGAAAATGAATGTTGACAATCTTGAGCAAGCTGGTAGTCTAGTGCCACCAAGAGCTCTTGTGTCACAGGTGCTACTTGGTCTTGATGAAGAGTACAATGCCATCGTGGCCACAATCCAAGGGAGAGTGGACATGTCATGGCTTGATATACAATCGGAACTTCTCCTGTGTGAAAGGAAATTGGAACATCAGTCAAATCAAAAGACGACAGTAGGCTTCAACCAAGTCAGTAATACGTCAGTGAATATGAAAAATACTAGACATGTCAACCAAAATAACAAGACCAATAGCAGCAACTAGTCTATTGAGGGAGGACAACGAGGTGGTGATGGCCATGGTAGAGGTCGAGGTAGGGGAAAAAACAACAACAAACCTGTGTATCAAGTTTTTGGGAAGGCAGGACACATAGCATTTTACTGCTTCAACAGGTATAACAGAGATTTTGTTCCCAATTCTCCTCAAAACAAGAGACAACCCTTCCCCAACAACCAGACCAAAAACACTCAACCTCATCCAACAGCCCTAGCCACTGCCTATGGAAGTAATCCCTTTCTGACAAGAAAAGAGAACATGGCTGATGCAAATTGGTATGCTGACAGTGGTGCCTCCAATCATGTCACCTCAGACTTCAATAATCTTGGCAACCCGACCGAATACTCAAGTACTGAAGCAGTCACTGTAGCTAATGGTAATACTCTCGAAATTTCTCATGTTGGAACTGCATGTTTGTCTAGTGATGCCTGCAATTTGAAACTTAATGATATGTTATGTGTGCCTGCCATAGCAAAAAATTTGGTTAGTATATCTAAGCTAACAAAAGACAATAACATGTTTATTGAATTTCACACAGATTACTGTCTTGTTAAGGACAAAGGTACGGGACAAACAGTAATGAAGGGGGTACTTAAAGATGGACTGTATCAGTTAGAAGGTGCAGAATGTAGCTCAAAGTCAATAGGAAATAAAGTACCATCACAGCTAGTACACAAGAATAAAGATCTATATGCTCTTAGCATATCTTTGAAGCATAGGGTGTCTAAGGTTACATGGCATAGAAAACTTGACCATCCTTCGTCAAAAACACTAAAATTTATTATCAAAGGTTGTAATCTCCCTATGTTATCTAATGAAGAGCTCAAATTTTATGATTCTTGTAGCTATGGCAAATCGCACTCTTTAGCCTTCCCTAACTCTAACTCAAGAGCATCTACAACCTTTGAACTTATACATACTGATTTGTGGGGTCCAGCTCCTCTTCTGTCTACAGATGGGTACAAATATTATGTTATCTTTGTTGATGATCACAGCAGGTACACATGGATCTATCCTCTGAGATTAAAAAGTGACACTCTTGCAGCTTTTCAACACTTTCTCGCTATGATACAAACTCAGTTCAATACATTGATCAAGTCCCTACAGTTGGATAATGGTGGAGAATTTGTAAGTCTACACAAAGTCTATCATCAACATGGCATTGCCTCCAGGTATACCTGTCCATATACGTCGGCACAAAATGGAAGGGCTAAGAGGAAGCACAGACACATAGTGGAGATAGGGCTAACCCTACTAGCCAAAGCACATCTTTCCTTACATCATTAGTGGGATGCCTTCTTATACTCAACTCTGCTAATTAATGGCCTTCCCACCCCTATCCTAAATGGGCAGTCTTCAATGGAAGTGATGTTAAAAAAGAAGCTCAAGTTTGAGGAGCTTCGAATATTTGGGTGTGTATGTTTCCCTTGTCTGAGACCGTACAATTCACATAAGTTGAGCTATCGCACAGAAAAGTGCATCTACGTCAGCCCTGCTGTGAATCACAAAGGCTTAAATGCCTCAACCCCAATGGTAGGTTGTTCATCTCTTGGCATGTTGTGTTTAATGAAACTGATTTTCCTTGTCAGGTGTCTCCTTCAGCTTGCAGACCGGCCAAGCAAGCAGTTGTCGTCCACTCGGTTTCCTGGCTGCCTCTCAGTCAGGACATACCGCACAGTAACTCTATGCCCTCTACGTCCACTGCCTCACCCTCACCAATTATCAAAACAACTCACACCCAATCACTAACTGATAACTCTACAGACAACCCAGCCTTCCCATCTTCCTCTTCTGATCGTCTACCCACCAATTGTTTACCTGGCGATCGTTTACCCCCATCGTCTAGTATCTAGCCCACTGATCGCCTACCCACCAGTTGCTTACCCAGTGATCGTTTACCCAATGATCGTTCACCTACCGATCGTTTACCCAGCGATCGTTTACCCTCATCGTGTAATGTCCAGCCCACTGATCGTCTACCTACCAATACTTTACCCAATGATCGTTTACCCACCGATCGTTTACAACCTAATTATTTACCCTCCGACCGTTTACCTCCTGACTCACCATCGCCTACCGTCCAACCCACCGATCATTTACCTTCATCGTCCACTGCCCAGTCTTCACCCGATATTGTCCCACACCCTATACCCGTAAACACTCATCCCATGATTACCCGTGGAAAGGTAGGAATCTTCAAACCCAAAGTACTGTCCTCCCAAACTCACAAAGATTGCTCTTTAACCGAACCTACACGAGTCACTGATGCGCTCAAAACCACATAATGGAACTACGAGATGAGTGATGAATTTCAAGCACTGATGAAAAAACAGACCTAAACTTTAGTTCCTCTAACATCGTCGATGAACATTGTTAGGAATAAGTGGGTATTCCAAATCAAACGAAGTCCTAATGGCTCCATTCTACGCTACAAGGCACACCTCGTAGCAAAAGGCTTCCATCAAAACTCGAACATTGATTTCTTCGAGACATTTAGTCCAGTGGTAAAGGCGTCCACCATCCAGATCGTCATTAGCCTTGCTGTATCCAAAGGGTGGCAGTTGAGACAGTTAGATTTCAATAATTCCTTCCTTAATAGGGTCCTCGATGAAGAAGTTTACATGTGCCAACCACAAGGATTTGTTCATTCTCAACTATCGAATCAAGTCTGTCGCTTACACACGGCCATATATGGCCCCAAACAAGCGCCAAGGGCTTGGAACAATACACTAAAGATAGCACTATGTAGCTGGGGCTTTTAGAATGCTAAGTCTGATATATCTCTCTTCATATATCGAAGCACTTCTGCCTTGATACTCTTACTGGTATATGTTGATGATGTAATCATCACCGACACCGATCCGCAGGTAATAAACAAGCTTGTAATAGCCTTGACTCCAAGTTTGCTCTAAAGGATCTTGGCCAACTCCATTACTTCTTTGGAGTCCAATTGCACATTGTCGCCAATGAAGTTATACTGAATCAGGAAAAATATGTCGAGGACCTACTCCACCGCCTTGACCTTGGAGATCTCAAACTGGCACCCTCTCCGAGTGTTCTAAACAAGCAACTCTCCATCTCTAATGGAACTCCTCTTGACAATCCCTATATCTATCGAAGCATGATTGGCGCCCTATAGTAATTAACCACCACGAGACCTGACATTACATATGCAGTTAATCATCTAAGTCAGTACTTAAAGCAACCTACGGACGTTCACTAGCAAACGGTAAAGAGAGTACTAAGATATGTGAGTGGCACTCGATACTTTGGCCTCTACATTCAATATGGGTCTGATCTGTCTATTTCAGCCTTCTCCGATGCCGATTGGGCAGCCAACATCGACGATCGAAAATCAATTGTTGCTTATAGCATCTTTCTTAGAGGTGATCTTGTCTCCTGGTCCTCAAAGAAACAATCAGTTGTAGCCCGGTCCAACACGGAGTCTGAATATAGAGTGTTTGCTCATGCCTCTGAAAAAATCACCTGGGTGCAACAACTACTGTCTAAGATTGGTGTCAAACAGAAGGCAGCTCCAGTCCTGTGGTGTGACAACCTCAGTGTCGGTGCTCTAGCCGTCAATCTGGTGTTTCATGCGCGGATCAAGCACATTGAGATCAACATTCACTTCATTTGTGATCAAGTCTTCAGTGGTCAGCTTGATGTTCGTTATGTCCTATCCTTCGACCAAATCGCAGACTGCCTCACCAAGACCTTAACACACTCACAATTCTTCCACCTTCGATCCAAACTCAGTGTAGTAGAACTACCCTCTCGTTTGAGGGGGATGTTAAGGATGCCATCATAGCCAGCCACGTCACCAAAGGAAAATCCACTCAGCAGCCCCGTCAGCAATGCAAGACTTCATAAATTATAGTCTTACCTCTTTATCAATTGAATAGGATTTACCAAAAGAATAGGATGGTTACAACAAGTGGCTAACCATTTTTTTTTGTTAAGTTATTCTTACATTCCCAAATTAAGGATTCCATATTGTATAAATACAACACCTATGTACATTTCAATATACAAGAAAATATAAAAGAAAGGTTGGCGTGCCACTGTTGTATACCTTCTATATTAGAATCTTGGGTTACTAATTGGTGGAATACTGGTCAATCCGAAATTTTTTTGAATGATATTCAAGAAAAGAGTATTATAAAAAAAGTTATAGAATTAGAGGAACTCTTTCTCTTGGACGAAATGCTAAAGGAATACCCAGAAACACATCTACAAAAGCTTCGTATCGGAATTTACAAAGAAACGATCCAATTAATCAAGATGCACAATGAGGATCGTATCCATACGATTTTGCACTTCTCGACAAATATAATCTGTTTCATTATTCTAAGTGGTTATTCTATTCTTGATAATGAAGAACTTGTTATTCTTAACTCTTGGGTTCAAGAGTTCCTATATAACTTAAGCGACACAATAAAAGCTTTTTCTATTCTTTTATTAACTGATTTATGTATAGGATTCCATTCGCCCCATGGTTGGGAACTAATGATTGGTTCTGTCTACAAATATTTTGGATTTTCTCATAACGATCAAATTATATCCGGTCTTGTTTCCACTTTTCCAGTCATTCTTGACACAATTTTCAAATATTAGATCTTCCGTTATTTAAATCGTGTATCTCCGTCACTTGTAGTGATTTATCATTCAATGAATGACTGAAAAATCTAATGTTTGTTACTTTGTACATAAGTAAAACATTCAAAATTGTACTTATTCCTTCTACCCATCCCGAAGGATGCCTCCTATATTCGAGTAACATTATTTCAGTAAATAGCAGAATCATGGATAAGGAACTATACTAGGGACCTACCTAATTTTATTGTAAAAATTTTTGGGCTCAATGATTGGACCATGCAAACTAGAAATACCTTTTCTTCGATAAAGGAAGAGATTACTCGATCTATTTCCGTATCACTCATGATATATATACTAACTTGGGCACCCGTTTCAAATGCATATCCCATTTTTGCACAACAGGGTTATGAAAATCCACGAGAAGCAACCGGCCGTATTGTCTGCGCCAACTGCCATTTAGCTAATAAGCCCGTGGATATCAAGGTTCCACAAGCGGTACTTCCTGATACTGTATTTGAAGTAGTTGTTCGAATTCCTTATGATATGCAACTGAAACAAGTTCTTGCGAATGGTAAAATGGGCGGTTTGAATGTGGGGGTTGTTCTTATTTTACCCGAAGGGTTTGAATTAGCACCCCCCTCCCCCTCCTCCCCCCCGATCGTATTTCTCCCGAGATAAAAGAAAAGATGGGCAATCTGTCTTTTCAGAGCTATCGTCCCACTAAAAAAAATATTCTTGTGATAGGGCCTGTTCCTGGTCAGAAATATAGTGAAATCACCTTTCCTATTCTTTCCCCGGACCCTGCGACTAAGAAAGATGTTCACTTCTTAAAATATCCCATATACATAGGCGGGAACAGGGGAAGGGGTCAGATTTATCCCGACAGGCGTAAGAGTAATAAAAAGAAAATGTTTATAATGCTACAGCAGTAGGTATAGTAAGCAAAATAATACGAAAAGAAAAAGGAGGATATGAAATAACCATAGTTGATGCAGCGAATGGGCGTCAAGTGGTTGATATTATCCCTCCAGGACCAGAACTTCTTGTTTCAGAGGGCGAATCTATCAAACTTGATCAACCATTAACGAGTAATCCTAATGTGGGAGGATTTGGTCAGGGAGATGCGGAAATAGTCCTTCAAGATCCACTACGTGTCCTTCTGCTTAAAGAATAAAATATGAAACTTCATACACCTTAAAGTTGTTCATAAGATAGGACGAAAGATAATTTTTTTTGAGGTCCTGATACTCATTATGCCTAGCATTGAATAGACTGGGTATTCACCTTATCAATATCTCAAATCAATGATGGATTGTTTTTAGTGCCTAAATGGGGCACTCGATTCGGACCGAACTTTTTGTCAGGCTACTGTTCTCTTGTTTTGTTCCCTAAAAGTAATAGAGTAAGACATCGATTTCTCAATAAGATCAACTTTTTTTATTACATGATGTACTTCTCTGAAAAACATTGGCGCGCGTGTAAACGAGGTGCTCTACCAACTGAGCTATAGCCCTTGTGCTTGTGATACATATCTTATCATGTAGATAATTTCTTGTCAAGATGAATATTCTATGATCTATTTTGTTGATTTGTTTCATTGGTATTGCTTATCAATAATATTCGATTTATAATCTATCGATGTGATGTGATAGGGCCCATTTGTTTTTCTTTGTGATGATAAATGACCTACTTAACTCAGTGGTTAGAGTATCGCTTTCATACGGCGGGAGTCATTGGTTCAAATCCAATAGTAGGTAGAACTTATTAGATATCACAGAAGCAATGGTATCTAATAAGTTTTTCTACTCAACTTTGTTCTAGTGATTTTCTATCTTTTCCATCCCACTCTATATTTATCTATATTTATTTCATTTTTGAATTATAATTATTTTTTCCATGAAAATTTCATTTCACTTGATTATTTAGACGCATTAACTAGGTACGCCATTGATAGCCTCTACTCGTGTCCTAGCTCGTCTGAGAGCTAAATTTGCCTCGATTGTTTGTCTCTTGCCCTAAGCTTCCCTCAAGTTAGCTTCCGCTATTTCAAGAGTTTGCTGAGCTTCTTGTGGATCAATGTCACTAGCCTTCTCCGCATCATTTACTAAAATAGTGACCTCATTATTGCCTATTCTAGCAAAACCACCCATCAGAGCCATCGTTAACCATCCGTCATTAGGAGTAAGGCGTATTTTCAAAATACCTATATCTACAGCTGTGGCAATAGGTGTGTGATCTGGTAATACACCAATTTGGCCACTATTCGTAACTAAAATGATTTCTTTCACTTCTGAATCCCAAATAATTCGATTCGGAGTCAGGACACTAA
The DNA here is from genome assembly GCF_027475165.1 of Benincasa hispida. Lineage (NCBI taxonomy): Eukaryota > Viridiplantae > Streptophyta > Magnoliopsida > Cucurbitales > Cucurbitaceae > Benincasa > Benincasa hispida. Next base: position 81,785,717 of record NC_143486.1, read on the forward strand.
GATTTAAGGTCATTTCTTCAATTTGCTCTCCATTTCTAAGTTCGTAGCCTTCGCAGTAGCTTCATCGATGTTACCTACCAAATAAAAGGCTTGTTCGGGAAGACCATCTAATTCTCCAGAAAGGATTAATTTAAACCCTCTAATTGTTCCTGCTAGGCCAACGTATTTCCCAGGGGAACCAGTAAATACTTCTGCTACGAAAAAAGATTGTGATAAGAAATGCTCAATTTTGCGTGCTCGTGCTACGGTTAAGCGATCCTCTTCGGATAATTCGTCCAACCCAAGGATAGCTATAATGTCCTGCAGTTCTTTGTAACGTTGTAAGGTTTGTTTAACTCTTTGCGCAGTTTCATAATGTTCTTCACCAACGATTCGAGGTTGTAGCATAGTTGAGGTTGAATCTAAAGGATCTACTGCTGGATAGATACCTTTGGCAGATAATCCTTTTGATAGTACGGTAGTAGCATCCAAATGTGCAAATGTGGTGGCAGGAGCAGGATCGGTCAAATCGTCTGCAAGTACATAAACAGCTTGAATAGAAGTTATGGACCCTTCCTTGGTAGAAGTAATTCTTTCTTGTAAGGAACCCATTTCGGTACTAAGAGTCGATTGATAACCTACAGCCGAAGGCATTCTACCCAGTAACGCGGATACTTCGGATCCCGCTTGAACAAAACGGAAGATGTTGTCGATAAATAGAAGCATGTCTTGTTCATTAACATCTCGAAAATATTCCGCCATAGTTAGGGCAGTTAAACCAACTCTCATACGAGCTCCCGGCGGTTCATTCATCTGACCGTAGACTAGAGCCACTTTTGATTCTGCAATATTTTCTTCATTAATTACTCCAGATTCTTTCATTTCCATATAAAGATCATTTCCTTCACGAGTACGTTCACCTACTCCTCCAAATACGGATACACCTCCATGAGCTTTGGCAATGTTGTGATCAATTCCATAATGAGTACTGTTTTACCCACTCCAGCCCCTCCGAATAGTCCTATTTTTCCTCCACGTCGATAAGGGGCTAAAAGATCCACTACTTTAATTCCTGTTTCAAAAATAGATAATTTTGTATCTAACTGTATAAAAGCAGGGGTGGATCTATGAATAGGAGATGTTGTGCGAGTATCTACAGGACCCAAATTATCAATAGGCTCTCCAAGCACATTGAAAATTCGGCCGAGAGTCGCTCCGCCGACTGGAACACTTAGAGGAGCTCTCGTGTCAATCACTTCCATTCCTCTCATTAGACCATCTGTAGCACTCATAGCTACAGCTCTAACTCGATTATTTCCTAATAATTGTTGTACTTCACAAGTCACATTAATTTCTTGACCGACAGTATCTTGACCTTTAACTATCAAAGCGTTGTAAATATTAGGCATTTTGCCCGGGGGAAAAGCTACATCTAGTACCGGACCAATGATTTGAGCGATACATCCCAAGTTGTTTTTTTCAAGCATGGAAACTTCAGGACCAGAAGTCGTAGGATTTATTCTCATAATAAAATGAAATATGTTGAAATTTTTTTGTTTCAAAAATTATTGAAATCCAAAATAAATGTTCGATGGAAAAGAAGTTGATCGGTTAATTCAATAAAAAAGAAAATGGGAGTTCGCACTCGATTTCGTTGGTACCGTCCAATGGAATCAAATCCATTGTTGACTTATGCCATTTGAATGAGTCAAATTGCAAGTTCAACCAACCCATTTTCAAAATATCAAGTGGATGGATAAAAATTTTTCGAAAGTCTTTCATTTGCCTATCATTATATACATTACCATCCATATTATCTATGGAATTCGAACCTGAACTCTATTTATGAGTCATTTTTTCATTTCATTGGTCCTTATTTCTTATTTCAGCATATCGATTTAGGTGTAATCTATTAGTTTTTTCTTTTTTCTACCTATACCCTTTCTTTTTTTTTCATAGGAATTCCACATATTTTCACATCTAGGATTTACATATACAACATATATCACTATCAAGAGTGAATTTTTTTTTATTTCAATATTTTGAGGAAAAAGATTAGATTACAAATTTGAAAAAAAAAAAAAAAAAAAGGAATGGGTTGCGCCATACATATGAAAGAGTATACAATAATGTTGTATTTGGTGAATCAAATACCATGGTCTAATAACGAACCATTCTGATTAGTTGATAATTTTGTGAAAGGATTCCTATAAAAGGTTTCATTAACTCCTAATTCATGTCGAGTAGACCTTGTTGTTGCGAGAATTCTTAATTCATGAGTTGTAGGGAGGGACTTATGTCACCACAAACAGAGACTAAAGCAAGTGTTGGATTCAAAGTTGGTGTTAAAGATTATAAATTGACTTATTATACTCCTGAATATGAAACCAAAGATACTGATATCTTGGCAACATTCCGAGTAACTCCTAAACCGAGAGTTCCACCTGAGGAAGCAGGGGTCGCTGTAGCTGCTGAATCTTCTACTGGTACATGGACAATTGTGTGGACTGATGGGCTTATCCGTCTTGATCGTTACAAAGGATGATGTTATGGAATCGAGCCTGTTCCTGGAGAAGAAAATCAATATATTGCTTATGTAGCTTGTCCCCTAGACCTTTTTGAAGAAGTTTTGTTACTAACATGTTTACTTCCATCGTCGGTAATGTATTTGGATTCAAGGCTCTACGTGCTCTACTTCCATTTTCTATCATTCATGTATCATTGAGCGGGAGGGGGATTTTCATCTCTTGTCCAGTCTTTCCAGTCTTTTCGTTTCCGTACCACAAAAATGAAAAATTCGAAATAGAGAATCTATATCCAAGAAAGGTCTAACCGTTGGAATAATAGTATCCATTGTTATTTGATTTGATACATTGTGGTCAGTAACATTGTTGAATTAGTATGGAAAGAGAGGGATTCGAACCCTCGGTAAACAAAAGCCTACATAGCAGTTCCAATGCTACGCCTTCAACCACTCGGCCATCTCTCCTACAGAATGATTCTGGCCCAGAAACCGAGTTAATAGTGAGTCATTCATATTCAATTTATTTTTGATAGGCACGTCCAACCAATTCTAACTATAACAATATATTTTTTTTTAACTATGTTTAATGGATACTTTTAGCTCATGATTCTATTTAGTTTTTTAAACTATGATTCCTTTTTTTTATCAAAATTCGACTTTTACCATTTTCAATTTTTCACCAACAACTGTTTATCCCATACATAGATCTAGTCAAAATTTATGAATCATAGAATAATTATTCGATTCTTTTTGCTCTTTGTATCATAATTCAATCAAAAAACTTCTAGAATTACCCCAATCTGTAAGATAAATAAAATTATTTTTTTTTAGCTAAAACTGTCGTTTACTTTTGTTTAAATACTATTGTCTACCTCTCGACGTTATCGTCTACACGACATCGTCTATCGTTTGACGCTATCATCTACCTCTTGACGTTATCGTCTAGATGACATCGTCTATCTCCTGACGCTATCGTCTACCTCCTTCAGACGTTATCGTTTACCTCCTCTAAACGCTATCATCTATCACTTGACGCTATCGTGTACCTCCTTTTAAATGCTATTGTTTACCGCTTGACAATATCGTCTACTTGTTGGCGTTGCCATCTACCTTTTGACTATTGTTGTTTACCAACCCGTCGTATACCTCTTCAAACGACAACTTCACACTTTAACTCTTCCACCCGTGAATCTAACAACACGGAGTGGGAAATAAATTTCGTAGCCAAACAAACAGTGAGTATTGAACAAAATCAACGCAACATAAGAGGAAAAATCACTGGTGTTATTGTAACCGAACCTCACAACACAATAGGAACCCATGGTGAAGTGATGACGGTCTGAGCTACTGCACGACGGAGCTACTTGCAACAGCTGCAACAATGGTGAGGATGCGAGCTAGAGAGAGCGAGACAAAATCATAAGAGAGAAACTAGCGATGAAACTTATTGGCACAACGACCGACAATGAACGACGACACCGGAGGTGGAGGAGCATTCGTTGATAGGTGGGCAAGTGTAGAACGTGGGGCGATGGCGTGAGGTTGACTGGCGAGAAGGATAGAGAGAGATTATGGAGGGGGACGATGCCTGCCAGAAAGAAGAAGAGAATTTTGATTTCACCATTTTTGTAACCTTATGTGTGCGTATAAATATATATAATATAAAACTTAAATTTTTTTTTCTCTTTTCCTTCTTTAATCTCGACTATCTCAAATCCCAAATTCCAAATCTTTCAAAATCTTTAACGTAAATTAAATTTTGGATCCAAACTTTCAGGGATAAAATTTAAATCAATATTTTCCTCAAATTAATTATCTCGAACGAACTAAACTAAATATATCTATTAACCCTTCAATTATCTTCAAATTCAGTTCCAAATATTCCTAACATTAAGGAAATAAATTCCAAAAAATTTCAAAAATAATTAATTTTAGTTTATATAAAACTTAAGATGTTACAACTTGAGAGTTGAAATTTGAAATTAAAATATATATATATATATATATATAAACATGCTTATAGAAAATTAAAATAATATATAAATCTAAATATTGAAGAATTTTAAGATTCAAAATTGAAATAGAATATAAATATAGCAGTTTTTTTTTTGTAAATATAAAATTAATAAATATAATATGAAAGATGAAAATAAATATAAAAGAAAACAAAATAAAATAAAAGTGTCCATCTTAAGACTTGAACATACAACCAATAAAGAAAATTGTAGACATGCAAAAATAGGCCAAGGATGCATTTTATCATAAAAGAAACGGTTTAGTATATGACTAAAATCGTACCGGCAAATTTGCTCATTTTTTGGGAACATTCTTCAAATTTTAGAAATCAGAAATAGGAACAGTTATCAAACAAGTTCGTTTCTTGAAAAATGGAAAACAGGAAATATGAATGTAATCAAACGAGTCCTTAATATCGTAAATGAAAATTCGAAAATAGAAGATCAAATTGAGAGATATAAATTTTGTGTAAGAAAATTAAAGGGGAAAAAAAAAGGAAAATAACTTTAAAGAGGAGAAAAAAATTAAAAAGAACCCGAGGTCGCTGGAAAAAGAAAAAAAAAATTAAACTCCAGATTTTTTTCAAAACAAAAGATTATAATTCTTAGAGCACCAGATGGTTGTTTATATATATATATATTTATTTATTTATTTATTTATTTATTATGTGCGGATATCAAACTTCTAATATCAAAGTTGATAGTACATATTTGATATCACTTGAACTATACACATTCTGATAGAGCACTATAGTTTGTTGGATCAATTGTACATCTATAAAAATCATATGTAACAAACAACTAATGATAGAAATATAACATTATGTAGCATAGTTTGCACTAATGCCAAAACATAAAATGAAAATTAAGTTAATAGCTCAACAATTTATAGTTTTTAAAAGGACAAAATTAACAAGTCCAGCCTAATTGAAATGGTTGGATGACCAAATTGTCTCTCGCAATAAAAAATACGTGATTATATTTGATTGACTGATTATCATTTTATTGTTATTTGGTATTATGTATTTTGTGATTGTTATCTGATTGTTATTTGATACAAGTAACTAGTTTGTGATTATCCTCTAATTTCTTTATGTGATTTCTATTTAATACTAAGCAGTTGTAATTGCGTTTATGATTTTTGGTAGAAACCAATGTTGCGTTATCTAATCAATAGCCATCTTATTGACATCTAATTACCTTCCATTTTTGTCAACTATTAAGTAGTTTTTTATGATTATCCTCTAATTACCTTTCATTTTTTGTCAAATATTGTGCAGTTTCGATTGCCATCTGATACTTTTTTTTTTTTTTTTTTGTCAATTACTAGGTAGTTTCTGATTATAATATAATTGTCATTTGATTACCTTATATTTGTTTACTAAATAGTATCTGATTGTCATCTAATTATCTTCCACTCTTTTTCAATTTCTAAATAGTTTCTTATTACCTTCTATTGACATTGATATACTTTGACAGGACACTCCATGAAACATTAGGCACGAGTTTCATGCCAAAATTGAAATAATTTATTAGACTGGGGGATGATAGAGAAGTATTGAAATCAAATAATATTAATAATAAGTATTTTGTGATTGTTTTCTAATTATTATATGATTTTTGTATGATTATTATTCGACTGTTATCGAATTACTATCTTATACTTATTGCTAATCTAATTAATCGTAAAAAATAAAGTACTTGAAAGCAGGTTGTGTCTTACATTATAATTTATGATTACCTTCAATCCGACTTCTTTTTCCTCCTGATTTCCAAGATCTGCATCCTTTCCAACCAGGTTGCGACTAGTGGTGAGAATGTTGGCAGGGCGGCAACAGTGAAGGAGATGGAAGGGTACGTCAGATGGGTGACCCAAAAATTAAACGAAAATTGTGAAATGGTCTAGTTATTGAAAAAAAAATGTCGAATGACCCTTTGCTGACGTCAAATTCGAGTGAAAGTACCAAAATATACTCGCACACACGCAGAAAAGTAGTCTTGCTCTCGCTCGTCTTGCTCTCTCTTCTTTTTTCACTCACAAATCACTATGTCTCTTGTTCTTAGCTCGTCTTGCTTTCTCTTCATTTCATCACTCACAAAATAACTCCTCTCTCTCGTCTCTTGCTCATCAGAGTTGGTCACGTCAGAGCTGCTCGCATGGACTGGTCGTGCCGGAGAAGAAGAAGATGTACAGAAGAGAAGAAGCTTGAGAAGAAGAAGACGACATGCAGAGGAAGATTTCTCACACCAGAGAAGAAGAGGGAAAATAAAAAAGAAGAACAATAATGTAACTTCACGTGGTCATGACATTAGTAAAGTATTTGACATTTTTTAAAAATACTTGGTCATTTTCCATTTTGGATTTTAAAATAGGTCTTTTAAACAATCCAGAGATGGAGGTGGAGGTAATTTTTCCTCAAACAGTAGATCCAAGGAAACGAGTGTGGTTTATGGAGTTAGGTATCGTGAGTGTTTGAAGCATCATGCGATGCATGTTTAGGGGGAATATTTACAATTGAAGTAGAGTAGTTGAAAAAACCACACAAATTTATTATCACAAAGGAAAAGCTCCACAAGATAAGAGTTAAATAGTGTTGAAAATAAATGCTTTTGATGCGGAAGGACTAGGCATTAGTCACATACCTGTCATATGTCCAAATACTTAGTTGACCTCTATCAAGCCTCCCTAAAGCAAAAGGAGAATAATGTGAAAGAAAATTTTGCATACTAGGATAATGACATATTTGACCCATCTCATATGACAAATATGGATGTGATAGATTTCTTTGAATTTCCCGAAAGAAAGATTGACATAGTTGATGGAACTTCAAGTGTTTCTTTTGACTTTGAACATCTAAACTTAATGTTGTTTTCTTTTTATCTATCTTCGTGTTTTTTTTTTAGTAATTTTGTATATTTTAAGTGTTGTTTCTCTCTTATTTTAATTTTTTTTTAATGAAGAAACATGGGTCATTTTCATATCTTGGGTGATTCAAAAATGATCAAAGAAGATCTATGTCTAGCAAACAATGCAACTACACATACAATACTTACAAGTAGAAAATATTTTTTCAAACTGACAATATTGGAAACAAAAGTCAAAACAATATCAGGTTCTACAAACCTAATTGAAGGGTTTAGAAAAGTAAATATTATTTTGCTTAGAGGAACAAAATTTACAATTGACAATGCATTGTTCTTTAATCAATTTAAGAGAAATTTTCTAAGTTTTAAAGATATATGTTGCAATGGTTATCATATTGAGACTGACAATAAGAATAATGTGGAAAATCTATATATTATCTCCACTGTCTCAAATGAAAAACGTAACTTCTGGATTGTACTATACTCATATACGAGTAATTGAAATACATGTAATAATGAACCTGAAGTTCATGAATCCATATATATTTGCTATTTGACATGATAGATTGGGTCATCCAGGGTCTATAATGATGAGAGGAATTATTGAGAATTCAAGTGGATGCCCATTGAAGAGCCAAAATATTCTTCAATCTAATGAATTATCATGTGATGCTTGCTCTCAAGGCAAATTAATAATTAGACCATCACCAGCTAAAGTAGGAACTAAATCACTTACATTTTTAGAACGAATTTTTGGATACATGTGGACCTATTAACCCACCAATTGGACCATTTAGATATTTTATGGTATTAATAGACACATCCAGCAGATGGTCACGCATGTGCTTATTATCAAGTCGAAATCTTGCATTTGCAAGATTACTTGGTCAAATAATTAAGTTAAGAGCATAATTTCTTGACTATACAATTAAGACCATTTGTCTTGATAATGATGGTGAATCTACATCCCAAGCTTTTGATAATTATTGTATGTCAATTGGGATAAGTTTTCAACATCCTATAGCTCATGTTCATACACAAAATGGTTTAGTAGAATCATTTATAAAACGTTTGCAATTAATTGCAAGACTATTATTTATGAGAGCTAAGCTCCTTCATCTATATGGGGACATGCTATTTTGCATGCAGCATCACTTGTACGTCTTAAGTCAGTAGCTTATCATAAGTACTCGTCATTACAATTAACTTATGGTCATGAGCCAAATATTTCCCATTTGAGAATTTTTTGATATGCATTATATGTTCAATTGCTTCACCACAACGCACTAAGATGGGTCCTCAAAGGAGGTTAGGAATATATGTTGGATATGATTCCCCATAAATTATTAAATATCTTGAACCCCAAACGAGTGATGTATTTAATGCACAATTTGCTGATTGTCATTTTAACGTGACAAATTTTTCAACACTAGGGGGAGGAATTAAGAAATTGAAAAAAGAAATTACATGAAACGCATCGTTACTATCTCATTTAGATCCCCGTATAGATCAATATGAACTTGAAGTTTAGAAAATAATTCAATTGCAAAATATAGCAAATCAATTATCATATGTATCTATAGATGCAAAGAAAGTAATTAAGTCACATATACCAACAGCAAATATTCCATCAAAAATTGATATCCCAACACAATAAGTTGTCACTAATGAGTTTGGAACATGCCAGAAGCGTAGTAGACCAGTGGGCTCCAAAGATAAATATCCTCAAAAACAAAAAATAATTAATAGTTAAAAAAACTTGGTTGAAGATGTAAATATTCATGAAGAAATCCTCAACATGACTAGTGAGGAAGGTGAAATACCTAAAAATAATAACGAGATTTTAATAAACTATATCATGACAAGACAAAGATGGAATCAAAATAATGTAGTTATTGACAATATTTTGCATATAATATTGCTCTTGATATTATATTTGAAAATGAGGATCCTGAACCAAAATCTATTGAAGAATGTCGACATAGAAAAGATTAGCTTCAGTGGAAATAAGCAATCGAGGCAAAATTAAACTCATTTTCAAAACGGCAGGTTTTTGGACCAGTAGTCCAAACACCAGAAGGTGTCAAACCTGTGGGATACAAATGGCTATTTGTGAGAAAAAGAAATGAAAATAATGAGATCACAAGATACAAAGCAAGACTAGTTGCGCAACGTTTTTCACAAAAACCTGATATTGGTTATGGAGAGACATATTCTCCCGTGGTAGATGCAATTGCACTAAGATATTTAATTGGATATTTATATGAAATATGTACTCTTTTTTTTGCCTAGGTTTTTTTCTCATTGGGTTTTTTCTAGTAAAGTTTTAACAAGGCATATTTAATATATATATATATGGGCATCTAAAAGAGAGTATTTTAAATATTATAAAAATAAAAAGATGTCCATTACTTAGTATCCTAAAAGTCATGTGTCAATTTTCATATTATCCATGTGTCTTGTAGTTATTCATGTTTGGTGTCCATATAAGACCACACCCTACTTGCTACTTTGTCTGGTATTTGGTGGATCTTAAAATTACACGTATTGATGAGAAATCCACTTCAAAATTCAACTAAATTTTCATAATTTTAGTTATTTTATTTTATTCTACTAATTTCTAATTATTTTAAATTCTCTTTTACTAAAAAACAAATTTAAATGAAAGTAATAGTAAATGAATTAATTTTTTTTAAAACAAGTACATAGAATTAAAGTTTCTACTTATTCATTTACATTTTGGAAAAAAAAATTAAAACTTTAACATGTATATTTTAATTAGTTAAACTATGTTCTTCATATTTATTCATTCATCTAGGCATCATAATTTAATGAGACCAATTTGAATATTGGCCATCCTCTTTTATTTATGACATTGACTAACCAGCATTATTTGATACTGACCAACTTGTATCAGCTCAATCACAATTATAAAAGTAACAATATGAAATAATTTGAAAAAACAAAAAGAATAAATTAGTAAGGAATGATAAAATCATAAAGTTATTAAAATTACATGACAGCCAATGATAATTGTTTATAATAAAACTTGATGAACAAACTAAGAATTGACAATATACTTGGCTAAAAGGTCATGGGTTAATCCATGATGGTCATCTATCCATTATCTAAAATCCTACCAATTTTCTCAATATTATATGTACGAGTTTTCTCATGAGATTAATCAAGTGCATCTAAACTGGTTCAGACACTCACATATTAAGAAGCACAGACACAGATACAGATATGGATACGAATACAGTACAATATGACGATACAACAATTTCTAGAAAACTAATATACGGATACGACGATACCCAATTAATTGTTATAATACTCACCTTAAGTTAGATTAAAATAAATTCAAGAAGATAGTGAAAACTTGAAAAAGAAGTTCAATAACGTTGAGTGATGGTTAAACGATTAGAGCAGATGCTTGGAAAAAAGTAGAAGATGAAGATTAAAGAATAGAGGGTGTAAATCATTATTTAGATAGTGAGAACGAAGAGAAGAATAAAGATTTATTACGTTTCAAGTTTTTTCTTTTAACTTTTTATGTCTATCATTTTTAATTTATTTTGTTTTGAATTGTTGGATTTATGTGGACTTTATGCTTTTAAAATGGTTAAAATCATTTGTATTATTTTAAAATTACTGTAAAATATATTTAATCATTCAAAACTAAGTTTGATGATGTAAAAATTACATTTAAAAGTATAAAAAATTTAAAAATAAACTAATTTTGAATAAGTGTGTTTTCAACAGATTTTTTTTTTAAAAAAATAACGATTTTGATATTTTTAAAATCAAACATGGACTTCAATAAAATGGATTATGGATTGGAATAGATAAGGATTCTTTGCACAATTAGAATATCTATACTCCCTAACTCACCATATAAAATTAAAAAAATAATATGATAAAATCAACATACTTCAAGGATAAGCGTTTAAACACTTCTACCCATGAAAAGTTATAATTCAAGTTCTAAAAACGCAGGAAGATTACCACAAGAATAGAATATGCATGAACACAGTTAAAAGATGTAAATAAAAAAAAAATAAATTAACGAATGATAATATAACAAAACGTGTTGAAGTATTGTAGGAAATAGGAATGGAAAGCGTTGGGTACAGAACAGTTCTTGCACTGGGCCTCTTTCCTTGACAAAAAGTCTTGTAAAAGTATAAATGTGATTGGATCAACTTTACATTGTGTTGTTTGAGACAACTGTAATATTTATATATTAGATTATATTCATACTTACTGCTTACTGTATGGCGTGCTACTAAGAAATGACAATTAAATAAAAAATAAAAAAAGAAAGGAAAAAAACGGGGGAAGGAAGACGGGGTGGGGGTCAGGGAAAGGCAAAGCAAAACATGCTTCACCAAGTAAAATCAAACCTTCTGTTCCATCCTTTCTTCTTCAAAATCATTCATCATTGTCGACCTGCTCGTCCCGAGGCAGCCCTGTTGCGGGCAGGCTACGCTACATTTCAAAACCCCAAACCTCAGTCTTGTCCACAGATGCAAAACAATACAATACAATCCCCTTCCAACTAATCCATCTCTGTCTCTACTTCACAACTTCATAACGTCAGAGCGACCATTAGTTGACATCTTCTTCATTAGCTAAACCTCAACAATCTTGTATTTCCTCCCTAGCCTTCTCATCTTTTCATTATTCACGGCAAGAGATTCTCATCTTACCAACCCCTGTCCCTTCTTTGGCCTTCCGGTTTGATTCCTCATGTTTTCTATTCAGCACCTCACTCCATCTCCAAGTCCATTCGAACTAAATTGTCCCATAGTCCAAGTTCTCCCATTTGAAGGGTGCAACTAAACCAATGTCCGGGGAACCTCGCAAAAATAGGCACACGCAAACGCACACAGCAGCTATAGCAAGCATTGAATGAATGTAGGGCCGATGAAGTAACCTGTGTGTCCCACTCCCAGGAACCCTCCTGCTGCACTTCGCTGCAACAACAGCACACCTGGGGCAGGACCTACCTTGCACCCTGCCCCGCTCACCACTAGACACCTCTACTTGCTCTATCTCATTCCCAATTCTTACTGAAACTTGACCATTCTTTCTATCACTAAGTTTTCGCTCCACCAGCTCGTTACAAGAATGATTACCCCTCATTAAAGCATAAGCCCGTGGTGACTGCCCGTTTTCATCAAGTTGGGAACTCCAGCACCCCAACCCAATCTGCAATTTCAAAAGAACAAATGAACAAAACATTCACAACAATGTAGGAATTCACTTTTCCTGTGCTACTCGGTCCAATAACCTTCTGACTTGAAAGAAAAAGGAAAAGGTAAACGAACAATTATAATGATAGATAATGAAAGTTGTTAAAAGCTACTTCAGTAAGATATTTTTAAGAAAAATGAAAAATTTTTAAAGATATTCTCTATTTCTTCAGAAGGAGAGAAGAGAGGGGGGGAAACCCAAGCCACACTTGGCTCCTTTTTGGGAAGTACGCCTAGGAACGGATTATGTAATTTTGAACACAAAGAAGTACACCATATAATCCTTGATCTCCACGGAGGTCAACTATCAGATTATTATGGGACAATGTCAAAGTATACAGTAACGCAAAATGAGCATCTAGTTCTCAAAAGGAAATCAGGATACGTATTTTTACAAGGTATTAATGGAAAAAAAATATATAAATAATAAATATAAAAAGAAGAAGAAGAAGAAGAAGAAGAAGCTAGATGTTACCTCTAGCGGGTCATTTGTTAGTGCATCAACCAAATCATCTGCATCTGTCATCGACGCTGCCAAATGCAGAGGCGTAATACCACCAGGACCAATAAAATTCGGTGGAAAGAGGTACTTTTTCTCTGCATCACCAAAACCAGATACGTGATAATGAACAAGTAAGTCAACCATCCGCCTGCACCTCCTTTTCACTGACCGGTTTAAGAGCTGAATCTCAGATATCATCTCCAACGATTTCATTGACAGTCCATCTGTGATCAAGCATTTTTTAGCTAAAATGTCAAGAAGTGTTTTCACCAACGCACAGAAGTCCCTCTCTGCTGAGAACGTGAGTAAAAATCTGAACCGCCTTATTAAAAAATCTGGATTATCTAGCTCGTAAGAGGACCTTTCCCTTTGGAATAACCATCCAAGTTCATTCAAGAACTGCAAAATTTCATCCCTTAGCCTTGGCTGCGAAGGATCATATGAATTACTTTCTGAACAGATATCAGGTACTTTAAACTCATCAAAATCGGACTCAAGATGCCTCAATTCCCTACAGATGGTAGCATCAGCTATGATAACAGGGAAACTATTTCCTCGAAAACCATTTTCCACCTGTCAGCATTGTTTAGACGGTTCATCAAAACTAGGATCTTGTAAAAAAAATGATAGTAGGGCAGAAATCATGTGCAAGTTCAGGCCAAACATCTACCTCAATGAAACAACGACCAAGAGTAGTAGTTGATACATCCCCAACTTTGAAACTTCCAGAATGTATCTCGTCGTATATTCCCTGCCTGCTTAATCCCATTACTTCTTCAGATACATAGCCTCCCATAGATGTGCAATGAATCCTACAGGGTTGTGAAACGTCAGTTATAGAAATGAGAAGAAATAAAGAAAACATAACAGAGAAAAGGAAAGAAACAAAAACTATAAAAACGGAAAAACAAAAAAAAAAACAAAACAAAACAAAACAAAATTCATCCAATTAAAACATTGGACTTACCTGGTGCCAGGATTTTTCAAATTCCTTCCCCTTAATAAAAAGGAGGTCTTGTGTCCACCCACAACTGCCAAAGGGGACACCAAGATTAACTCTGGATTACTCCAAGCTTTTGAGGATTTGTTCAGACGAATCTTCCCTGAAAACCCAATCAGGGAAAACAGAACTTAATACGAGAACAACAATAACCCATAACCTATGGTTTCAACTTTCAAGGACTACACTATAAGACTATCCACATTTCATGAACAAAATCGAGATAAAAATGTGATGCTGATTATTAATACATAACCAACAGCAAGAGAATGCTCAAATTCAACAAGACAAAGACCACTACCCTGGTAAGTTCTCACCATCCTTGTGTGACGCTAGTTGCCTCCCGGCGTGAACTAAAAATCTTCCACTTCTCCAAAAATCAAGTTCTTCGTTATGAATCAAAGATTTAACATGCAGATCCAAATTTTCTTCGAGCTGGGCAAGGAATGGGTGAGACTAGTTAGAGCTAAAAAAACATTCGGCAGTACAATGTCAGTCCAGGATTAAAAGCTCTTTACGCACCTGTTCCCATGCAATGGATGACATAGACATATAAACCGACAGAACCACGCAACCAGGCCGTATGTAGCTTTCCATTTCAGACGGACAATTAGACAGCCAATTGTATATCTAGAACATTCGAAGCACAACTATAAGAATTTTTCTCCTAACATATGCAGTTGCAGCATTTTTTATAAAAGAAAACTAGAAGCAACGAAGAAATTAGAATCTTACTTGTGTCCGCAATGTCCCTGGAAACTGACTAGGATCCTTATCAAAGAGTTTAAAACTTATCCTTCCAGTGCGATCCTGAATAACATTGTTTCAAATCGCAATAAAGAAGAATAATGATATAAAAACACACACACACACACAAAAGACACACGCCCATACATACAAAGAAGATAGTATTCAGCAGGATACCTGAGCATCAGAATTTAAACTAGAAGGTGAATGATCAGACCCCGAAGAAGTGTATTCAGCTTGATACGGAACAGTTCGAAAGGAATTTGGTCTGGCCCCATCTAACTCTCTGAAGAGTTCAAACGGAATATTGCTACTAGGAGGCTTTCGAACCTCAACACCACTAATTTCTTTTCTGATTGGTATTTTCCCATTACTGGTAGTTTCTTCTGTGCTCCGCACAGGGAACAACTTTTGCAGGAGAGGAGGTGAAGATGACGGAGATCTCTCTTCAATAGGATTACTGCTATCAGAAGAGAAGTACTTTCTAGAAGCCGCCAAGTTTGGTGGGGCATCATGTTCAGGCGAAGAGTTAAACAGCTGAAGTGGCAAACCAACTCGAGTTCCTTGAACCTGTCCTTCTGAATCTTCCATGGGAGACTGGTAACTGGTACTGCTTCTTTCTCCTCCAACTGAAGGAAGTTCCAGAGGCCTATTCTGGAGATCAGAACCAGATGGGCACGACGACCTTGTTTTTTCACTATCACTGCTGACACTGCTCTTCTGCGACAGCATTGCGAGAGCATCTGGAGCTGATGCGGCTAAAGTAGCTGAAAGTACAGTAAGCAAGTCCATGGTCGAAGGAGAAGATGGATTTCCATTTAATTTGTTTTGGTGCTGCAAAGAACTTTGCGGAGGAGCCTTCCCCCTAAAATTCTCTAAATTGGGCAACTTCGTTGCAAGGTCAGCTGGTAAAGGAAGTGAATTGATCTTACTGAGGATCTGAATGAGCTGGTCACTATTTGCTGATAGCAAGCTCTTCACACTCTGGTCTTCGTTTTTCCCTGATGTTTGAAATCAATGCATTTAAACAAACGTCAGAAGGGGTAAGGAAGAAACAAATAACAATAAGACACTGGATCCGGCAATTGGTAGACCTTGAGCCCTAGCTAGAACAGTCAATAGACTGACGATGTCCAAATTCCCAGTGCTTGGGGGTCCTCTACTTCCTGGCCGGGTCAGCCTTGAGGTTACATCCTCGGGCTGTGTCTTTCTTCTACGCCAGTTGTGCCCCGCAAGTCTCCTCCTACAGCTCCTCTTCCCATCATCAAATTCCGAAAGAGGATGAAATCTGAGGAGAAGGTTAATAGCAATAACAGTTAAAACAGTTGTTTAGAGGGGGGGAGGGGCAGATTGGAATTCGAATTTCAGGCGCATCAAAACAAGAAGGCATAAGAAGGAACAAGTAAGAAATTGTAGGAAGGAAAAGTGACCTGCTGCACTGCTGGCAGAACCTCTGCATCTGTTTAGCAACTAGGGCTTTGGAAGATTTGCTATGGACCTCGCAAACTTTGTGTCTGCGGTGATAGTCTTTGGCATTGGACAGATCTTCCTTACAATTATCGACCTGGCACATAGGGTAGGTGACAGAGCCGGGAGATCCAGGGCGGACCTTTTTGGGAGGTTTGGACACGGGCTCCTCAACGTAATTCAAATTGAAACCACCACCAAGATTAAGGCGAAGACTCTCATCCTCGTCGTCGAGCGTCTTGTTGTTGAAGGTGGAGGGAGTAGCAGCAGCAGCAGCAGCAGCAGCGAAATCGTCTTTCCTCTTGAGCTGGGATGAAAGAGAATCGGAGTGGTTGGAGGGTTTGGTGAGGAATCTAGCGCTATCCCAATCCCAAGCCTTAGGGTTCCAAGTATGAGGATGGAGTTGACCCTGATGATGAAAGTTGGGGACCTGATAAGATAAAGCACGCTTCTTGGGGATGGAAGGCAGATCAGTGTAGCGACTGGACAAGGTCTGGTGGATGAAAATAGGAGGAACAACCTGGGCACCGAGGTCGTCCATGGAGGAAGAAGAAGAAGGGAAGGATGATAAAGTTATGGGAAGGGAAGATGGGTGTATGTAGGGGGGAAAGGGTGAAGAAAGTTAATCCATAAGAAGAAGAAAGTGGGGGAAGGCAAAGAAAGGCAAAGAAAAGTGAAGAAGAGAGAACTGAAAGTGAATGAATCTACGTGAGGAGACGGCGGAAGTGAAAAGAAGAAGAGAGGGGAGGGAAGACATGAAAGGGGTGAAATAGATCGGCCATAGGTCGAAGAAATTAGGTAGAGAAGAATCGGATTTGGATCTGAGATCTGTGAACTGCGAAGTTGAAGGAAGTTGAAGGAGAAGAAGAAGGCAGAGAAAGGAAGATGGGAAATCTGTACAATCAATAATCTTGTTAATCTTGATCTTAATCTTCAGGTCGGTCGGCAACTTTTTAATAAGTAACTGGAACTGGGTGGTATTTCCTCATACCTTCCCTGCTGTACCCGTACGAAACCCCTAAACAAAGCAAGAGAAAGTCGTTTCACGTTTGGTATAAACTGTAAATTCAAACAACAATGGGGTTCAACTTTCAATTCTCCTTGGCCGCCCTGGACTTACGACTTAAACGAAGAGGAATCAATCGTCCTCACTTTTTTTTTTCTTTTTCTTTTTCTTTTTTTTTTTTTATTTTTTATCCTTCACTCCGTGCAACTCTGACACGACCACAGGAAGCGGTGAAAGAAAAACACACCCACTCACTAGCTTATTCATTAATTATTATTTTATTATTAAAATCAAAAGAAAAACGAGCAATGAGAGGTAATAAATAAAGGTAATTAATAGTGTTATTATAGTAAATACGGGAATAGAAAGAGATTAGGTTTTGAGATCGAGGGGAGAATGGCAACGCAGGAAGAAGAAAAGTACAGTTTTGTCTCAGAGTGAGACTCATAATGAATAAATGAGCGCGTGCGACTCTGTACGTGTGTCAATTTTTGTTTTTTTTTTAATTTATTTTTTAAAAAAAACAACAACAACAACATTTTTTACTCTTTACTTTTTAATAAATTCGTAAAGCTTACATTTACCGAAAGTGTGTTACAATAAATGAAAGGTAATTTCAAAGGTGGGATCCATTTTTTTATATTGGTTATGTTTACTAGTATTCCACATTCGTACTTACATGTTAACGTTACGATTATGATTATGCTTAGCACTATTGTTACAATTTCGGAGAAAAAACTATGAATTTTGACATATTTATTGTTATCATTACTGTTACCGTTATGGTTTGTGTAAACCCTGAAACTTGGATTCCTAAATGTCTATTGATTGGAAGTCTACCTTGTTATCTATTGATTTAAAAAGCACGTTAAACAAGTTAGTTTAATTAGTTAAGTTTTAGAGGTAGTAACTAAGTTAGAAGAAGGACAATTTATTTAAGTAGTAAAGCTTTGGAAATGAATGGATTGAGTTTAAGTGTGGAAAATGTTCACAGTATAGGAAAAGGAGTTCTCTGGTGAATTTGGATGGTCTCCAATACTTGGTAAAATTTTGGAGAATAAGGGAAGAGGAGAGCCATGTGTGGAAGAGCTTAAGGCAAGGGCCTTAACAGGTGGCTTGGCAAGAAGCATGTGTTGGCCTTATTAGAGGTTATCTAGCACTGATGTAAGCGATCAGCTGTGCCAAATGCTCAAGGAGATGCTTTAGGTGATCATTGGACTTGGGTGGTTGGTCGTGCAACCGAGCGCTTAAGGCTAGGCACTACAAAGGTCACTATATGTGGTCAAGTTGTGGTCGAGTGGTAAGATGCAAGGCCCTTAGGGTTAACTTGCTAAGTCTGGTTAGTGGGCTAAGTGGTAATATTAGGAACTTTAAACAAATGTTAATGGTCTAGGTATCACTTAATTAAGCAGTATAGCCATGTAAGGGCAAGTATAAATATGAGTTTGAGAAGATGCAGTCTATTTTGCCATTTCTCTCCTGCCAAATAAGGAAATCTGCAATCAAAGTGAAGCTTAACTAGCGAGGAAGGTGATTTAGAGCTACTGTGAGAAAATTTCCATGGATTGATGCTGAAAACTTAAAGAAATTGAAAAGTGTTTTGATTTCAAGTTCACCCCGAGTAAGTTGTGAAGATCGGTGGAATTTGAGTTCTCTAGGAGGAATTTAAAGCTCAAATTTTGAGGTAAGGAATTTAGGAGGTTATGTAAAAAGTTCATAAAAGGATATTTCGTGTTTTGATGAATGGATTTTGAGTTATAGGTTTTGAAAGTTAAATAGGGAATTTGATGTTGATGAACAAGCAAGCAATTGCAACGCTTGAAGAAGCAAGCAACTGATCGGGTAGCTTGAAGGTGGGTGTTGAGCTAGCGCTAGGGTGTATGTATGCCTCCGCATAGGTGAGACGTGCAAGGTTGAGCGACAAAGGAAGTGTCGCATGCATCGCGTGAAGATAAAGATCTATCGCCTACTCCAACGCTGACACCCAAGTCAAGTGAGCGAGTGTCTACCCTAAGTTCGTGTCGTGTGCCCATCTACACGCATAGTGTACTTAAGCTTGCCAAAATCTAGCATTGCATCTAGTCTTGAAATAAAAGCATTGGTAAGTTAAATGGAGTCCTTAAAGTAGTGTCAAGTTTTAGTTAATATTAAGGGTGGACTCAAAATGAGGTCCAAAGTACCAGGTTAGATAAAGTAAGTAAGCTAAAAAGGAGCTAGTATCGTTAACCAAGGATGTTCATTTATGTGACAGGCCAAATAGAAATAGAACAAGTCTATAACCCCTTGAGAGCTGACAAGTAACAACAAGTGACAAAGTCTTACAAGTGTTTCCTTATTATAGTTTCAACACATGTTTAAAGAGTGTTTTACTTAAATATTTTAAAAAATGACTCGTGTTGAATGCTTGAGTTTCAAGTATGCCATCCATGAGTTGTTTCAACGCATGATTTACCTAAAGTAAGTATATGTTGGACGCACGGTCCACCTTAAAGGTAAGGCTTTTTCGTATCTAACAAAGCATGCATTGTCTCTTAATGTTAGTTATGTGGTCCACTGTTTATAAAGCCTATGATAAACACAAGTAATTTCTAAAGGAAAATTTATAAACTATGTTGTTGTGCATTGTGTAAGGCATGTTTTATTTAACGAAGCATTCCTAATGTGTTATTAATTTTCATGTCATTTCAATAATAAGTTTTATAAGGAATGCTTAAGTATTTAAATGTCATATATATTTAGTATGAGCATGTTTTTAGTACTGTGATGATGAAACCCAATACCCAAGGAGATGAAGGTATCCCAATCCCTTGATACTGAAGGAGATGACGATATCTAGGGCATACATTATGTTTATATTTAAATTAGCATTTGGGGCATATCTATGTGCACGTATGATTATTGTCGATGTTGTTTATATTGAGATCACTCAACAACTGAGATTATCTACTATTGACATTGATTGTATCGAGACTTCTCTACATCAGCTGAGGTTATCGACGTTGAATGGATAAGCAAAAAGGAACTCTTCCTCAACTAAGGCAAAAGAGTACAAATAAAGTAAGAAGGTATCATGTGATATATTTCAAGGTTTTCTATAAATTTAAATGTTTAAAGTGCTAGTATTTATATTTAAGTTGACCCTGCCTTCTTAACCTTGAAATAAGAAAGTATATTTGTGTGTTTGAAGCTTGTAATCCATTCAATATATTTTTAATTTTGGAAAAAAGTTTTAAATGTTAGTCATTCGTCGGGCAATTTTTAGCTCACTATTTTCAAATATTTTTACTTTCCAGGTAGCGATCGATTTTTTGGAGTCTAGCTTACAGCTGTCAGTTTGCTACAAATCTGTAGATCCCTAATAGACCAAACGTTTCTTAGGTCGATACTATGTCTGTATAGGCATTGGAACTCTTGTACATATAGTGGGAAGGGTAAACCCTAAGTTTGGATATATGTGGAAGTGGTTGTGTGTGAACTATGTTTGAAGTATGTATATAAGTTACAACTGGTTTGTTCGTTGTTAATAAGTTATGCAAGGCTATAACTAGAAATGCATGGATACGTTATGATGCTTATAAACCGTCTATTAGGTTAAACGGGTGCGAGGAAACGGTTTAAAGTACCAGTTAGACGATAGATGTCATAGGAGGATTGACATCTACTGTCTTCACATCCCTTATCGAGTAAAGATGGTAGCTTGGGAGGGTGGATAGTTTGACTCTTAGAGATAAAAATAACTATAGCAGTAACAATAAATTTGACAAAATTCTTAATTTTAGGTAAATACGATCAAAAGTGATATAGTTACGTTTACAACTGAGGTCTATTATATTGTTCTGTCGATAGAATTCGATTAGAATTATATCAATTTTCATTACGAATTGGTATACGTGACATAAATTAAACTTTAAACTTAAATATGAGTTACAATTCTTAATATCAACATAGCTCAACTAAGTGCGGACTACAAATTTAGAGGTTTGAATCTCTCAATCTATTTATCGTTGAACTAATAAACAACAATAATAGTAATAATTGTTATAATTTTACCATAACTTCAAATTTTGCCTCATTCGCCTACTAATTTTAAGAATAATAAAAGAACTAAAATCTTTCACAAACCCATTAAACTCAACAAAGCAAAGTTTTACACAAAAATAATTTGCCAATGCCAAATTTAACCAATAAATATTTCTCTCCCTAAAATTTATAAATTTTTTTAAAAAAAACTATAATGTCATTTTCTAAAAAAAATCGATTTTATATTGTACATATATTTTCCCTCCAAATGATATTGATTTTATATGATATATATGTTTTATAATTCATTTAACTCACCGAGTGAGTATTTAATTAGTTGATTGAATTTGAAACACTTTTTTTTTTTTTTTTTTTGATGATATAGAACGTTTGAGGGATTAAAAATGATTGAATATGAGAAATTTAAAAGTTGATATTTTGGATAAAAGAAAATTACACGTTACACCTGTGAATAAAAATGAAAGTAATGTTTAAAATGAAATAGAAACAGAAACAGAAAGAAACATAGAAGGGGATGGATTGGGTAATGGGTTATTGGAATTTGGGGTCTACTCTGAAAAAGATTGGGAGTCCAAGTGCCAGACTCCCAGCCCCAGCCAGCTGTTATATACGTCCTGTTTACAGGTCATTCTAAAACGTACACCCACACCCAACACTCACGCGCACCACAATCCAATCCTATTTCACCCTCTCTCTCTCTCTCTCTCTATTCTCCGCTCTCCACCCCATTTTTCAGTTTCAAATATTTATCAAAATTATTCTATTATTCTTTTCTTCTCAACACTTACATAACTCATTCATTTATCACCTCTTTTCCGATGTTAATACATGTATCTTTACCAACAATTTCTCATTTCTCTTCATTTCTTAATCTCCCTACACACCCAGACAGTAATCATAATCAATACTAATTTTTTCTTCCCAAATACAAGAAAAAAAATGTTCTTGCACGAAAAATAAATTAACGAGAGTGTTTATTCTTATTTAACAAAAAAGAGTATTGTTTGATGCTTAAAATTATTAAACTAGAAATAAAGTGAAAAGCACTTAATCTACGTAGAAGAATGCTTTCCACAACCTATGAAAAGAACTGAAGAAAGGATTTGTATTGTACCATCATCCCCATTATATACCAATTCTGGATTTATGTCAACGATACAAAACCAATAGCCAATAGCTTATTGAAGAAAAATTAACTAGCTTGGTATAAAGTTTAATGAATTTTATGCTTGTATTATTTATGCAATTGTTTTTGAGAAATTGGAAAAGTGGAGAATTTAGTCAAAAATGATGTCCGGGCGCGTGGATAGTGTTATTTGGAGCAATTATAAATTGGGTTTAGCTACTATTCTAAAATGAGCACTTTAACAGTACTCACACTTCACACCGTGCAACCCATAGGGTTTGACACTCGTCTCCAGATCTGGCATCTTTACGCAGGCCAGCCGTACCAGGTCCCCCAACCAAGGCTGTCTTACTTTTGTTATTTCTTCAAGTACACATATAATTTCAAAATATGGCATAGTAGGCACAATTTTTTTTCGAAAGAAAAAAATAAAAACAAGTTTTACTTGTATTAAAATAGATGGTTGAATAAGTAAATATTCGATAAATCTTTACCTTATTGTTTTGAGGAGGTTATGATTTAATTAGATAAAAGATTAAGGATAAACAGAATTTTAGAGGAAAAGAAGAATCAATCAATAATAATAATTAAAAAAAAATGTAGAAAGGCAGCTTGGTTAGAGAAAGAAAAAGAAAGATGGAAATAAAATTAGGGTTTAGGATAGGATAAGGGAAGAGGGATGATATTGATAACATATAATCTGAAGCGTTGACCATAGTTGTGGGTGGTAATAGTGAGATCCATTAGGCGGCAATAGGCATTGGTAGGGGCACCAATAAACGCCGTCGTACAGAAGACAGATGATGGCATAGAAGCGGTGGGGACACCATGATTCTGGTTCCTGATAGCTACAATGTCAGTGAGGGCCCCTATGTACGGACTCACACAGCAGAAGCATATGCCCCACACCACCCATCCTCTACTACTCATCCTCATCTGTTCCTATTCCTATTCCTATTCCTATTCCTATTCCTATTCTACTCTCCCAATGGAATCTCCCTCTCTTTTCTTTCTTTCTCCACAGCCCCAACCCCAAGAATGCAATCCACCCTAATTAAACACTCTCCTAATCATAGTGGTGAATTTACCAAACCAAAAGCTGACCTCCAACGACTCTTTCATTTCTTCCTCTGCTTCGGATCTCGCAGCTTACCCATCAACAAATTAAAATAAAATGTCATGTAATGCTTAATGGGAAAAGCCTCAAACCTCGCCTTTCTTCCTTTTTTTTTTGGTTAATTTAAAGGAACTTCAACTTGTAAGTTGGGGAGATGAATTTGAATCCTGAGAAAGGAACCAAAGAATTAGCCTACCATTATCTCTCTCTCTCTCTCTCTATATTCTATGGGAATGTCCCAATCCGAACGTCTATCTCTCTTCCCTTGCCAACTAATTGTGTGTCACTCTATAACTATATAAAATTGAATTGCATTCTAAATTTAGAAGTCGAACCAAAAAGATCTAGTAGAGAAGCCGTTGTTGTCCGACGAAGAACAGCGCAAAAACAAAGACGATTGTCAGAAGAACCCACATCCACGGTTGCATCCTCCTCTTACCCCGATTTCGAAGTGGAGGAGGAATGGACTTTGTCTTGCTCTGCTTTGTGTACTGCGACACTTTTTGAGGCCTCTTCACTGCCATCCCCTGTTTACCTGTGTTTTCAGACTCCTCCTTTGAAGATTCTGAAGGGGTCTCGGTGACTAAACCAGATTCCCTTTCATCCCAACCATTTCCACCTTCCGTCTCAGCTGCCATCTTCCTTTCCTTCTTTTTTGCTCTCTTCTCCCTTAGCTGTGCACGACAAACACATCTTAGCTGTCAAAATGTAATTCATACCAAAAAAAAAAAAAAAAAAAGAAGAAAACCACAATATTCATCCATGCAAATTAAATATATACATGCACCCACCAATACCTTCTCTCTCTCTTCTGCCTCTTTTCGTGCTTTGATTACCGCCCTGGCCTGGGCTTTCTCAGCATTTCTTTTTTTCCTCTCCAACGCCTCTTTGGCTTTGGCCTTCTCTTCCAACTTACGTTGCTCCTTCAACTTCATTGCTTCCTCCTCCTTTCTCAACTCTTCTGCTTTCACCGCCAGCTCCTCTTCCTCTCTTGTTCGCTTAATCTCCTCCGGTCGCGGTGCCTCTTCTACTTCATTCTCGCTAGAGATATTTCTAGGGTCATTCACTAAGCCCAGAACTATTTCAGGCTTCTTTCTTTTTGTCATTTGATTCTTCGTTCCTGCTACTTTGGTCTCTGATTTGTCATTATCTCTCGCATCATCAGCGGGTATCAGTTTTTCAGATTCCTGCGTTGTTGAAACCGTTGAAAGAGAATTGTCCCTCACTGATCCCTCCTCCTTAACAATAAGATTCAGTACTTGCGGCTCTTCATTGGGGCCAAGAGAGCGGCCATCCAATGTCTTTAGTCGCCTCAGGGTACTCCTCGTGTTGCTCTTAATATATTCTTCCCTGAACTCAGCATTTGTGTTCCATAGTTCCATCATGCGCTCCACCTAAAATATTAATCAGTCAGAGCATGAAGACAACTAAGACACCCGAAATGAAAGCAAATCAGAAATAGCAACGCCAACTCAATAACAACAAGTATGCTGATCATGTCAACAAATAGAAGGCAAGAATAAAGTAACCTGATTAACACAAAAATGTTGCAGTTTCTCTAGATCTCGACTTGACGCTATTTCATTGGCTTCTTTTGCCTCATCCCGATACTTCCAGCAGTATTTATTCTGCAGCCAAAGGTCAAATTTCAACCTGAGTGACAATATTTAAAGGATCCATACTGGTGGAGAATCGCCAACGGAAATTAACATAAAATGATACATGTGTACAATTGCAACATAATCGATTTGAGCTAAAATAGCCCCACAGGCCAGGCCCCACACCTTGCAATTTTTCAACCGAGACTGAAGAATTCAAAACAAAAATGGAAAACAAAAAAAACATCTGATCTATACTCACAAAACTAAAATAGATCGTTGGGAACTATCTTCCCAAGAGATGTCAACATCTTCCATTCTCATGTCATGAAAGAAAAAGACCCTGGCCCTCATACCTTCAACACTTATTTTACACAGTGCCTTCTAAATGCTTACCACAAGTAGATTGCATTATGAGCAAAAATTACGAGTACAGACCTTCTCATATAATTGCTTCCTCATACTCTGTAAATTAGCATATGCTTCTTGACGAATCTTATCTGCTGCTTTAAACTGGGATTGCAATTCGCCCAGCTTTATGCTCTCATCATTATATTTCTTCTTAGCGGCCTTTATAGCTGATTCGGCTTTCAAAACATTGTCTCTCAGCAAATCCATCTCCTTTCTTAATAGCTGTGGAGTACAATTAATAAGATTATCATGTGAATATGCATTTTTAAAACAAAATTGATGCATTGTCTAAATTAATAAGACTAATGCTCAAACTGCAATAGAGAGATGCAATGAACAAAAGAACCTAAGGATCAAGAGGTGAACCCAGGAATCTCAACTAGGTTGACATCCCCCATAGCACCCTCATCATATCCAAACAAGCTACCTAACTGAAGATGAATCTAATAAATATCAAATACTTACGTTTAATAAATATCATACGCATACACATTTTTAAAACAAAATTTAAGATGAATTGACCGAAACTTATGCTGCATCGCAAGTACTTGAAACCATATTTAGATAAGCAGGGTATTATATATTTCATAAATGGATGCAAATGGCATAGAAGGTACAAAAGTATCAAACTCTAGATCATACCTTAAGGCGCTCTTCAATCTGGTCTTTCTGGTCCAATGCCTGTTGAAGCTCATCCTGCTTACCCATAGTTGATGAAAGCTGTTCCCGCAGCTGCTTCAATTGCTTGATTTCACGAATTAATTGTTTTTCTTCTTTTAGTGGCAGTGTTTCATGCTCTATCGTATGTTCAATGTTGCGTATCTACACACATTGAAGCATGATGTCACAGAATGTTGTAATAAAAGATAAATTCAGGGGCACGAGCATGCACATCTGCACACATATTTAACTAGAAGATGAATGCGTGCTTACCCTGCCATCAATATCCTCAACAGACATGGCATTCTTCACTTTTGTTATCACTGATTGAACAGAGTCTATCTCCAGCCTTTTTGACTTGAGTAAGTCTCTTGCAGCTCTTCCTTCCGACACTGCTGCTTCAAGATCATCACTCAACACTTTCCACGCAGCCTGGTCAGATAACCATTTGTGCTATGAAAGATGTATATATGAATATGTACACACACAAATGCACACACATACAGTAAACTTTGAAACAATAGATTAATGATCATAATTACCCTCATTGTCTGTATTTGAACCCGAATGGCATCTCGATCCTTGGTCTTCCAATCAACTTCTGTCTGAGCACGCTTAATCTGCTCTCTGATATTTTTGTCATCAAATCTAGGTACCTTAACCAAAAAGTTAAACGGTCTTGTTCCTGCCTCAGCCCCTACATTTTGCCCCATTAAAGTATCACCAGAACCTCCTTCTGGAGAAATAGGTGAAGGTTCATTCTGGCAACCCTCATGAATGACCCTAGTTTCTTCTGTTGCCGGTTTGTCATCCGTTTCAGAGACAACATCAGACATTGAGTTCAGATTCCTTTCATCGTTTACTATAGAACCCTTGAGAACTTCAGTTTTTGACACACTGCAATCATCGCCATATATATTTCTGCTACCACCTTCTATGGAGGATGGAATCTTGATGCCGTCTCCGGATTTCTCATTAGCAGTTGGACTTGAGCTACTTCCGTTATCATGCAATTCTGAGTCTGTTGCAACAGTAGAACTTAGTTGAATTACAGAAGATTTATCGACACCATTAGAAACTTCAGGAACAGAGGAACCTCTCTCTTGACATTCGATTGACGAACAATCATTACTATGGAAAGTTGCTTGGTGATCTATTTCGACGTGACCATTCTCACACTTGGTTTCAAAATTAGAGTTACCAAGAAAACCAACCTCATGATTTTCACCAACTTCTTTATCCGGTTGGCCAACATCACCAGCAGAAGCCACAATTTCAGACATTTTACAATCCTCAACATCAAGATCGGATCTCACTATTGGATCACTAGGGCAATTCGTAGAGGCCCGTTCCCTTATTTCAATTGAAGTATTTCCTATCACAACAGCAGATACTGCTGAGTCAATGCTTTCCACTGGGGCAGTGTCCTTGGTGATTAATTGACTGCCAGCAACAAAGTTATCACCTGAAAAAATTCTAGATTCGTCGAATGCAGTGGGCACCTCATCTCCATTTCCAGAGACCATACCTTCCAAAACTTCAACCTTGAGACATTCCTCCACTTTAGGATGAGACGCCATTTCTGAATTATCTTCTAGTTCCAACACATGATTCACCTCTTGTTCATCATTCACAGTAATCTCATTTATTGGATCACTAATAAGCATCCTAGGAGATAATCTATGAGTTTCAACAGTAGCAATATCACAATCTACAGAGCCAGACGAGGATTCATTGTGGTTATGGAAGCTGGTCCTGTTAGCTACAGTGTCTTTGTCATCAATAGTTTCCAAGGGGTCATCTTGATCCATACTAGTTGGCAAGCCATCTTCCGTGCTAATGGAGATGGGACCATTTATGTCTTCTGAACTGACCAGTGGACTAGGAGCTGCTGCCAAATGCTGCTCCACGTCCACTTTGTTTTCTTCTGATGGCTCTAAAACAGAAACTTCACTGTTTAAACTTTCTTGTTCCTCACCAACAACCTGGTAATGTTCACCATCCTGATTAATTGAAAATTGAGTTCTCTTAGAGTTCTCTTCATTCAAGACAACCCCTGATGTACGTTCCCCCTTAACGTCTTCCACTGAATCATCAGAATAATCTAGGTCAGATTTAGCAGCATGCATACTTATAATTTGAGATTCTCCCATACCTCCCACAGGGTCGCTTGTCACAGCTTCATCTACCATCTCATCAACCTTCTCTTTGCTATTTACACAATGGCAGTCCGCAGCCTCCAAACTTGCATCTTCTGATTCTTGAATCCCTTCCTCTCTTTTGAAAGATTCCATCTCAGTTTCTTCGCTGCCATTATGTATGGTATCGGACAATTCATTGATAGCCACTGTTTCATTATACTCAGGAATTACTTCACCTTCTTGCTCACGCTTTTCCACGGTGGCAGAAGATTTGATGGCATCCACTACTTCATTTTGCCCCTGAAGCTCAATGTCTTCAACCTCCCGTGAAGACTCCACCTCAATTTCTGACCTAGGATTTGCCTCGGTATCAGAAGAGGCTTTCATTACGCCAGTTTCCTCGTGATTCTGATTGTCATCTGCCTTGGGAGAAGACTCCACCTCAATTTCTTCCCTAGGGTTTGACCGAGTATCAGAAAACTTGATTGCAACTGTTCCATTTTCCTTGTGAATCTGGATGCCATCTGCCTCCTGAGAAGACTCCGCCTCAATGTTCATCACATGATTTGTCTCGGTATCAGAAGACTTCATGATTTCCACAATTCCGTTATCCTCATGATTTTGAATATCTTCCGCCATTTGGGAAGACTCCACCTCTATTTCACCACAACAATTTGCATCGGTGTTAGAAGATACAGAGGGAGAAATTATTTGATTTTCCTCCTGAATCCGATTGTCTTCAAATTTTGGAGGAGACTGTATCCCATGGATTTCACCAGAATTTGTCTCTGCAGCAAAAGATTCGTTGATAGTCTGGTCCTCCAGGATTCGAGCGTCTTCCACCGTTTGAGAAGAATCCAGTCCAGGTTCCGCTTCATCCACCTTGGCGTCAAAAGATGGAAGGACATCGGCCACTCTGATGTCATCCTGAATAGCGTCACTCTCTTTCACATGCTCAGAAAATTCGAATTGGGAATCCTTCAATGCATCAGAGACGAAAATTGATTCAGGTTTCGTACCGACGTCAGTATTCAATTCCCGATTACGAATCTCAACCTCCGTATCAACATTCTGAGAACACTTGGGTTGCCCATTAAGATCGGAAGTAGCAGCATCGGAGGAGGTAACGAAAACGTAAGAAGCATCGGTATCATCCTTAGGAATGGGAGAAGGAGAGTGAAGGGATGGTGCATTGCAAGGTTTAGGCAAATTGTGATAGGTACTCATATCCAAGGCACACTTCTCGTTAACCTCAGGTATGTCGGCGAGCAAATCCATGTCAGCCATGATTTAGAATCAAAGAAGTAAAAACTCCGAAAGGCAATCACAGAGGGAGATTGCTGATCAAATGGGAATTCAGAAACATGAACATAAAAGGAGTCTCAGAAAGGAGGGTGAGAAAGAAGAGTGTGGAAAGTGCAAAAGCGATTAAAAGTGAGAGAGTAAGGGAATGTTAAAAAGTGCAAGATCTCAAAAAGACGAAGGAGAATGAGTTACCAGAAGCAGAAGCGGAGGAGCGAGTTGAATTTGGCAGATCGAGTAGAGACGATCATCGAGTAGGAGACGTGAATGTGGGAGATTTGCAGATGCAGATCTTGAGAACTGGGGGAGACAACACAGGGGAGACCACACTTGTTATAATAATAATAATAATAATAATAATAATAATAATAAAAGGAAAAATTAAAATAAAAGGAGGGAGAGACGCAGAATCGTAGATGAAACTGAAACAAACAGCTGGCCAAGGGAAGAGGAGGAGGAGGAAGAAGAAGAAGAATAACAAGAAGAGAGAGACTGGTCTCTTCTCTACTTGCTATTCTAATATTATTTCAAATCTACTTTTCAAAAAATATTTTTTTTTCCCAAAAAAGCAAATTCAAATTATCAAATCAACTCGCCAAAAGATTTACTTGACAAACATGTTTGTTTTGTTTTACTGAAAATTAAAATAACCATTTTTTTTTTTTTTTAAAAAAGAATCTTCCATGCTTTAATTTGATATTATTGAATTTGAATTTTTTTAATGGTGTAATTTTCTAAATTACATGTCCTGCTATTTACAATAACATGGGCCACGTTAGTGTCGGCTATTCTCTCATCTTTTCATTATTATTATAATATTCATTTAGCTGAACAGAAGAAAAGAAAACAGTCAATAAATGATAAGATTAAATCCAAGTTTATAAAATATACGTAAAGCTTCTTTTTACGCACGGAATAGCTGTATTTTGTAATTTAACGAATATTAATTAAGTTTTCCAAATTTTATGAGTAATTTTTTCAATTATTTTTAAATTCTACTAAATTACAGAACTTCATCTTTTATTATGTCACTAATTGTTCATTTACCAAGTGACTTCACAGCAACAAAATAATTAGTATGAAGTCCAATTTTATTCTTCCGTTAATGCTTTATTAAATGAAGTCCAATTTTATTTAATGATAGGTCATCAATCATTTAGATATTCAATTTTTTTTTCAAAAGTATTAGATTAAATATGTGAGAAAAAAATTCTGACTTCGAAATTGATAGTATTATTGATAGTCCAAACACTATGACAATTGAGTTATGCTCATTTCGGTAAAAACCATATATCATTGCCATAAAAAAATATTAAATTTATTTTATCTAATCTATTTAGTTATACCATTGTAAGATCACATTCAGGTTCCGAATATTTATTTCTCCAACGTAATTTTAGTTGACGAAAACCATTTTAGGAGTATTGAAAAGCTGCCTAATATTCAAGTCTCCTACGTAATTTGGGTTGGTGCTTTTCCCTCTTTATTTTACAAAAGGATGAAATAAAATGTACGTCAAAAGAATCAACCGACATATTCTCTAAGGCATGGTGGGGGAGCTTGTTGAGTTTGGTTTTATAAGAAAAACATAAACGTATTAAAATAGACTAATTGAATATAGTTAGGGCTAATATAGTCCACAATGACGTACAATGTCAACCTTTCAAATCTATCAGATTTCATTAGCTCATATTATCTCTCATGGAGCAGCGTTTATGCAAATTTGCTTTTCGATAAAGAAACTCACCTAATCCAATTTTTTTTTGGTTAATAATAAAAGATTAAATTATAAATTTGGTTCGCTAAAATCTAATCTCTATAATTTTAAAAAATTGAATATGATATTTATGGTTTGATATAAAAGCTCATAAATAGTACCTATAATACATATTTATGAAAAAATGAAAATTGTAGAGGATATATAGAACTTCAAAATTACAAAAAATTCCATTTGCAGAAGAAAAAGGATTTAAAATTTGAGTTGTTTCTAGAATATCCCAAAACACGAGAAAAATTAATGTAAAATGGGAGAAAAGGTAATTGATTGCATGAATAATCTTTAGTGGGGATGATGATAAAACGAACAGAAAATGGAAGAATGCGGTTGTAGATTCAAGAAGTGGACGGGTCTTATCTTAATGGCGCAAATATTGCCGCAGATTTTAACAGAAGATGGGAACAAAACACAAACACAACACGTCACAAGCTAAGTTAGTTTTGAAGAGTTTCGAGATAACATATCTTTTTAAAGAGCGATGGGGATCACAGATAGTTTTGATCGCTTAAAAAACAATGCAAAGAAAGATTTGAATAACGTGGAGATTTGGTCATTGGGAGTGTCGGTGGGGTGGGAAATAATGGGATTATTCAAACTCCAAAATCTGAATATACCGTCTTAATCCTAATCTAAAATCTAATACAGAAATAAATAACAAAGCTGTTTTTTTCTTTTGTTTGGAAAACCAATTCCAACTCCAACAAATGAATGTTGACAAAACTAGGTGAGAGAAAAAAAAAAAAAAAAAAACTAGGGAACGCGTAACGTGGGGTGGACTTTTATTTCCTTTCACGGAAACTTTTAAAACTCTACCGCAATGGCAATGCTGTTTCTATAAATATTATAATCACCATACCCGCACACCACGTCCAATCTATTCTATAATCTACCTTCCCAATAATATAACTCATAACAACTGCTTCCTACTCTCAAATCTCAAAATAACTCCAATAATTTATCCACTAAATATAAATTTGAGATATTTCCATCTTTTACATTCAATGGCGGACAACTCTTACGACCCAGTTCAAGTCTATCGTGAAATGGAAAAATAAGATGAAGAAGCAGAGGACCACGTTGAAGCATGGGTTGGCTCGCATGCAGATTGAGGTCCCAATTGGCTGGATCCAATCCATATACAAAAGTTGACCTAGAAGCCTGAGGAGGGCTTGTCAACATTCTTAAAAAAAGTATAAGCGTAATGGACAGCAACCATATATGGTTTCCCACAACTTTACAACACTCCTTTCCTAATTATTCACTCTTCATCATTTTGTGGGGACCTGTGGCTGTGACCACTGGAGGGATTACTATACTCATTCCTTAAAAAGCTGGAATACCAGTAGACCTACACTTGGCTCCATTTCAACCCAACAAATCCTTCTCGAAGTTGTATGAAAATAATGCCAAATTGAAATGCTTTAACAAGTAAGAAAGGCCAGGGGATGTCATGAATATCACAATACAACGGCAAGAGGGCCTCAACCGATACAAATGGGAAGGAAGGAACCGGGTTGGGAATGGGTTACATTACTAGGCTCGCCTCACCTTCACCAGAAGGTCCGGCACCCTACAAAATGCATCCTGACCTATCCCTTCGGTTCCATAATCCCTTTGAACTATTGAAATTACCAACTAAAACGAGAGAATAAAATCATGTGGAATAATCATGTTTGTCATACTCCCCAAGTCCTCCAGTCACAAAGAGGGCACTGCGTTCCTCTTCCTTCCAGAAATGTCACAGGATTAGTTGTGTACTGGTAATAAATTTGGCTAAGAAGCTAACTTGTAACTACAGGTTCGTAAGCACTGATCATGGATCTGACAGAAATTCCTACAACTATTCCCACTTATACCTCCATATGATAACTAATCAATGGCCTTTTTACTTGAACATTGATCTTTAAAATTTTGGTTAAATTACAAGTTTAGTTCCTAAGCTTCCAATGTAGTATCTAATAAATTTCTAAACTTTTAATTTTGTGTCTAATAAGATTCTAAGTTTTCAACTTGCCTTTGATCTATTCAGTTTTTAAAACATTCACAAAAATGTCCTATTGTACACAAATTTCAATGAAGTTGAATAGCCTATTTGATATTTTTAAAGTTCAGAAACCTGATCTAAACTTATAATTTTACCTTTAATTTTCAACCTGATCTAAAATTTGATTTTGAAACAAATTTAATCAAAGCATAAGCTTCTCAAAGATGCTTGGGATAATAAATAGATGTAATGACCACACCAACAAGTATTAATTTATCGAGCAACAAGCTCCCGTCTAGAACACCCATGATAGATTGTCCATCCCTTATGAACACCATACAGATTTGACGACATTATACTTTGCACTCCAGGTTCCGATTATTAACTACTTTATGAAGAGTTTAGAAGGGAAAGAAAGTTATTGTGGAAAGGATCTGAAATGTGTTCAAGAAGGTTTTGGACTGGTCCCTTACCCGTCAAAGCAGCTTGACTGTAAAACCCTAGCCAGGCAACCATGGCTAAACGTCCATTTTTAATCTCTTTTACTTTTAGTTCCTCAAAGGCTGCAGCATCCTTGGACAGATTCAAAGGATCAAACAACACACCACCTGGATAATTTATATCCCCCGGCAGAAATATTCCCAGAGGTTCCAGTGCCTCAATGCCACAATATCTTGCATATTCGGGTCCAACCTATTTACATTTTACATTTTAACTTACATCATACGGATGTAAGAACAATCAGACATAATAGTTTAATAAGCTCTCTTAACAATAAACTATCTAATTCTTCAACATCTTTAGTTAGTAACACTCTTTCTAAGAGTACTATTAACACAACAGATGGGATCATCAAAAGGTCAGTTTTTATGGAGGAAAATGGGGGGTCGGAGAAGTTTTAGTCGTTATGACTTGGAGTTCAATTTTCCAAATGTTAATGGAATGAAAAGGCTTCTGACGAGGCCCTTGATGAAGATTTTTTACAAAGCTCTTTGTTCTATTTTTCAAGAAAACAAAATTAATTCACCTTTAAAGAAGCAGTCAGATAATTCTTCATCTCCCCCTCTCATCAACACATTAGATTAAAAGGGAAAACTTTTTTCCTTTCTAAAGAATTGTAGCATTAAATCTATGAGATTATATCTGTGACCATGGATTTTGGCCTTTGGTTTCGTTCTCTACTTGGAATAAAATTGTCATTGGCTGATGTTTTTTCTTTTGCTCTTCGGTTTTTAGTTTTTGGGTGAAGTTGCTGCTTCTTCTCATTTTCTTTGCAGTTAACTTACACTGATAGAGCTTTTGGTAGTTCGGCCTTTCGGTGCTCATGCATTTCTCCACGGCAGTTGCTGCTTTTCTTCCTTTTCTGGTGTGATGTATCAAGCTGGTTGGTGTGGTTTCTATTTGCTTCAGTGGTTTGAGGAGCTTCCCATTGATGTTTTAGCGTTTGTTTGAAAGTTCTCTACGAGTGTTGGCACTTTGATCTTCTAGTTTTGCATTTTTTGTGGATTGTTGGCTGTTCTTTAGTACCTCATTCTTGTTTGGCTTGTTATTTCTTTTCAGGTTCTTGTAATCCCTTTTCCTTTTTCTTTGGGCATTATGCTTTTCCTTTCGCCCCCATTTGGTGGTTTATATCTTTGAACTTTTTTTTTCACAAAAAGTTTCTCTTTTTTCCAAAAGGAAAATTTTAATCCCAAATTCTTAAACAAGCTTATCAAGGGGCCAATGCTCGTTGTAGAAACTGTAAGGGGAACCAAACCACTTGTGTTTTGGTGGCAATGGGTGAAATTTGATTGAGGTTAACCAACTCAACTTAACACAGGTTTAAACCCAGAACAAGATACGTTATAATGTCACACTTTCCTAACCATTTAGGGCATGTCTAGGAATGATTTTGAAATTATTTAAATCATCTTTTTCATCTTCAAAATCACTACAAAAAATATCTTTAATAATTCAAAATTAATCTAATATTTGATTCCACACTTGTAAACACAATTTTAATACTATCAAAATTGATTTTAATCAATAAAAGCATGTATTTGGAATTTGAATAGATTTCGAATACGAAAAAAATGATTTTAGCAATTTCAAAATCACTCCCAAATATGTCATTTATGTCATTAATTAAAATGCCCAAAAGATACGACAAAAAGAAAATGTCAGAAGGCAGAAAATAAGATTGTTTGACATAGATTACCATCAAAATAGCTTGGCAAATTGCAATGACAACCACTCCTTGGCTTCCAGCTAAATGAAGCCCTGGTATTCCAAGATAGTCCAGTGTATCTCCCTGGTGGAAAGAGAACACAAACAGTTACATGAAAAAGAGCCAGTTACAACTCCGGGAAAGTTATAATTAATGAATGAGGATTGAGGAATTACACACACCCATGGAGATTGTCGATGATGGGAATATGATTCAATTTTCCTCAAATACATGGGAGAATCATCTATTTATAGGGAATATTGCACAACAGATAGTAACAATGAAATTAACCTATATTAA
Source organism: Benincasa hispida (assembly GCF_027475165.1). Classification (NCBI taxonomy): domain Eukaryota; kingdom Viridiplantae; phylum Streptophyta; class Magnoliopsida; order Cucurbitales; family Cucurbitaceae; genus Benincasa; species Benincasa hispida. The sequence goes on from NC_143486.1 coordinate 81,821,743, forward strand.
CCACTATTTCTCTCTACATCACAAAGTAACGAAAGAGTGAATGAAATTAGAAGGCAGCAACCAAACTCAAGCTTACCACCGCACTGAAAGATATGAAGTCATAATTCCTTATTATTTTATTTCATTAATAAAGGCAGACATGAAAACAAGACTTTGAAATAAAACATGATTGGCCAGAAGCAGTTAGATAAACAACAATTTGAGAGTGGTTAGAAATATAACCAGACAAAAGGGTATAAATATAGAAACAAAACATAAACAAAACATGCAGACACACGAGAAAGATTCTATGTAATAAATCTCCAAAAAAAATGGTTGACCAAGAGCTGGAAAACAAACCTTAAGTTTTGAATACCCCACTCGCCACCAGATGGGTTCAGTAAAATGAAAAGCTCCAAAAATATCTAAGATCTCTGGAACTAAAGCACCCAAGGATGCTAACATAGCCCAACGAGCATGCAGTATTTCAAAGCTGAAATACGATAGAGTGGTTAAATGAATTATTGATGGAAGTTTCAAAAAGAAAAAAATAAAACTAAAAGAAATATATACATTCAATAAGAGTTGCTTATCGAAGATAATTTAGGACTGCAAAGTTATATTGCATATGGAATAGCTCAAATATCTTCAAAGTTGAATAGCAAGCTAAGCAATATGCAAGTTTTGTACCATAGCTAAGCTAACAAATATGTGGATATTTGTTCGGGGATCATTTTAAGATGATGTCTCTATTATATCGTGCAGGATCATTTTGTTACTCTCACAGCTTATCTGCATTGATAATCATCATTATGTCATCCCTTTGTCTACCGGCCAATTCACAAGTCAAATAATCAAATTCTCTAATGATATGAACTAATACATCTCCTAATGTAATAGGTTTGGAATAGTTGGGTAAAATCAAGTTAATTTTGGTTAATCCTTGATTAATTACATTTTAATTACCAATTTAGGTTTAACCTTTTCTAGTTATCCTTTTAGGACTCTTGTATTTCTCTATAAATAGAGAGAGCCTCTTTGTATTAGATGATCTTCTCATCAATAAAAAAGACTTTGGTTTGGATTCTTGAATATTTCTCTCCTTTGAATGCTTATGCTACATCAATTTGGTATTAGAGCATCCGTCTGGGCCAACATTGACTGCTGCCGATAGAAGTCCGGGAAACTAGGGAGTTTTGTGGGTTGTGCTCCTTGCGAACAACACACACCTAACTAGGTGGAACCCTTTAAATTCAAGAAGATTGAGAAGAAGTTTGAAAAATCATCCAAGAATCGAATTTTATGGAAGATCTAATGGATTTTGGGACAAAAATTATCATTTGTGCTATGAAGAACGACCAAGAAAGATCAAAATGTGTTCGAAAAAATTCAAGAATCGGTCCTACAACAATTATGATGAAGAAGCCTATTCAAGAACACCCAATTTTTACATCAATCCTGAAGTATTGGAAGAAATGAAGAAGGGAACCAAGAAAATCTAACGTTTGTTGAGAAAAATGACTTAAAATGTGGAGCGACTTTCAGAACATTTGCAAGAACTTAAGAAAGAGTTAATTCTCAAAAATCACTGTGAAGAAGAAAGCGATAAAGAAAAATTGTGGAACCCACAAAACCTCAAGCACGGAAGAAAACATGTTCGAAATTCTACAAGCAAAAATCGCCGACAACAAAATTGGAGCAACCAAACTACCGACATTGAGCGAAGAAGAAAAAATAAACATAGTTGAAGAAGCATGAGAAGGAAGATAAGTTTGACCCTATCCATTGCACAACTTGAACGGAACAAAGAGGAATGACTGATTGATGAAATCAGAGATCATGATGTTGAAGATGAAGGTAGAAACCCATGGGCACTCTGATTCGAAAAAGTTTAAAGATCTAGTTCCAGTCGACTACGAAACAATGCGGGAGATCAAATGTCTCAAATTAGAATTTTTTGGGTTTTTAGCCGGTGAAGTTGAATCGGAAAATTTTGGGTTTTTCGTCGGTGGCACCATAGCCTATGATCCATTTGGTAGATGATGTAAGAAGACATTTCGTATTACCTGTCTTGGCAATGGTGGCAATAGGATTTGATGAAGAAGATACCTGCAAGGATCCTTGGAATACTTGAAATTTAGCAAAGTCGTCGACAAAGATGATAACAAACTTCTCAGCCATATCATTGGTGGAAGCTATTTGAGCATGTTGAGATCATTGAGTCTTATACAACAACTTTCGACAATCATGTTTCATATGTCTTGGCTTACGAAAATAGTGACAGATGATCTCCTGAGAATCTGATCTTCGATTATCATAACTAGGCTTCTGAAAATTGGTAGTCATCCTTAAAGTATCGCGGGAGTTATTATTATTCTTATTCATAAGAGCACTATTAGGTTGAGAAACAGGCGAACTGGATTTAGAACTCTCAATACAAAGAACAGGACTGAAGGCTTCCTCTAATGACAAAATTTCAAAATAAAAAAGAATCTGTGTTTTAACCATTTCAAACTCAAGTAAAAGTCCATTCAAAACTATCATAAACGCCATCTTTTCTCGCTGAGCTTGTTGAACTTTGATATCGGGACTAAACGACAATATTAAAGCAAGTTCAACAGCTGTCTTCTTAAGTCTCATAAAGTAACTTGTAACAGATTCTACATTTTGTTGAGCTCGAAATAATTGCATACAGACATCAAACATTCTATGAACGTATTCTTTTCCAGAATATAGAAATTCTAAGAATTCTAAGAGTTCTTTCACAAAATCACAATGATCTACCAAACCAACAACCTCACTTTCAATAGAATTCTTAATCTGAAGATAAAGTCGAGCATCATCATGAAGCCAAGCCTTTTTTTTTTTTTTTTTCATCTTTTGATGGCTATTCAGTCACATGATCATCCATATCTGTACTAAGCAAATAAAATTGAATCGTCCGACGCTAATCATAGTAATTCAATCCATTTAACTTGTGTTCAGTTATCTTCGATGCTAGGGGAATTACATTAGATACTATCATATGCTTCACTTCATCCATTATAAGCTAAAAAACAGTTTGTAGATCTCACAAGTGGAAAGAACAGACCAGAATCGAAATCAAAGCTGAACCAAAAGAACAAAACAGCTCCAAATTGAACAACATAGCAACAAACCCTAAGCACAAAAGGGTATTTTTTTCCAAATAGTTCACAACCGAGATGGAACCAAATGCACAAAACAATCAGAAAAGATGTGCCGAGAAGAACCCAACTGATGGAACGTGGAGAAGTGGTCCCACTCGCTCCTACGCGCCGGCACATGGCGACGGAGTAGAATCAGAGTGGTGCGCGTGAGCTTCATGCACGGACGTTTCTAGCAACTGACGACAGCATACTTGATTGGACGGCGACAGCGCTTCTCCTAGGATGGGTGGTGTAGACAAACGACCACTCAAACTTGATGAATCAAATCAAACCCTCACCTTGTGAGAAGCGTAAACCCTAATATAGCCATCGAACGAAAATTCTAATCCCTAGACTGCTCTGATACCATATACTCAATAGTCTTAGAAAGAATAATTATCTTATTCAATTAATCAGGTTGAAGATACACACACACATATATATATGCCAACTAAGAAACCCTAATCTAGGAGATAAAAAATTACAATAAAGGACAACTAATTATAATTACAATATAAATACATATTCTAAAAAAGCAAACTTGGCCAAACCAAAAACTCCTATAAGGATGGAAGACGAAGGAAGCCTCATGGTTCCTAGAAGAAATCGTCTAGAGCCAATTGACACCAAATTTGCAATCGTGCATGAGAGAGGAGACAATGAAGCTGCTTTGGAGAAATCTTTGCGAGGAGAACGTCTTCGAAATTTTTTTCCGGATTTTCCGTTTCTAACCCGACTCGAAAAACACAAAACCAGACCCAACCCAAATTTCCCAATTCTCCCAGACATCTTCTCTTTCTCAAACCGACCCATATTCCTTTTGCCAAACCGGTCAATTACTCCACCATGGCCCATTTACTTCCACTCAAATCTGCATTCCAGCCCATACCCAAATCTACTGAAATGCAAAAACCCCACCCCAATTGGTTCTTCAAACTTGCAAAGTGGGCTTTTCTAAATTTTCTAAGGAGTATGCTTATGTTTTACTAGCAATGGATTTGGATGTTGGTCCGAGGTTTTTGCAAAGTGGCATGACGATGCAATTTGGATGTTGTTGGTTTTGATTGTTCAGAGATATTTTTGTGTGAGTGGCTTACTTTTTTTATTTTTACCTTCATTTTCGTTTTAAAACTCGAGGATGAGTTTTTTTCTTGGGAGGGATAGAATATGATGTGTAATAGGTTTGGGAAAGTTTGGTAAAATCAAGTTAATCTTGGTTAATCCTTGATTAATTACATTTTAATTATCAATTTAGTTTTAACCTCTTTTAGTTATCCTTTTAGGACTCTTGTATTTCTCCATAAATAGAGAGTCTTCTTGTATTAGATGATATTCTCATTAATAAAAGACTTCAATTTGAATTCTTGAAAATTTCTCTCCTTTGAATACTTAGGCTACATCATCTACATATGATTCCAGATATTGGGTAAAAAAAGGAATTGCTGAAAAAAGAAAATAGGCTAAAAGAAGCATAATATACTTGAAGTACTTCTGAAAAGCCACAGGATCCTCACTCAAACCTGCAATATCAAATCCATAATCACCAGGCAGTTCACCTGTTAGATATTTTGGATAATCATATGGTAGTGGACCAAGCCACCGAGGACGCTCTTCTCCATACCATGAGCTGCAATTATTCACCAATAGAATAGCATTTACAACATGATACAATTGGATTCAGATGTACAATAGGTTTCTAATTTACTTGGCCGTTAAACATTCATAGTTAGAAAAACAATAATTCATAATACCACATCCAATACAATGTAAATTAGTACGAGCAAAAGATCACAGCCATGTACTCAATTTCAAGAGTAAAAGGAAATTAAGTGAAATAAATATTTAAGAAATACTACTGGCCCAGTTCTACAATGAAACTTTAAAAATTAAAGAGAGATCCAAAAATTGAATTGGAATAGTCTAATTAGAAGAAGAATTATGGTAGCAAACATTCTACAGTGGTCAATCGAAGCCCTTATAAATAAAAGAGAATTTTAAAAAGAATAAGTTCAAGTCATGATGGCCACCTATAGAATGTAAATATCCTACAAGCTTCCTTGGCAACCAAATATAGTAGAGCCAGGTGGTTGTCCCATGAGAATAGTCAAAATGTGTGCATGTTGGTCTAAACTAAACATTCAAAAATATTAAAAAAAAAGAGAATAATACTTTTTGGTCCCTAGGTTTTTTACTCTAGTTTCTATTTGGTCCCTCGGTTTTAAAATGTTATACATTTAGCCCTTAAGTTTTGAGTTTTGTTTCAATGTAGTCCTTGAGTTTCAAAATGTTACAATTTTGGTCCTTAAGTTTCAAGATTTTACATTTTTAACCAATTTTTCATTAAATACTTATTTTCATTGACATCAATTTTTATTAATTAACTAAAAATAATTATGAAGTGGAATTTTAAATTTAATTTTAAAAGTGATAAAAATAGTGAAACTTAATTAATTAAATTCTTTTAACGATTTTTAATTTATTAACATAAATTAACTCTAAAGAGGGAAAGTGAGTCTTTAGTGAAAAATCGAGGTTAAAAGTGTAAATTCTAAAAGATAGGGACCAAATTGAAGCAAAACGCAAATGTTAAGGATAAAATTGTAGCATTTTGAAACCTAAGGACTAAATTGAAACCAAACTCGAAACTTAAGTACTAAATGTGTAGCACTTTGAAACCCATGGACTAAATAGAAACTAGACTCAAAATCTAGGGACCAAAAAGTTGTTTTTCCTAAAAAGAAATAACAAACATTTTTACTTTTGTTAACTAAATGTTGTTAGTTTGTTTTACTTAGTCTAAGTTAGGCTCCTCATTCTGTTATGAGTTGGCTAGACATTTGGCGATATCCATGTTTGTTGTATGGCACTTTCATCATAATAATAGAAAGTTAGTTTACAAAACTTCCTTCACCCGAATGTGGTGTCAGACCAGTGCTTGTCTATAGCATGTTCTCACCATAGTAGTTCCAACTTGAAGAGATACGAGTATCCAGATATTTACTCCTAGAATTCTAAGAATATTCAAGAAAAATCTTGTACAACGACAACTAAACCTTACACAATTGCAAAAAACTATTTGGTGGATGACACCTCCAACAATCCCTTTCACATCCACCGTTCTGACAATCTAAATTTGGTGCTTGTTTCTCAGTCGACTAACTGGAGAACTTCATTTCCTGGAGCCTAGCCACAAGATAGCACTTTCCAATTTGACAGTTGTTTTTTTTTTTTTTTCTTTTTCCTTTTTTTCTTTTTGATAAGAAACAAATTTCATTGATGTATGGAATTTACAAAAGAAGGGCCACAAACCCAAACCAAAGGAGTTACAAAAGATTTTTTCAATTGGTCAAAAGAGAGGATGGAGAATAAAAACTATAGAAAGATGTACATTTGCAACAAGTAATAGCAAGAAATTTAATATGATAAAAAAACCAATCAAAAGTGTTTCCCTTATTTTTTTTCCCTCCTTTTTTTTGGATAAGAAATTATTTCATTGATTGAATGAAATGTCCAAAGATGTACAAAATGATAGCCTATTCATGGGATATACAAAATATGTTTCCGATATGCAACAAAGAAAGTGCAAGACATATGTCTAAGGATATTCAAAATATACAAAATATGTTTCCAAGTTTTTGGCAGATCATTCCATACAAGACATATGTCTCAATTGGAATGCATTTATTTCTTCGATTTAATTAGAGCTTTCATGCTTGTATGTCTTAATCTTTATAATGTATTTTGTTATGAACTATAAGCCCTTTTAGAGATTTATTATGTATTGGAATACGATGAGAATGTTAAGATCGTGTCAACCTAGCTGAGATAGCCCAATGCATCTACTAATCCATAGCTTTATTTGAGTTGTATTCTTCTATTGTTTCCTTGTACTCAGAGCATTTATCTCTTTTCATTATATCCATGAAAAGTTTGTTTCCATTTTAAAAAAAATGCAACAAGGAAAGAAAAACTAGGACTTCTAATAGCATGTAAGTTTTTACACCAAAAGATTCCATTGATATTTATATCAACTAAATTAAGGATTTTCTCTAAAGATTTGGTTTCCTTGAAATGTTTTAGCATTTTTCTCAGCCCAAATCTTCCACAAAACCACGGAAATAAAGTTAACCCATAGGTGTTCTTTAGTAGCTTTGAATGGCTAGTCCATCAGCCACATCCTTAGCCAACCCTGTGTGCTAGATGGGGGGTTGTGCACCAATGAAAAGCTTCAAACAAATCAGCCCAAATAGAAACGACGAAGGAGCATTTGAAGAAGAGGTACATTTGAGACTCAAAACCTCGTTGGCAAATCAAGCAACAAGAGGGAGAGAGATCCAAGGACAGCAGTTTTGCAGACTCTCCATGGCATTGATACGAGTGGTAAACTTCCCAAAGGAGGAACTTAGGGGACGTTTGAGGCGCTGAGTTGGTTATTATAGTCAGTGATTATTATAGTATATGGGTTATAATAGTTTGTAGGTTATAATAGTCTATGCTTGGGGTGCATGCTATTTTAACTAGGTAGGAAATAATAAACACTGTAACAAAAGGGGAAAGAGATGATGAGTAGGAAATAGTAAACGCTATAACAAAGTGGGATTTGAAATAGTAAAACGATAGTTAATTGTAGGTTCCAATCGTTGGAAACATCAACTATTACAATTGGAGCCTTTCTAGCCCACTCCACGCACTTGAAGTTGGGGGCCCAAACAACCCTTTAATCCTTCTAGGGTAAGGGAGCTTCCAAATCTCTCAGAGGAGATCTTTGGATACATAGTTGGATTTATTGATAGCATCTTGCATGTCCATTAAAGAAATGATCCTTTGGTAAATGTGTGCATCCACAACAACATCATTGTAGTATCCTAGATTCTCATTATTAAATGAGACAGCAGCTAGTGTTACCCACCTACATTCAGCTCAAGAAATATGGAAGATTCTCAAAGAAGAATGCCCTTCAAAGTTTTCCACTTTGATGGGAATTGGTGACTCTTACATGGAAGCAGATGTTGGTGAGTACATAATTTGCTGAATTGAAAATTATCAGTCAGGAGAGCAGTAGTTAAATTATAGCCCTAGCAACATTTATTTGAAGAGTGTATGTGGAGGCACAAAGGCATTTACTGATATTTACAAGCTGGAGTATGTTCTGGACTTTTGGGTCAAGACAATTTCATTGTTTATTTTTTTAAAAGGAAACAAAACTTTTCATTGATATAAGGAAAAGAAATTACATAGAGATGGATCAGGAGATGCACTCAGGCATCTCAACTAGGTTGACACCCCCTTAGCACCCTCATCATATCCAAATAATGAAACCAAATATAAGATGTCTAAGTCCGAGCGGACAAACAAAAAGAAACTGACACAGCATCCAAGAAGGCAATACAAAATACAGCAAGCAAACCTAAAACAACTAAATCCGTACATCAAATGAAAGCTAATTACAATACAAACATTATCAAGCTTGCATAAAAAACAAACCCCAGTTTAAATTGATATCTTGCACGGTATATTCTTCAAAATATTTGGAGAGGGAACACCAAGAGTCAGCCTTGCTGCCTCAAATCTGTCCTGCCAAACCTTGCTTTGACAGCATCGTTCTTGAGTAATTTAGGGCCTGACTTCAGCAATGGACCCATCAAAATATGCACTACATTGTCTCTGGAAGGACTTTCCAAAAACCCAGCTTGTGCCAGAGGTCCGAAATAAATTCTGCCAACAATTGACAGCATAGAAACACTAAAAAAATAGATGTTGGGATTCATTTGCTGCGAAACAGAAATGACAGATTGTAGGAGACAAGCATTGAGTTGGGAGTTTCCTTTGTAGGACCTCTGAACAATTCAAAGCACCAAAAATCATTATCCAGATTGTTATGTTAACTCAACGCGGACTCTTAGTCTTCCAAATTGCTTTTTCCAAACCTCTCTCTAAAGGAGATGAGATTTTTAGGTGATTAAACAAGGATTTAACCAAGAAGATTCCCCTGTTTCTACTGACCAAGAGCGTGTATCTGGTTTATCCAACACCTTTTCCCCCACTAACATCCCAATTAAATTCTGAAATTCGATTAATTCATCATCCTTTAGGAGTCTTCAGAAAAAGACTGACCATGAAAGGTGTGTGGTGTCCCAATGATCTGCTACAGTCCCTTGCGGATTAAGAGCAACCTTGAATAACTTGGGGAATAGCACATTCAATGGCAACTTATCAACCCAAGGGGGTCCAACCAAAATCTGATTCGAAAACCATTGCCCAGCTTATATTTTGCTAGTGCTTCTACTTTCGCCCAAGTTCTTGAAATATTGATCCATGGACGTCTAAGGTTTAGGCTGACTTTTCCAAATGTGTGCCTATTAAACAAGTCATTCCCATGTATGCTTCTAATGACTTGGTGCCAAAGTGAATTTTCTTCATTAAAGTACCTCCATCCCCATTTGGTTAAGTGTGCCAAATTCTTCATTTCTAATCCACCAAGACCCAATCCTCCATCTTTTTTATTCCGAAAGACTACCTCCCATTTAATCAAATGGTTTATATTCCCTCTTTTGTGTCCCTCCCAACATTCTATTGAATTTACTACCTTTTCCGACATAAGAAAAGAGGACATGTAATACATGGGGAGATTAGAAAAGACGGACTTACAAAGTGTTGCTCTTCCCCCACTTGATAAATTATATCTTCTCCACTTGTCTAGCTTGATTTGTATTTTTTTCTATGACCGGCTGCCAAAAGGACATTTTTTTCAGATACATAAAGAGCAGAATCTCAACTTTGCCATTTAACCTGGCAGCTGCTGTGATGGTCACTTAATGCTAATTGATTTGCATGTTTAGGATGCTTTTCATCTAGACATGAAGGTCAATTTGATAAATAGGACATCCATTTAGCTTTCTAAATGCGATAGGCGGTTAAACATTCAGGATTATGTAAGGCCCCTAGTATAGAAATAGTAGGACTTTTAGGAGAATATTGGTATTGGTATTAGTAAGGGTATAAGAGTAATTAGATAGGAAGTTAGTTAGTGAATATGGCTATAAATAGAAGGAGTGGAGTGGTAGGAGGGTGTGAAGAATTTGGTGGGAATTTCTTTTAAGGAATTTAGGAGAGACTAACCCTCTCAAAAGGCTAGGGTTTATCCTGTTATTTTGTTCGTGAGTTTATAGCATATTTCAATACATCTTCCTATATTTCTATAATTGAATTGCCTTTGAGTTCATCCTATATTCTTGAGTACTGTTCTTGTTAGGAGGGTCCTAACAGATTACAAGTTACCTCTTGTGAGTAATCAATGATTGAGTAAGCAAATTAGGAAAAAACTCAACACAACCTGCGTTGGATACTTCGTTCCACTGATACTTCACTCTGTTTGATCACTTTCAAACTTTAGTTTCGTGCACTTTTAATTTTCAAACACTTTTCTTTTACAATTAAAGCACTCACAAACCAATCACCCCCCCCCCCCCCCCTTCCGGTTACCTAAAGAATAAGCATTTTAATCGAGAAATTGACTGACTCTCTGTGGATCAATCCATTATAATTTTTTACACTAATACTACGGAGTTAGAGTAGGAAGAAAACATTATTTGATTGGATCTAAGGCCTCGACAACCTTTGGTCCATCAACTATACAACTATATTGGTCAGACAAATTTACAACCAATGCAACTATTCGAGTTTTGAATACTCTAATCCTTTTGTCATAAGCAATATTTTACTTTAGAATATGATTTTCCAAGAAAGTTTACTTCCTCTTCTTTCTTAACCACTCAGTATCCTCTGTAGCACAACATACATGGTAATACAGCCTTCCATCCTTTTTCTTCCTTTTTTTCTTTTTTTTTTGTCATATCCGCATGTGCCCAAGCCAGCTTGCACGTGCTTACACTAATCTCACAGGACAACCTGTCTAACCCTACAACAATTGGGTGTCAAAGAAACACGTAAGATTATTAAATCCTGCATAGGATGTTACTGTTCTTTGTTAAGACATACATTTAAAGCCTTCAATCCTTAACACCATCATCCTATATATGAAGTTTTCTATTTCACTTATGCGTTCGGCATATAAGATATAACCAAGTAGTGGACCTACAACACTTTACAAACAAGTACTTGTTTGCAAAATTATCATCTAAATCAAGAGCCCTTATGAAGTTTAAACTCTCCATCCTCTGCAGAAGTCCAAAAGAAGGACATCAAGAATAACACAGTGAAGAAAGCCTTTACTAACCTTAAATTTATAGAAAATTTGTGAGAAAACCTTTAAGATGAATCAGATCCCTCTCAAGTGGCATAACGGAGTCCAATGGTGGCAGCAGTTAACCACAGATTTAGCATTAAGGATTGGAGGAGAGCGAGGAAGATGAATGGAGAGAATGATGCAAATAGGAGCAAATCTGAAGGCGATGGTGGAGGCTTGGCCAGAATGGCGTGGGGATTGAGGAGGCTGTGATGGAGTACGTACCTTCAGGCAAAAGCAAGTATGGGAACAGCATCCAGACTCTTAATCCAAGCACATCACCAGCAATGAATCGCTAAGTTTAATTGTCAGCTAGTTGGTAAAGAATGGTGCAACAAAGGTAACTTTCAGGTACTTGTTATTGTGTGCTACAAATTCAATACCTGATTCAAACAAATACTGGATAGTTGCCTCTGCGGCTACTAGTCACATTGTTCCAACAGATCAAGTTTCCATGAAAATGAAATCAGTAGATAATGTCTCGATTGCACTGCCTAGAACAGCCTCTAGTTTGTGCATTTTAATGAACTTTGAGCTTAAGGCTATTCTGTGCATGCCTGGAGCAAGTTCAAAATGATTCCAATAAGTTGTTTAACCAGGAACTCTTTGGTTTCTATGATCTTCTTTAACAATCATTGTCTTGGGCCATGATCTACTCACTTTGAACATGACTGATAATACCATACAGCTTGAAGTCCTATATGTTCTAGATAGATCTTAATTCAACGTGCATGTAATTATTAAAATCTGAGTAGTTCAACTTGGCATTAGCGTCACCAAATCACGCGTGCGTCGTCAGACCAATTTTCAACGGTGTAAACGACCGACCAGTTTAACCGAAAATGTAGCAGGTTTAATAATACGGTGAACAGGGCGATAATAGTTAAGATAGAAGGATTTGGGCACCAATAATAAGCTTACCCGATTACCTATCTTTTCTAGCCTCCTCGGCAAGAACCTTGAACTTCGAAGAGTTGGCTATGGCAGATTTTTTCTTCTTTTCCAATTGTCTCTGGAGCGACTCTCCAAGTGGGCTATTGGCGATGGCTTTCACCGCCGTGAAAGGAATTGCGGAGAATATCAGAACCCCTGCAAGCTAAAGCAAGATGAAAACAAGGACTCAGAAATCAGCTAAAGTTGGATACAGCTAGCTTGTTTTCTTACGAACCTCCTGCCAGGAAGCTCTGCAAGTGGAACGATGAGGGATGGAGTGGCCGTTCCGAAGATTAAGGGTTGGGGTCCGCGAACGGAGTCGCTGGAGAGAACTTCCGTAGAATGAGGCGGAGGAAGACGAAATCGCAGGCGTATGTGGCTGAACTAGCGCCATTGCCATCTCTGATAATGGAGTGATCACTGAGCGAAAACGCATCAGACACCACCTTTTTAAGACGTTTTTTTCTTTTCAAATTGCAAAAAGAAAATAAAAATAAATAAATAATTATTTCTTAATGGGAATCGACGTAAGTATACAAAAAATCAAGTTTCTTTTACATTTTTACATTTTTCAATATTTTATCTGATAATCAGTTATTTTCGGCATCCTCATTTCCCGCATTTTTCTCTCTCCTTCAAAAACAGTGAATTTTCTCTTCTTCCTTCTTTGCTTGTTTTTCATTTGGTATATAATTTCATTTGATTATAGTTAATTACTTAATATTAATTTAACAAAATTAATATAAATATTTATTTTAATAAATCAATAATAATATATTAACATATTTACTTAATTTATTTTTATAATAAAAATTTATTAAATGAATGTAATTAATTTTTTACATAAATAAATAATTAATTAACTAACAATATCTTAAATATATTTAATTAATAAACTATATTAATTAAATTTAGTTAGTAAAATTTATTTTCGTCGATGATAATTGATTGTTTATTGAGTTTTTATAATCAAACAATTATTTATTTAAATTAATTTTAATTTGATCTTTATAAATAAATATAAATCTTTTTTATATTTTTTATTAGCATTCTTTATTAACGTATCATATTTTTGTCTCATTTTTCACTTGTTGTATAATATATTGTTGATTAATATATATTTTCTTATATTATTTAATTAAAATTAAAAGCACTAATGTTAAACTTAATTAATTATAAAAATGATTTAATTAGATTACAATTAATATGACGTTCATTTAATATATTAATTGGTTAATTTGAAATAATTTACTCAGTTTTCAAATATTTATAATTAAAATTATTATTAATTCTTAATAATTAACTTTTATCGATGTATTAAATGATATTTAATTTTAATTAGTTGATCTATTATAGTTATATAAGATTTTCGTACTTAATTTCATGAATGAAATACAAACATATCTTATTCAACAAATTATGATAACATTTCTCATGCACAACTATCTTTGATTCTCAGACATCCTATTCCTAGACATTTATAAAATTTTAAGTCAAACGACCCGTAGGGGTGTTGGGGGTAAGAAGAGAAATAGTAAGGAATAAAGAGTTAAGAAATCTAAGGAGTTGTTGTCTTTTTTGCCCTCGATCTCAAATTAATTACTTTTAGTTAATTAATGAATTTTGATGATAACAAACATGCTCTTATTAACTAACAATTTAATATTTTCAAGTATCCATTGCGTAGAGCTCGAAACAATGATTCCAACATAATTTGAATCACAGCTTAAACGAATAAGATATAGGTGAAACAAGCTTGACGAAAAAATCCAGAGCGAATGACAAGGCATATTATTTTTCATCAAAGTTGACCAATTGAAAGGTTATTTTATGTTCGTGTATAAGCGCTAATTTTGGACATATGGTGGCATTTGCTTTTTGTTGGGTTTTTAAAGAAATGATTTTAGAATAGGGTGATTTTTATATATAGAAAAGTAGGTCAAAGTATTTATAATTTATAGCAAAAAAGTTTAAGAAACGGTTACAGCCGAACAAACCCCAAAAACGGTGTAAGATACCGAAAAGCCCAGTCCAAATGCAAAAAAAAAAAAAAAAAAAGGAGAAAAGGCGGCGTCTTGACCCAACAACGATTAATCGACACAATTTTCTCCGAGGATTTTTTCCTCCAACGAACGACGCTTCATCTCCTCCAATCATCTCCATTTCATCAATCTCTCAAAATCAATTTCTTCTTCTTCTTCTTTTTCTTCTTCTTCTTCCATCGATGCTGCTTCACCTTCTTTTTTTCCTATTTACGTCCTTTTTCGTACGCTACTTCATTTCCATCCTCGTCCACTACTTCTTGGTTCTCTTCTTCTTCTTAATCCTTCATCCTTGGGCGATTAGGAGTCATTCCGAGAAAATCAGGCCAAACAGATTAAAAAAATGACCAAGAAAGTCAACTAAGTTGAGGAAAATCAGATAATTACTAAAATGCCATCGAGCTCCAGCGTCACGACCCTAGGAGAAGCGTCGAACAACGCTTGAAGACAGAAGGCTCACTTTTGCTACAAAACAGGGCAGCGTTGCAACGCTCCAAAATTTGACGCGACTAATCCTGCATGCGCCTTGCGCAATGCAGCGTCAAGGCTAGCATCGCGTCTCAAGTCATCGCTTTTTGGCTTTTTTGCGATTTAGCGTTGCAACGCTAGCATCAGCGTCACGACGCTACTCTGCAAGTATAAATAGTTTTTCTTTCATTTTTTGCTGAAGGAGGAAGCACGATTTTCGATAAAGGCTGGAATTTCTCTTTGTATCAATTAGTCTATATGGTAATTTTGTTTCCTACTTTGTTTAGATTTTGATTTCTTTTTTTTAATTGTAATCAATAATTTGTAGTTCTTCGTGAATTTGTCTATGGATTTGTGAAGTATTCAATCTTGTTTCTATTCCAAGAGTTTTTGCAATTCTTTTGAGTTTTCTACTTGTCTTTATCATTAGCAATCTGATTTGAGCATTCTTGAATATGTTTTTAATTCTTGGAGCATGTTGAATGATCTATATCTTGAACATGTTTAGCCTAGATTCTTGGTTTTGTCACACTCACGATCGAATGCGTTGCTTTTAATGTGTTCGATATAGTGTCTAGCCAAGATCTGCAAGAGGCATTAGTAATTGTGTGTTTAATGGTTATCCTAGCATGCACTAATTACTAGATTGGTTAATTGAGTAAGCTATCTTAACAAGCAATCGATGCAATTGAATCCTAGAACTTAATGTGCATGTTTTCTCTTCTATATGGCCACTATTGAACCCAATAAAGATAGAAACATGTAGATTGATTAAGGTTAGGGCTATCCTACCTTAATTGTTGATTAAGACACTTTCTTGACTTGGTTAATGCTAATTGTCTGCCTTTGTAGAGACTAGTTTAATCTATTTAAGTAAGTAGCTCCGAGCTTAATCCGATTGTGAATTAAATTTGTAGAATTCAATGATAGGAATTGTATTGAACTTCTAACTTGGATTAGAAGCAATATTGTTCTAAATTTGTTTAGAATTATTCTGTGTTCTTTTGATTTTTTTTTAGCATGTTTCTTGTCTTAATAAAAAACATTCATTTTATAGCTTTCATGATTAAGCTTGGTTAAAGGAAAGATTAAATAACCTTTCACTGTGGATCGACCTCTTACTTCCACTTTAACTACGAGTTAGTTTAGGTTGTTGTTCGAGCTTTACAAATATTGTTTGTTTCGGGTTAGGTAGAACTAACAACTGTTGGGATTGGTGTCCTAATTCTCCTGGAGTCTCGTTGTTTTGTAAAGATACACATTGTTCAATGAATAAAATAAATGTTATTTAATTCTAGCATTTACTCATATCCAATTAACAAAGCTCCTTGGTTATCTTATGTGAACTTAAGCATGTATATGTGATATACAAGTGGATCATGCCTTAAGTGATAACCTAAATCGGTCTGTAGTATAAGGATTAAGGTGGGATACCTGATCTTGGTGACACTACAGATACGGCCCGCTTTGTAGAGGTTTGCAAGTGTTGTAAACTACTACAGATGGTTGATCCTGATCATTCGTATGGAGATGTGGAGTGGGGTGTCCTATACAAAGAGTTTGTATAAGACCTGGACCACGAGATGATTAGACTCTGTATATAATGCCGTTGATACTAGAGACTTACATCTCACCTAAACGACCATAGGTGACACGACCTCAATCCTGAGTGTTTTGGGAACTCCTGCCTTTGAGGGTGATCCTTTGATTAGTATGGGTGAGAGTGGCCAGATTGCCAACTCAATATGCCTACATTTTTTAGAACTTGTCTGATCTGGGAGCTGGGAACTCACTCCACAACTTCTCTATGTTCAAGCTCCGTTAAGGGCTGATTCCACTATGTTCAAGCTCCATTAAGGGTTGGGAACTCACTCCACTATGTTCAGGCTCCATTAAGGGTTGATTTCGGGGCTTGAACATAGTGGCCACAACTTCTCTTTGGAAGAGAAGACTCAGTCATAGTAGGACAATGACTTATATTTATTAGAGGGATTAGTGGTACTTAAGGAGACAGATGTAAATACAGGGGCATAACGGTTATTGGCTCAGTTGTACTTACGAGCGATTTGTGAAGAGTTGTCGCACTGTTGATTGGTTAAAATGGACATATAATATATCTGTAGTAAGAAGAATTCAGCTGTCGGTCTTTAGTGGAGTGCCTGGCAGTTAACGGATGGCAGATCCCGTGACTAAAGAGTTTAGTCAATTATTCACGTACCGTTGGAGCTTCAAGCTACAGGTCCATGAGGTCCCCTTAGTAGCTTGGATTCAGTTGAGGATCAGTTCTTGGTGTTGATTTGAAATGTTCAAATTGACAAAAGGTATTTTGATTATATATGATATAATCGGTATGATGTATGAGATACATCTAGTGGAGGATTGATGTAAATAAGATTTACATTAAGTACTATGGAATAGAAAAAGAACTATGGTTTATATGTTTCATGAGATGAAATATTAAAACTATAAGTTGTAAATATAGTATAATAAGTTGGTTATCATTTATGTTTATAATAATATTAATTATTGGATAATTAATTCTTTTTCTTTTAAATAACCAAAGTAGTGGGTGGTTATTGAATCATGGTAACCTTGAGTTTAAAAGGAAAATGGTTTTCCCATTTTGAAAATGATGTGTTTTAAACGATTGAAAAAGGTTTTTGAGTTTTCTCTCGCGTAAAGAAACTCACGGTGGTCGTCAAGTAAATACAGATTTACTGAACGACGGCTGGGCTAGCTAAATAATCGTGTAGAGTAGAGCTAAACAATCGTGCAGTATTTACTAAATGATCGCATAGTTTTGTTAGACGATCGTTGGCCCAAGGTAAACGATCATGTAGTGTCTGTAGGCGATAGACCGAGTTAAACGATAGACTAAAGGATCGCATAGCTTTTGCTAGACGATCGCATAGCTTTATCTAAACGATTGGGCATCGACCTATATGATAGGTCTCCACCATCTCCCACTTACCCAGTCGTGTACGCGATCGGTGTTTTCCTCCTTCGTCTGCCTCATACTAAGTTCGAACAGAGCCCACCCTCTGGATTCTCACATCGAGAATACCAAGGTCGCCTTGTTGGTGGTGTCAGACTCAACCTGACACCGTCAAGGTTTTCTAGAGGCCATTCGTGGTGCTGTAGAGGCCGTTCGTGTTGCGAAGGAGATCGTTGAGGACGAGCGCGAAGTGTTTGTGCGGTGTTCGTGCTGTGTTGCAGTCATGTAAATCGAGCACTCGTGGTTGCTGTTGTTCGATTAGAGTCGCACAACGAAGCATGGAGACTCATCCTCATATGTTTGTAGAGTTTGATCTCTGTTCATTTGAGTTTATTCATGCCATAATTTTTCTGTATGAATTGTATAACCGTTTGTATTCAAGTCGACTGTAAATATATGTTCATTCATGATTGTAATTTGGAATAGTCTTGTTCCGCTGCTTATAGAAATCTCGCTTCCGATTGCTTTCAATTGGTATCAGAGCCAGGTTCTCTGATATTCCAAATTACAGATCTGAATTGAACGCTTTTGACAGTCGTGGTGGGTTTCTGCATTTGTAATTAACCGTTTTCTACATTTGTGGATGAATATGATGAATGTTTCGGGTTTAAATTGCCTTTTTTGTTAAAGCTTTCAGTATTACAAAATGTTAATTATAAGGGCCCCTGTGTTTTTTGGCGAAATTAACTTTGCAATCGAGTCTGTAATTCGAAAAGTTCGAGTTCGTCGAGTCGTTCGTGATGAAGCTTTGGCACATGGCGATGCAATTCTCAACGAAGAAGAAGATCAAGCGTTGGTTGGATCGTGTAGCCTCAGCTAAACAATCGTTGGGATTTTAGTAAGTGATCGTTTAGTAGTGTTTTCTAGACGATTGTGTAGTATTTTCTAATCGATCATTTAGCTAATGCTAAGCGATGGGGTAAATCGTTTACCATATCGTGTAGCGTTGGTTGCGCGATCACATAGGCGCTGAAGGTAGGAGATCGTAGTGGGAGCATGCGATGCTCGTCGTTTAGTGGAAGGCGCGCGCTAGATGATCGTATAGTTAGCAAGCTTTATCACTTAGTTACTACCAATGCGATCGCGTGTATGCGATACGGAGACGCTAGCTAAGCGATCGCTTAGGTGATGGTGGTTCACGACATCATAGTCGCTTAGACGATCGCGGAAGGCGGGCTCTGTACGGAGCGCGCTAAGTGATCGTGTACTTCAGGCTTCATCGCTTAGTATAGGTACATGATCGTGTAGCAATAGCTAAATGATCGTTTGGATTTTTCTAGACGATTGTATAGTAAATACTAAACGATCGTTTAACTCTGGGAGCGCTGGTAAGCGATAGAACGAAGTGTTTGTTTTATCGAGTAGACGATCGCGGGGTGCTTAGTAAACGATGGCTGGTTGGAGAACCGATGCTTTGTCGAGCGGTTCAAGACCCGGTTCGTCTGTTTGAACCGGAGACTCCTTGTCTTTGTAATAGTTAGCTTTCCTTTTGTCTTTTTAAGGCAATTTTACCCTGTTTATCAACTTTTATTGCTAATACATGTGATGTATGGTACTTATATGCCAAAGTGTTTGGTCATATAGTTAAAAACCCACCTTAGGTTGTGCAATTATTCATGCATCATGTATTATAAATGTTATAATCGAGCATGAAGAAATTACTTGAAAGCATGTGCATGCATCATGAAATATAAGAGTTATATTTTTCATTCATTGAGCATTATCATGCATCATCCTTTTATTATAAATGTCATAGTCTAAGGGTGAATGGAAGCATGTCTTGCTTGTTTCATTGTGGTTTTGTATAAGTGTGATATAAAAGAAGTAGCAATGAATGGACAATGCATTGAGCATGACACTTAGGCTATTTATAATTGTTATGAATGCCTTGCATGTGTTAGCTTCGCATTGTGGTGGTTGTTTCCGTTTATAAGTATTATAAAGGAAATTAGACATAAAATCAATAATTCAGAGTTGCATGTGGACTTAGGGTGAATTCAAGTTTTTTAAAAGGATTTTAAAATTGGATTGAGATAGACCTAAGTTCAAGTGGTTCTAAAGAGTTTAGTAACCTAGATTAATCTTTTAAAATCGGTTTAATAGGATTAAATTGGTTGGAATAAAAGATTAAATTTGTTGTAAACTTGTCTATAAAGGACCTTTTGTCTAAGGCGGGTTCTAGCTAGGCTGGGATTCTTAAGTTGACGGAAATGTAACACCCCTACCTGGGAACCTACCTGGAAAGGTGAATTAGATAGATTTTCAACAAGCATGCAATGTTTTGGATAAAGATTCCGTTAAAGAGTTTAATGGATGATGATCAAAAGTTATTTCACTATCCAAGGTAAATGTTACTCTTGGGAAAACCTAAAAGTCACTTAGTTTAAATCCTTAGTTGTGTTTTTTCTAAGTAAGCTAAATCTTAAGTTATAAAATACTCAGTGGGAGGAGGAGGCATATCAAATATGTCTATGATTCCACTCACGTTTCTCCCTGTATGTTCACACCGTGAGATTCATGCTTGGCCTCGAGATGCCCAGGATGCATCCATCTTCAGATGGTATTTATATGAGTCAATATCAAGGTGGGCGGAGAGAGTATTTATAGTAAGTGGGTGAAGAGTGTGCGTCAACACGTCCTATGGTCTTTGTCATTGGTTCACACCGTGAGATCATTCTATACGCCCTCGTGTCGCCTTCAGAGCGTCCCCCTTCGGATGGGTTTTGTGCAGTTGGTCAATATCGAGGTGAACTTCAGAAATGGATAGGGTCGCTTTAGGTTTTGCCCCAATCAGATTTTTCCCCTTCGGATTGGCCTTTTGGGACGGACCTATAGGGCTTAAAATGGTGGGTCACACTTATGGGAGATTGTTAAGTAAGTTAATGATCTATTGGCCAAATCAATGATGGCTTGTTGTTATAGGAACAAGAGTTGTTCTGGTATTAATGACTGGTTGAGAACTTCTCAATTCATATGAGGGATAACTGACCTCCCTTCAGCGGCTTTTGTCCTAAACCTTTGAAGCGTCATTGCGAAACTAGATGTCACACGGGGTTCATGTTAGTTTTGCTAAAACTTTATTGGTTGTTTTTTTGTTTTACAACGGGTATTTGCTTAAAACCTAATGTAGGTCAATGTGTTTTTCTTCCAACAACTCGTCAGTATTTCCGTTGAAAGCTTTTAAAAATGACCGATTACTTACAGTGGAAATAATCGTGTGAAACGAATTTTGTGGCAAATAACCTCCATCCCATTACTCTCCAAAAGAGGAGACAATACGGTAAATATGATTTATTGGTCTTGGAGACATGTCTGGTAGAGAATGATGATTCTACCTGGATCCTTGATTCGAGTGCTACCAATCATAACAGTTCCTCTTACCAAGGATTCAATTCTTGGTAAACGTTGCTACAGGGAGAGATGACTCTTTGAGTCGGTACTGGTGAGGTTGTTTCAGTTGTTGCTGTAGGTAGGCTGAAGTTATTTGTTGACTAGAAACGTTATCTGTTACTGGATAATGTTTTCGTAGTTCCTCATATTAAGAGGAACTTAATCTCGGTTTCTTGTCTCATTGAACAAGGTTACACTGTCTCCTTTTCTGAGAATAAAGTGTTTATTTTCAAGAATGGAATGAAGATTGGTTATGGTTCAATAGAAAATAACTTATATGTACTAAGGTCGTTAGTCATAAAAACCTTGTTTAACATTTCTACGATCCGAGTGAAAACAAAATGTTTGTTTCTACTAATGCTATCTTCTTGTAAGAAGATCACATGAGGGATCATAAGCCACGAAGTAAGCTCATTTTACGTGAGATCTCTAGTGAGACTGAGACTGCTGAAGGTTCAACAAGAGTTGTTGAACAGGCCGACAGATCAACAAGAATTGTTGAGGTCGGGGTGTCTAGTCAACCAGCTCAAGAGTTAAGATTGCCTCGACGTAGTGGGAGGGTTATGAACCCACCGGATCGCTATATGGGTTTGACTGAATCCCAAAACATCATTACGAATGATGGGGTTGAGGATCCATTGTCTTTTATGAAAGCAATGGAGGATGTTGACAAAGATGAATGGGTTAAGGCCACGAACCAGGAAATTGAGTCTATGTACTTCAATATCGTCTGAGAGCTTGTTGATCCACCTGATGGGGTAAGACCTATTGGGTGTAAGTAGATTTTTAAGCTAAGAGAGGTGTAGATGGAAAGGTGCAAATATTTAAGGTTATACTCGTGGCAAAGGGTTATACCCAAGTGGAGGGAGTTGACTATGAGGAAACTTTCTCACCTGTTGTCATGCTGAAGTCTATCAGGATTCTCTTGTCCATAGCCATATTTTATGATTATGAAATATGGAAAATGGACATCAAGACTGCTTTTCTTAATGGTAATCTTGAGAAAACTATCTATATGACTCAACTAGAGGTGTTCATTGTTCCAGATCAAGAGCAAAGAGTTTGCAAGCTTAATAGGTCCATTTATGGGATGAAACAAGCATCTAGATCTTGGAACATTAGATTTGACACTGTTGTCAAGTCGTTTGGTTTTGACCAGAACGTTAATGAGCCTTGCGTTTACAAGAAGATCATCAACAGCTCAATAGTTTTCCTGGTACTGTATGTGGATGATATCCTACTCATTAGGAATGATGTAGGGTATCTGACTGACATTAAGAGTTGGCTAGGTGCACAGTTCCAAATGAAAGATTTAGGTGAGGCACAGTACGTTCTAAGGATCCAGATCATTCGGGATCGCAAGAACAAACGGTTAGACCTGTCTCAGGCATCGTACATTGATCAAATGTTGATCAGGTACAGGATGCAGGATTCCAAGAGGAGTTTATTACCCTTCAGGCATGGAATCATTCTGTCTAAGGATCAATTTCCTAAGAAACCTCAAGAAGTTGAGGAAATGAGACAGATTCCCTATGCTTCTTCTGTAGAAAGCTTGATGTATGCAATGTTGTGTACCAGACCCGACATTTGCTATGCAGTAGGGATTGTCAGTCGGTATCAGTCCAATCCAAGATTTGATCACTGGACGGCGGTCAAGATGATCCTCAAGTATCTTCGGAGAATGAGGGACTACGTGCTTGTATATGGAGATAAGAATCTGATCCTTACAGGATACAACGTTGCTAATACCTTTACAAAGGCCCTCACGGCTAACGTATTTGAGGGTCACCTAGATAGTCTGGGTCTGCGGGACATGTGGCATCTTGTCTAGGGCAAGTGGGAGATGATACTGGGGTATGCCCTAGTTTATTGTATATTGTACAGTTTTATATTGTATTGTACATTAATCTCCCGAGTCATTAAGACAGGTGGGAGATTGTTGGGATTGGTGTTCTAATTCTCCCGGAGTCTCGTTATTTGGTAAAGATACACATTGTTCAATGAATAAAATAAATATTATTTAATTCTGGCATTTACTCATATCCAATTAACAAAGCTCCTTGGTTATCTTATGTGAACTTAAGCATGTATATGTGATATATAAGTGGATCATGCCTTAAGTGATAACCTAAATCGGTCTGTAGTATAAGAAGTAAGGTGGGATACCTAATCCTGGTGATACTACGGATACGGTCCGCTTTGTAGAGGTTTTCAAGTGTTGTAAACTACTACAGATGGTTGATCTTGACCATTCGTGTGGAGACGTGGAGCGGGGGTGTCCTATACAAAGAGTTTGTATAAGACCTGGACCACAAGATGATTAGACTCTATATATAACGCCGTTGATACTAGAGACTTACATCTCACCTAGACGACCATAGGTGACTCGACCTCAATCCTGAGTGTTTTGGGAACTTCTGCCTTTGAGGGCGATCCTTTGATTAGTATGGATGAGATTGGCCAGATTGCTAACTCAACATGCCTACCTTTTTGGGGACTTTTCTGATATGGGAGCTGGGAACTCAATCCACAAGATGAAATTCACTCCTTTTCCGAGGCAGGGATAAGTAGAGAGATTGCTCCATTAAAGGCTGATTCTAGGGCTTGAACATAGTGGCCACAACTTTTCTTTGGAAGAGAAGACTCGGTCATAGTAAGACTATGACTTATGTTCATTAGAGGGATTAGTGGTACTTAAAGAGACAGATGTAACTATAGGGGCATAACGATTATTGGCCCAATTGTACCTACGATCGATCTGTGAAGGGTTGTCGCATTGCTGATTGGTTAAGATGGACACATAATATATCTGTAGTAAGAAGAGTTCAGCTGTCGGTCTTTAGTGGAGTGCCTGACAGTTAACGGATGGCAGATCCTATGACTAAAGAGTTTAGTTAGTTATTCATGTACCGTTGGAGCTTCAAGCTATAGGTCCATGAGGTCCCCTTGGTAGCTTGATTCAATTGAGGATCAGTTCTTGGTGTTGATTTGAAATGTTCAAATTGACAAGAGGTATTTTGATTATATATGATATAATTGGTATGATGTATGAGATACATCTAGTGGAGGATTGATGTAAATGAGATTTACATTAAGTACCATGAAATATAAAAAGAACTATGGTTTATATGTTTCATGAGATGAAATATTAAAACTATAGGTTATAAATATAGTATGATAAGTTGGTTATCATTTATGTTTATAATAATATTAATTATTGGATAATTAATTCTTTTTCTTTTAAATAACCAAAGTAGTGGGTGGTTATTGAATCATGGTAACATTGAGTGTAAAAGAAAATGGTTTTCTTATTTTGAAAATGAGGTGTTTTAAACGATTGAAAAAGGTTTTTGAGTTTTCTCTCGTGTAAAGAAACTCACGGTAGTCGTCAAGTAAATACAGATTTACTAAACGATGGTTGGGCTAGCTAAACGATCGTGCAGAGTAGAGCTAAACGATCGTGCAATATTTACTAAATGATCGCATAATTTTGCTAGACGATCGTTGGCCCAAGGTAAACGATCGTGTATTGTCTGTAGGCGACAAACCGAGCTAAACGATAGACTAAACGATCGCATAGCTTTTGCTAGACGATCACATAGCTTTATCTAAACGATTGGGCATCGACCTATACGATAGTCACAATCGGTGTTTTCCTCCTTCGTTTGCCTCATACTAAGTCCGAACAGAGCCCACCCTCTGGATTCTCACACCGAAAATACCAAGGTCGCCTTGTTGTTGGTGTCAGACTCAATTCGACACCGTTGAGGTTTTCTAGAGGCTGTTCATGGTGCTGTGGAGGCCGTTCGTGACTGAGGAGATCGTTGAGGACGAGCGCAAAGTGTTCGTGCGGTGTTCGTGTAGATCAAGCGCTCGTGGTTGTTGTTGTTCGACCAGAGTCACGCAACGGAGCGTGGAGACGCATCCTCATATGTGCGTAGAGTTTGATCTTTGTTCATTTGAGTTTATTCATGTTGTAATTTCTCTGTATGAATTGTATAACCGTTTGTATTGAAGTCGACTGTAAATATATGTTCATTCATGATTGTAGTTTGGAATAGTCTTGTTCCGCTGCTCATGGAAATCTCGCTTCCGATTTCCTTCAACAACACCTACTTAGATCCGAACACTTGCCAAGTATAACATGGTCACAAGTTTCTCGGAATGATCCAAGGTCGAACATGGGGAATTATAACTGAAAGATTTTCATGATAATATGCTCGAAAGAATCAATGAAGGTTCGTAGAGGAAGCGGGGATCAGTCCCAAATCCCAATTTTTACAGAACATTTAATTTTATAGAATAATACAGAAAATTATACATTATCAACAATTACAACATGTAATTAGAAAATGAGATAAAGAGATTGAAAAATATACTGACCCTTGAAGAGAAATCTTCTTCACGTAATTCCTTCTCCAAAATGTCACATTCTTGAAACCCTAATTGGCCACCACCACAAAAGTTTCCTATGTATTCTCTAAGATGAGAATCCAAGGAGTTATGTGGGCTCTTGGTATTTTGGGTGAGGGAGTGAGATTGAGGGAGGGAGAGGGTGAGATTAGAGAACTAATTCCTTAAAGTGTTTTATGTGAGTTTCTGTCAATCTAAAAAAATAAGAAGATAAAAAACTAACCCTCCCCACTTTTTACCCACCCATGCACGTAATAGAGAGAAAAAGGGGAGGAAGTTACAACTCCTCCCAAAATTATTTTTCAAAACATAAATTAATTAAAAAAACATTAATATATATTTATATGATAATCACTTTATTATATAATATATATTAAACTTATCATATAATATATATTAAACTTTATGTTATATCAAATATAACATATAACCTATGGTTTTCATTCTCTCATTAATGCATGATATTTAATATAAATCTCAATTATACTAAATTTAATTATTTGAATCCAATTCACATAATTAATATTTGAATCGTATTCAAATATTTATTTCCTCTCAAATAAACCTTATATTATAATGTATCAAATACATTATAGTAATTATATCATATATAATTAAATTAAATTTATTATATTACATATAATTAATTTCCTAAATTAATTTGAACAATTCAAATTAATCTAAAATTGATTATCATTTAATCCCTATTGAGCTATAGATAGAACTTCATGGACTTGTAGCTTGAAGCTCCAATGGTACTTGAATAATTAATTAAACTCCTTTAATTAAATTATTTAACATCCATTAACTGTCGGACACTCAATTAAAGACCACAGTTGCACTCTTCGTACTACAGATATATTTTTGTATCCATTGGATATAACCAGTCAACAGTGCGATGATTCTTCTCAAATTGCTCGTAAGTACAGCTGGGCCAAAATTATCGTTTTGCCACTATAGTTACATCTAGCTCTATAAGTACCAATGATTCCTTTAATAAACAATAAATCATAGTCCAACTATAACCAAACTCCTCTCAGGCCAAGAAAGGGTGTGGCACCACATTGTTCAAGCCCAGACTCGGGAAGAAGTGAATTTCATCTTGTGTAGCTGTGTTCCAAGCTCCCCAATCAGATGAATCCCCAAAATGGTAGGAAATCAAAAGACTGCCTACATAGGCAGGAGTTCATAACTCACTCAGGATTCAGATCATGTCACTTATGATCATCTTGGTGACATGTAAGTCTCAATTATTAACGGTGTTATATAATGAGACTAGTCATTTCGTGATCCGGTCTTATACAAACTCCTTTGTATATAATACCCCCGCTCACATGTCTCCATATGAATGATTATGATCAGATCATTTGTAGCACTTTACAACAATTATAACATCTACAGAGTGGGTCTACTTGTAATGTCACTAGGATAAGGTATCCAATCTTATCCACCTACTACAGACCATTTAGGTTATCACTTAAATATGGTCTACCTGTATATCTCTACATACATGTTTAAGCTACAGAAAATAACCTTAGATGTTAGTTTATTGGTTTGTGGGTTTAATGCTACTAAATGTCAAATAAAACATCTCATATTTTATTAAATAAATAAAATTTTTATACAATACAATTACAAACTACAGGACCCTATGAGATTTAGGGCATCAACTTCAACAACGCTATGCAAAAAAACTAATAATGTACAAGGGAGAAATCATGCGAGACTATGCTATGGCTATCTAAACAAACTAAGAGCAGATAGAAACTAAATCTGGGAATGTTGCGATAATTAGTAGCTTTTTACGTGTGTAAAAATGAATGGAGAAGACAAGGTTTGGGATAAGCCAATATCAAGTCCCTAAGTTGACATCAAAAGTAACAATGCTCAATCATTCGTTCATCCCACGCCTCTTGGTGGCTAGCCACATTTATCATATCTTTATGACACATGAATGATGTTGCGTTAGTCATAAGGTTAATTCTATCTCTAGAACCACTTCTTACTTTGTTTAGTGAGTTCCACAACTACTTACCCCCTTCGAGCAGTTAGTTATAGCTACTTGACTCTATGGATGATCACATGCAAGCATTTTTATAGCCTCACACTAAGCAAACAAGATTAACTCTTTAAACTCTCAACTTAGCTCATGATCGTGAACTTCCCCTTTACTCCTTAGAAAATTAGTTACTCATGGCAATAAAGGAGAAGATGGTAAAAAGAAAGAAGACAATGGATGTAGTCATGATGCATAAAAATATATATATATAAAGCTAGAAGTGTCGATTACAAATGAAATGATTTCGTAGTTCGAAATATAATACAACTGATAAAGATGAGAAATAAAATGAATGAAAAGTTGTTTTCAGCAATCTTGTTGGGTTTTATGTCCTAAAACTCCCAGTTTGTAAAAAGATAAACATATTCTACAGTCAATAAAGTTATTATTGATTTCATAAATTGCATACATAAAAGTCTAAATCCAATAAACTAAGATAGACTAAGATCCATAACTATTATATGAATACTTGAACTTTATGTAGAGACATAAAGATGGATCAAGTTCGAGTAAATAGCAAAAAAGGTCTATAGTACATGATTAAGGTTGGGTACCTTATCCTGGTGACACTAGTGGATGCTGTCTACTCTGTAGCTGTTACAAGTCGTTGTAAAGTTACTACAAACGAAGTGATCCAAATTCGTTCATGTATTTGACATGAGGAGTGAGGGCGTCCTATGTAATGAGTTTGCATAAGATTGGACCAAGAAATAAGTCACTCTTGCTTTATAATGCTGTTTACTGTATAAGACTGACTATTTCACTTAGATGACCTAGGTAACTCGATCTTAATCCTGAGCTAACTATGAAGTCCTGTTTATTCGGGATTATCCTTAGATTTGCATAGGTGAGGGTTGACTCAACAATGTCGGCTCAATAAGCCTCCCATTTCAGGATTAAGACCAAATAGATAGCTGGAGACATAGGGTGTAAGACGGAATTCATGCCTACCCAATTTAGGGATAAGAGAAAGGTTGTTCTCTTAAGTACTGAATTCAGGTTTTGAACAAGGGGCCTCACCCTCTCACTGGGCTGAGCGAGTTTTGGTTTAGTGATTGGATAAAAAATTAGTTGTTCATTAGAGGATCAGTTGGAACTTAAGGAATAAGACGTAATCTCGGGAGGTAAAATAGAGATTTGACCCAGCCGTTATTACGAACAATCTGTGAAGGGTCGACTTACTAATTATGGTTAAATCATGTGGACATAATATATCTACAGTGAGGGGAGTGCAACTATGGGCTTTAGTGGAGTGACTCATTAGTTAATGAATGGGGGTTAATTCGTTGTAATGAGTTTAACCCATTAATCTTGGATCATTGGAGCCCATGATCTATAGGTTCGCGAGGTCCCCCTACTAGCTCGTAAGTAGATTAGCTTTAGAGTAGCGTGATAAGTTAATTTGAAATGTTCAAATTAGATTTAAAGGAATTAGTAATTATATGAAATATAATTACACGTTTAATTTTAAGAATTAAACGGAATAGGAGAATTAATATTTAAATATGATTTAAATATATGAAGGTGGAATTGTGTAGAATTAATTAAATTATTTAAATAAATTTTATTAGAAAATTAATTTATGAAATTAATTTTGCAAAATTAATAATATTTTCAATTTTTTGAAATCAAATTGATTTTGGAAATCATTTGGTAAAAAATTGAAAAGTTTGAAAAACAACACAAAATGGAATTATGATTTTTTCCATTAACACCTTCAATCAGCTCACACCAAACACACTTAATTTTGGCTTCAATAACTCCAAGCATGAGTTGCATCTCATGCAGTCATCTTCTTTGCATGAAAGACCTGCAATAAATAAAGAAGATTGGAGTGGAGTTGAGGCATGAAAATATAGAGTTTTTGTGAAAAATTTGTGTCGAAGAAGTTGTTCTTCAAGTGGGTTGTAGCAGTGAGTTCTTCTCCAAGTTTCCTTTCATTCAAGTTTATTTTGAGTCTCACAACTCAATCTAAAGTACCAAGAGAATAGTGGAGAAGATCTTGAGGTGGTTCACAGCAAGATTCAAAGAAATTTACAGCTGAGAATCTAGATTTCGAGGAGTTATACAAAGGTATGGCTTCAAACCCTCTTGTAATTGATGAACATGCTTTAGTTACTGCTAAAATTAATGAATTAGAGTGTTTATTGATCCTTGTTGCTTCCGCTGCTTGCTGATATACTCTAACAAATCTCTTGCTTCAAACAGGTGATTATCAAAGTTACCAGTGTTTGATGGCAGAATGAAGTAAAGTCGCTTACTCAAGCTCTACTCCGGTGAAATTTCTGTCATTACTCAGAGGGAATGGTAGAGATGAAGGATTCTCATAAAACAATCTCTCTTTGTTCTTCATTGCTGATCACAAAAAAATTTCTTAAGTGGAGAGTTCAGGCAAAATCGGGATCCCTCTTTCTCGCGTGCCAAGGCGCTATAAATAAAGCCATCCACTTATTTCTTTGGCAGTCCCGTTCTTGGAAGGTCACCATCACTAATAAGGTAGGTGAGAGTTTCAGTGTTGTCGTCATGGTCAAATTTTCGAATGGAGAAGTCACGGTAAAAGCGACACAAAGCCGAGCATGGATCTCACAGTGTGAACTCTTGAGGACGTGAGAATTAATAACTATATGTCGAATATATTGTTAATCTCTCATTGAAGTGTTCTATATGTTTGGGTATGTATTTACTTAGGTACAAAATGGCTAAATTTAAACAACCTAAGTCTATATCATTTTTATCCAAGTATAACAATTATATTTGGATATAACCCTATGATGTCTAAGTGTTTAAACCAGTTTTATACCTTATACTGCTTACGCAGGCTCATAAAATTAGTAACAATGCTCAATCTTTCGGTCATAATCCCCAGGTAGGAGGTGTTCCGTAAACCAACTTAAGTACCCCCAGCCTTAGACAAGTTTATGAATCGATTTGAGTTTGTAACCAAATTTTATAAGGTAATAATATATTTTAACAATTAAGACTAATTGTTAACCTGAGTAAGCATGCAATTGTTCTTCGTTTATGGATTTTAAATGTCTAATCCAATTTTATAACAACTTACAAAATTTTAGACATGCTAAAACATCCACAACATACAACAAAGACATTCAATATCTAATATAACAATTATACTGAATAAAAGAAGCCCTAACATGCATATTGTATATTATAACATTTTATAACATACTTTCAATGTATGTAACATGCTTCCTACGGTGGTGTTTCTACATGGCATATTGTATGCATATACATGATTTATTTAATTATTACATACATCACATGCATAAACAATTAAACATAATCTGATATGATTTTAGTTTTGGCATAAACAAGTAAACAAATGCCTAATTATTACAAAACAGCTTCTGAACCGCTCAAAACCGAACCCATACCACTTGAACCGAGCTAGAAAAGTCTGAATCAGACCAGCCAAAAACCTTTTGAGGCTAAACCGAATAGAACTCGAGAAAATTGGTCGAACCGATTGCTTTCGCTTCATGCTCGAAATCTCGATGAGGCTCATCGTGTAGTGCTGACGACTATCGTCTAGCGCGATCGTCTTGTGTCTTCCAACTATCGTGCATCGCCATCGTCTAGTGCCGGACAAAACTACATGATCGTGTAATGCTATCGTATAGCGCCGGACAAAGCTACATGATCGTGTAGCACTATCGTATAGCACCTCTTTACATCATTCAGCGCTCGTAGCTACACGATCGTCTAGCGTTTATACCTCAACAACGATATTTGAGCAGAAGCTGAAAAACTGGAATCTGCAGCTCAGCGTTCTTCACTTATTTCTTCAATTACATCTTAATTTGAACTCTAATGACTCCAACTAAATTACAGACTCTTGAGAACACATATAAGCTTATGAATCAAGATCCAATTACAAATTTAATCAAGAAATCAAAGAGAAAATAAATGCCAAAACTCAGAAAACCATATCAGTACACCATGTTCATATAACTCATGAAAAACACCCACCACACTAAAATTAAACCAAATTGAGTGCTTAATAGATGCTCTGATACCAATTGTAAGAGTATATCAGCATGCAACGGAAGCAACTAGGATTAATAAGCACTCTAATACATTAATTTTGGTAGTAACTAAAGCATGCTCAACAATCCCAAGAGGGTTTGAAGTCATACCTTTGTAAAACTCCTTGAGATCTTGATTTTTAGCTGTAGTCTTCTCCGAAACTTGTCGTGAACCACCTCAAGATCTACCTTACTATTCTCTTGGAGCTTTAGAATGAGTTGTGGAACTTAAAATCAGCTTGAATCAAAGGAACTTTGAGAAGAGCTCACTGCTTACAATCCACTTGAAGAACAATTTCTTCAGCCCAGATTTTTTTGTAAAAATTCTTTAGATGCATACCTCAATTCCGTTCCGATCTTCTTTATTTATTGCAGGTCTTTCATGCAAAGAAGATGGTTGCATGAGATGCAGCTCGTGCTTAGAGTTATTGAAGCCAAATGAAAATGGGTTTTGTGTGAGCTAGTTGAAGGTTTAGTGGGAAAAACCAAATTTCCATTTGTGTTGATTTCCCAAATTTTCAAACCAAATGATTTAAAAAAAATCAATTTTATTTTAAAAAATTGAAAATATTATTAATTTTGTAAAATTAATTTCATAAATTATTTTTTAATTAATAAATAATTATTTAAATAATTCTAATTAATTTAATATCAAATATTAAATTAATTTTTACACAAATCCACCTTCATATATTTAAATCATATTTAAATCATATTTAAATATAAATTTTCCTATCCCGTTTAATTCTAATTTGAATGTTTCAAATTAACTTATCATGTTATTCTAAATCTAATCCTTTTATGAGCTAGTAGGGGGATCTCGCAGACCTACAGATCATGAGCTCTAACGATCAGAGATTAATTGGCTAAACTCATTACACCGAATTAACCCTCATTCGTTAACTAATAGGTCACTCCACTAAAGCCCATAGTTGAACTCCCCTCACTGTAGATATATTATGTCCACTCTATATAACCATAGTTAGTAAGTCGATTCTTCACGGGCCGTTCGTAATCACAGCTGGGTCAAGATCACCGCACCGTTTTACCCCTGTGAATACATCTCGTTCCTTAAATTCCCACTGACCCTCTAATGAACAATTTGATTCATAATACTTATGAATCAAGTCCTTTCTCTATCATGAGAAGGCGGGGCCCGGATTGTTCAAGACCTAGAATCAGTACTTCAGAGAACAACCTATCTTCTAACCCTAAATCGGGTAGGAGTGAATTCCATCTTGCAGAGCTATGTCCCCAACTATTCATCTGGTTTTATCCCTAAAATGGAAGGCTTATTAAGCAGTGCTGTTGGACTACTCTCACCCATGCAGATCAAAGGATAATCCCAAACAAACAGGAGTTCATAACTAGCTCAGGATTAAGATCGAGTTATCCTAGGTTACTTAAAATGAAATAGTCAGTTTTAATAGTAAATAGTCATTATAAAGAAAAGTGACTATTTCGTGGTCCAGTCTATATGCAAACTCATTGCATAGGATGCCCCCACTCACATGTCTCTACATGAATGATCTGTGGATCACATCATTTATATTAGCTACAAAATTGGCTACATTCAATAGTGTTACCAGGATGAGATACCTAATTTCATCCATATACTTATTAGACCATTTAGGCTATATACTATTAACTTGATCCTATTTCTGTCACCACATAAAGTTAAAGTATTCACATTATCGCCATGGATATGTTTATTGGATTTTCATAATAGAATGCAAAATCAACAACTTTATTGAATAAATTTCTCAATAATATTTTATTGATAAATAAAATGTTTAACACGAACTACGAGTTCTAGGACATTCCCAACAGAACACTCATTTACTTACCCTAAAGTCGGGAATGAGTGAAATCTGTCTTATATTATTATGCTTCCAACTTCCCATTCGATCTTGTCCCCAAAATGGTAGGCTTATTGAGTCGGCGAATTGACCACTCTCACCCATACAAATCAAAGGGCAATCTATCGTGAAAAGGAGTTCATAATAGGCTTAGAATTAAGACTAGGTTACCTAGGTCATCCTATTGAAATAGAAACTCAACTAGTCAACAGAGTTACATCTAGTGGTTATTATTTTGCGGTCCGGTCTTATGCAAACTTATTACATAGGATATCTCCACTCGTGTGTCAACTGTACGAACACATTGAATCATTGTGTTTATATCAAATATAAAGTGGATTGTATTCATAGTGTCACAAAGATAAGGTACCCAACCTTATTTTTATACTATAAACCCTTTAGGCTGTATCTTGAAAATTGACCTCTGTACGTCTCCACATACAGCTCAAGACTTATAAGACAACCTAGGATGTAAGTTTATTAGATTTAGGGTTATTAAGACAAAACACATACAACACAATTAATAACACTTATTGAAATAACATAGATAACTCTTTATTGATGACAGTAAGTTATTTACATTTACTATCTACGAGTTTTAGGGCATAAAACCCAATAATTACATATAACTTCTTAAGTACCATTGATCCCTAAAAAATAATTAGTTATAGTCCAACTATAACCGAGGAGAGGGTGTGGCACCACATTGTTCAAGCCCCAGAAATAACCCTAAAGGGAACAATTCCTCTACTTACTCTAATAGAAGAGAATAAGTGAATATATTCTTGTATAGCTGCGTTCCCAGATCCCCAATCAGACAAATCCTCAAAAGGGTAGGTATATTGAGTCGACGAATCTGGTCACTCTCACCCATACAAATCAAATGACGACCTCCATAGGCAGGAGGAGTTCACAACTCACTCGGGATTCATGTAAATCCCTAACCCTATTTTACTAGTTAATCCTGTTTAAGTCTCCTTAATTACATGCTAAATTATCCTAATTATGTATACAAATTATTGTAAGCAAGTGGTTACAATGTTTATAGTAGTTAAAACACATGGAAGTTATAATGAATATGCGTGTGAGGCAGAGATAGGGAAAAATCTTCTAATTTTTCAAATAGGGTGCTCTCTAATAGTAAGGAGTAGCTAACACTTGGACAAATTTTAGAGAGCTAAGACAAGTGAGGAACACATGGGCGTTGTGTGCTTAAGAACCTAAGGGTGAAAATGATGGAGTTGACATTCAACATGGGGAAGCAATTAAGATCTTAAGCACTCTAATTCCATCGAATTTAGCATAGAAACATGCATGTCCATAACAAGAAAAATAGGGGTTTTTAAGATCACCTTTGTTGAACTCTTCAATTCAGTAATTCCAGCTTGAATTTCCTCTTCAAAAGGTTGTGAATCTCCACTTGATCTTCCCTACTATTCTCTAAGACCTTAGATTGGAAGGTGGATTCCAAAACAAGTAGGAATTTTAAGGGAATTTTGGAGAGAAAAAGACTGTTTTTTTGTTTTGAGTTGAATAACTCTTATTCTTCCAAAAATCAGCAAAATTCACTTTGCATGTCTCTTTTTCTCAGCCATTTCAACTGAGTTTTATTCTACTCTATCATGCAATATAATTACACGACCTCTTGACACCAAGTAGATCAAAGTTATAATGGGAATTAAGTGTTCGAAGTGGGATAAACCCACTAAATTGATTTTCAAATTTAAATTGAATTAAAATAAATTATTTATTGATTTTTTTTTAATAAAATTCAATTTTAATTTAATTTTCCAAAAATTAAATCAAAACAAAATCGATTTATTTGAATTTTCACAAAATTCAAATTTCTAATTTTTAAAATAAAATTAATTCAAATAATTAATTTTAAATAAAATTTATTTAATTAATTAAACCATTTAATTAATTAAAATAATTTAATGTCCAATATTAAATTATTAAAAAACCAATTCCCATATTCATGTAATAAATATTTAAATCAAATTTAAATATTATCCAATTCTCCAATTCCGTTTAATTCAATAATAGAAACACGTAATTATATCGTATATAATTGCATATTCCCTTAATTCAAATTTGAACGCTTCAAATTTACTCATCACGTTATTCTAAGGTTTAATCCATTTGTGAGAAAGTAAGGGGACCTAATGGACCTACAGATCATGGGCTCCAACAATCCAAGATTAATTGGTTGAACTCTTTAAATCAAATTAATCAACATTCGTTAACTACCGGGTTGCTCCACTAAATCCCAGTAGTTTCACTCCCTCACTATAGATATATTGTTGTCTACTTAATTTAACCATAATTAATAAATCCACCCATCATAGGTTGCTCGTAATAATGGCTAGTCAAAAGTTGTCTTACCCCCGAGATTACATCTTGTTCCTTAAGTTCTACTGATCCTCTAATGAACAATTGATTTGTGATCCAATCACCAAACAGAATCCCTTTTGGGCCAATGAGAGGGTAAAACTCCTTGTTCAAGACCTGAAGTCAGTACTTAAGAGAACAACCTTTCTACTATCCCTAAAAGCTAGTAGGAGTGAATTTCATTTTACACTCTATGTCTCTAGCTATCTACCCGGCCTTACCCCTGAAGTGGGAGGTTTATTGAGTAGGCGCTATTGAGCCAACTCTCAATCATGCAAATCTAAGGATAATCTCGAATAAATGGGAGTTCATAGTTAGCTCAGGATTAAGGTCAAGTTACTAGGTCATCACTTTGAAATAGTCAGTCTTAAACAGTAAACAACGTTATAAATTAAGAGTGACTTCATTTCTTGGTCCGATCTTATACAGACTCTTTACATAGGATGCCCCCATTCACATGTCTCCACATGAACGATTCAGGATCACATCGTTTGTACTCAATATAAAGTGGGTTGCATCTGATAGTGTTTCCAGAATAAATTATCCAGTCTTCTCCATATACTATAGACCGTTTTGGCTATCTACTCGAACTTGATCCACTTTTATATCTCCACATAAAGTGTAAGTACTCATGCAATAGCCATAGATTTTAGTTTATTGGATTTGGTGCATTTTACATATTCAATAACAGTTTTATTGAACAAAATCTCAATAACCTTTTTTTATTATTATTACAAATAGAATATGTTTATTCTTACAAACTGCGAGTTTTAGGACATATAACTCAACAGAAAATTGACTAAGTGTAACGGGAGTATGCTGTGAGACCCGGATTTCCATTTTCCTTACTGAAGCAGGTGGTTAAGGAATTAACTAAGAGTTAATTTCTAGGACAAGAGTAGGAAGTTCCCTAAGTGATGAAAAGAATTTAAGTACTTTGGAAATGAACCATAACTAGTGAAGATGTGGCTAAGTATAACCATGCTGTGAAAATAACTAAGTGTGGGACTAGGCATTGCCATGCGTTGGCCATAAAAATTTTGATAGATTACTTGGGCAACGGGAGAGGTTGAAGTAGGGCCGAGAATAATGCATGCAGCAGTCACTGCTCTTAGAGGTTAGACAACGCATAGGGTTCGATGGATGCGTTGGATATGTTGGACGCGGTGGTATGCGTCTATACGGCTGAAGGCAGACAGCTGAAAGAGATGCATTGGAAGGTTGCGGTGGCACAAGGGCAGGCGAACGCGATGGTCACGTTGGACACGATGGATGTGTTGGACTATGCGACCGTCCTATGCGTTGATGCCATGCGACCGTCCCATGCGTTGATGCCAAGCGACCGTCCTATGTGTTGGCACCATGCGACCGTGCTAAGCGTTGGAAGTAGACGATGGCATGCACGATGGATACGTTGGATGCGACGACTTTGATAAGGCATAGGCCATGCGATGGAAGAGCTAGGTCGGACGCATGGTGGTTCGCTCTTGCGATTGTTAAGGCTTGCGGTGACAAAGTAAGTGAGTTTGGTTACGTTGTAGAAGATGCGATGGTGTTGAGTTGAAAACCAAGTGGAGCCAAGGGTTGCTATGTGTTGATAATAAACCATGCGTTGGTGATACACTATGCGTTGATGGTATACTATGCGTTGATGGCATACTATGCGTTCATGGTATACTATGCGTTGATGGCCTACTATGCGTTGATGGTATACTATGCGGTTATATCCGAGGCTAGCAGTAAGCGTTGAAAAAGAGGTGTTGGTCATCATCCTAGTTGAACGCATATTGAACTGGATGGACGCATATGAAGGATGAGCGCATATGGAGAATGAATGCATATGGAGGACGTCATCAGACATGTGGCTTGCTAGGAAGGAGTCTTAAGCCTTAAGAAAATAAGGTGGGTGCACAAGTAGACATGCAAATTTAAGCCTCACGCATTGGCAATGGGGGAGAAAGACACTTAAGGTTGCGTTGATCAAAAGTTGCGTTGATGGTGTGAGGTGAAGACACCTCAAGCAGGAGGTGGAGAAGGCTGGAAGTTGGCAGATGCTAAGGAAAACACTTGGACATGCAGCCAAATAGAAGATGTTGGCCTTATAGCAATCTTGAACGCCTATAAATATAGCCAAGGACTTCGGATGAGAACTCAAATTCTTTTCAAAGGACATAAAGAAGAGTGTATTGGGAGGAAAGTATGCATTAGTAGCAAGACCATGCGTTGGTCAAGAGGCCCTAAGAGAGGAGATGCTGTCGGGCAGAAAAGACAAGAAGTGGCATCAACTTGGGACGAGAAGTTCTCCAAGAATACTCGTGCATTTGAGGTGATTCAAAATCTAATTGAAAGCTAGGGTAGGGCCGCCGAAGAGGAAGCTCCAAGGAATCGGGCTGAAGAATGAGGACAAGATAGAGGGGTCGAGCTGTCGGGTAAGCTGGGCCACTCTTGATGTTTTGATGTCTTCGGCCAAACCACGAGAAGTTATGAGCTAAGATTTTGAGGTAAGCTTCCTGAGACATTTTAGAGCATATTTGCAGAAGGAAGTAACTCGAGATAAAGCCTAGAACTATGAATAGTCAGAGCTTTAAATTGAATCTAGAATTTAGGGTTCAAGAGGAGCTCGAGAAGATCAAGGGACTTCTAGAGAGAGGTTCCTAAATGACCAAGGTGAGTGGTACTTTCCTTTAAGTCTTAGAGCATATCTTTTAGAGTAAATTGTGTATGCTTATGTTAGGAATGAGTACCTAGCATGAGAATGAGATTATGTGATCGGGGTGGTCAAGGGGTCAATAGACCTAGTTCCTGAGCCCGTAAGCAAAACGAGGTCTAGTTCCTGAGCCCGTAAGCAAAACGAGGTCTAGTTCCTATGCCTGTGGGAGGATCCTCGTATGGGATAGTGAGAGGGCCGACGGGCCTAGCGTCTAAGCCCATGAGTGGGGAGCTATGTGCACATAGAAGACAAAGGAAACGTAAAGAGTAAACGTTGTATTTAGTAACAGTTAACTATCTACCGTGTGTGTAGATAGACAGTAAACTCATTCTAGTTAGTTATCAGTTTAGCTATCTACCATGCGTGTAGATAGAAGTTGAGATCAGACTCGTTCAAGGCTGAGGTTTAAATGTAACCTCGTATTTATGATATACTTGTTATTTATGAGTTGAAATAGACTCTAGAAGTTGCTTACCACTCACTGAGCTTTGTGAAGCTCATTCTGTTATTTCATGTTTTTCTTCCCAGGTAGCAAAAGGTGAGGAATTCCAGGGTGCTGCTAAGGTCAAGGTTTTCCACAAGCCACAGTTACACTTCCAGAGGGTTTTAAAGAGTTGTGATTGTAAACTATGTCGTTAGTCTTAGAGTTGTATAAACTTTACTTTGTTGTAATAAAATGGGCCTACTTAATCCGTTGTTGTTTGCCTCCTTGACTTAATCAGTTGGTCATTGAATTTGTTCATTGGTATCAGAGTTATTTCCACAAGAGTTATTAGGCAGTAAGTGTCAAAAAAATGGTTGATAACTGTTACAGTCACATCCTCTCCTAGGCTCAGAGGGTAGTCTGGGGTGGGGTGTGACATATGCGTCAAAGGCTTGGAGGTCAGTGAAGGCCTAAGATGGATAGTATGCAGGCAGTTGAGGTTTCCTAAGTGAACGCATGGTAGTTGAGGAGTGCTGAGGCGTGCTAGAGGTAAGGGATGCGCTTATGAGCAATAGGCATAAGCACGAGTGTCTTAGGGTAAAACCAGCGTATGTGTTGACCAGTGATGTGTTAGTAATGGGGATGCGATATTAGTCATGGTATGCATTCTCTGAGGCAGAAGGCTAGCAAGAACGCAAGCCTGAATGTTAGTGATGGACTTAAGAATTCAGTTTAAACACTTAGTTAGTAAATTACATTGCATGCTTAGAGGCCCTAAGGATGGGTTATCTTAAGAAGTTGTCATCTTAAGAAGTTTAAGATGTTTAATAAGTTTAATAACCATGCAGCCTTAGTATAAAAGAAGAGTTCGAACGAGGGTGCTGGGTTTTGGCATTTTACGTGAGCTAAGGAAAGAGAATTTATGCCAACTTAAGCTTAGAGTTGAAAGAGTTGATTCGAGGCTAGCAGAGGAAAATTGTTAAGGAGTTGAACTGAAAGTGAAGAATTTCTTCAAGTATTCGAGAATCTAAGGCCAGACGGACGAGTTGTAAAAGAATTGGTGAATTCCAAGCTTGAAGAAAGGAACCAGAAGTTGGAATTCTAAGTTAAGGTAGCTGAGATGTTTAGGAATAAGTTCTTAAAAGGAAGTTTCAAGAGATTGTATTTGAAATTTAAGTTATTCAAGTTGGAAGTGAAATCTGGATTTTCGGATTGAATGAATAAGCAAGCAGCTACAAACCTCGCATAAGCAAGCAGCTAACCAACATATGTTAAATGTAAACAAACGATCGTCGCATAGGCGAAACTAGCAAGTTTGACACCTAAGAGTATCTTGTTGCGAGCTGACACACACACTAGTTAGTTATAGGGTAAAAATTTAGTTAAGTATGATAATGTGTTAAATACAATATACTGAGGATTCGTCGAGTAGGAAAGGAAATGAAATGAAGCATCAAACTAGAATTGAGGCTTATTTTACATTATTTTGAATAAAAGTTAAGCTCGAGAGGAAGCTAAGGCATTAACCAAAGACTCTTATTATCCTTACAGAGCATATGCATATAAAGAAGGCCTATAATCCTTTAAGGAAGTAATAAAAAACAGTGCGTGACTGGTTTTTGAAATATTTACTGAGTGTTTTACTTATATATATATTTCCAACGCATAGTTGCTTTTATCATGATGTTTCAATGTTTTCTTTAAGTAAAGTTGAGTTTTAAACCATGACTTGACATTTAAAATGAGCTATTCACTGATTTCCTTAAGCATGATGATGGGTATGATGTTTTATGATGTTAACATGTTATTTGCTATGTAAAACCTACTCTTGAGCATTTGGTACCAAAGGTATAGTAAGGTATTTAGTTATATGATGATCCTTTATACCAAAGGTATGGTAAGGTAAGCAGTATCATATCCAATTCTACGTGCACGTAAGATCTATGATATTAACATTGATGAGATCGAGCAAAAGGGCTCTCTCTCAACTAGGGTTACTAAGGATCGAGCAAAAGGGCTCTTTCACATGTTTAGGTAAGGGAATAGAAGAATTTTACAGGGAATGTTGATGTGTTTTAGTTCAAGGTTTACATGCTATGATTTCACATACTTTAAAATTTTTATTTCCGAACCC
Organism: Benincasa hispida; assembly: GCF_027475165.1. Classification (NCBI taxonomy): domain Eukaryota; kingdom Viridiplantae; phylum Streptophyta; class Magnoliopsida; order Cucurbitales; family Cucurbitaceae; genus Benincasa; species Benincasa hispida. The sequence continues at coordinate 81,862,995 of NC_143486.1, forward strand.
TTAAATATGAATGTAAATATTTTACTATAAATATGTTTATATCATGAGTTAATGAAAGCATGTTTTCTTAAAAGAAGTCATTCACTGAGCATTTAAGCTCACCATTTTTAATGTTTTCCTCCCCAGGTGGTGATCTGAAGGAATCGATGAAGGTTCGTAGCGGAAGCGAGGATCAGTCCCAAATCCAGATTTTACAAAAACATATAGAATGATTATGCATTTAAATTAAAATTATAGCATGCAATTATGAAATTAGAAAGAGGGAGATAAGAAAGACTAGAAACTCACCCTTGAAGATCTAATCTTCTTCACATAATCCTCTTCTCCAAAATTGCTACGAACTCAAAACCCTAATTGGCCACTACCACGAAGGTTTCCTTGTTAGGATTGGTGTCCTAATTCTTCTGGAGTCTCGTTTTTTTGTAAAGATACACATTGTTCAATGAATAAAATAACTGTTATTTAATTCTGGCATTTAGTCATATCCGATTAACAAAGCTCTTTGGTTATCTTATGTGAACTTAAGCATGTATATGTGATATACAAGTGGATCATGCCTTAAGTGATAACCTAAATCGGTCTGTAGTATAAAGATTAAGGTGGGATACCTGATCTTGGTGACACTATGGATACGGCCCGCTTTGTAGAGGTTTGCAAGTGTTGTAAACTACTACAGATGGTTGATGCTGACCATCCATGTGGAGATGTGGAGCGGGGATGTCCTATACAAAGAGTTTGTATAAGACCTGAACCACGAGATGATTAGACTCTGTATATAACGCCGTTGATACTAGAGACTTACATCTCACCTAAACGACCATAGGTGACACGACCTCAATCTTGAGTATTTTGAGAAGTCCTGCCTTTGAGGGTGGTCCTTTGATTAGTATGGGTGAGAATGGCCAGATTGCCAACTCAACATGCCTACCTTTTTGGGGACTTGTCTAATCTGGGAGCTTGGAACTCAATCCACAAGAAGGAATTCACTTCTTTCCCAAAGCAGGGATAAGTAGAGAGATTGCTCCCTTAAGGGTTTATTCGGGGGCTTGAACATAGTGGCCACAACTTCTCTTTGGAAGAGAAGACTTAGTCATAGTAGGACCATGACTTATGTTCATTAGAGGGATCAGTGGTACTAAGGAGTTAGATGTAACTACAGGGGCATAACGGTTTTTGGCTGAGCTGTACTTATGAGCGATCTGTGAAGGGTTGTCGCACTACTGATTGGTTAAGATGGACACATAATATATCTGTGGTAAGAAGAGTTTAGCTGTCGGTCTTCAGTGGAGTGCCTGGCAGTTAATAGATGGTGGATCCCGTGACTAAAGAGTTTAGTCAGTTATTCACGTACCGTTAGAGCTTCGAGCTACAGGTCCATAAGGTCCCCTTAGTAGCTCAATGGATTCAGTTGAGGATGAGTTCTTGGTGTTGATTTGAAATGTTCAAATTGACAAGAGGTATTTTGATTATATATGATATAATCGATATGATGTATGAGATACATCTAATGGAGGATTGATGTAAATGAGATTTACATTAAGTACCATGGAATAGAAAAAGAACTATGGTTTATATGTTTCATGAGATGAAATATTAAAAAAGTTAGTTATCATTTATATTTATAATAATATTAATTATTGGATAATTAAATCTTTTTCTCTAATAACCAATTGAGTGGGAGGTTATTGGTGGTTCATGGTAACCGTGAGATAAAAGGAAAATTGTTTTCCTAATTTTAGTAAGTTTTGCAAAGAGTTGAAAAATTGTTTTGAGATTTCTCTCGAAAAAGAAACTCACGGAGCTTGTCAAGTAAATATAGATTTTCTAAGCAAGAGCTTGAGCAAAGTAAACGATCGTGTAGTGTTTTGTAGGCGACAGACACTGAGCTAAACGATCGCTTAGCTTTAGCTAAATGATTAGGCATCGACCTATGCGATAATTTTCTGTCTTCTCCCACTTGCCCAATCATGTACACGATTGTTCATTCCTTCTTCGTCTGCCTCAAACCAAGTCTAAACAGAGCCCACCCTCTGGATTCTCACACCGAGAATACCAAGGTAACCTTCTTAGTGGTGTCTTACTCAATTTGACACCATCGAGGTTCTGTGGAGGTTGTTCGTGTTCTTGCTAGAGTGTTCGTGATCGAGGTGATCGCTGAGGACGAGCGCGAAGTGTTCGTGCAATGCGGTCGTGTTATTCGAGTGTTCGAGGTTGCTATGTTCGAGCGTTCGTGAGCAAGGAGCGTAGAGACGAGTCGACAAACGTTTGTAGCATTCTCCTTGTTTATTTGATGTTCATGTTGTAATTTCTGTATTGATTACATAACTGTATGTTTTGTTTTCGACTGTAATTTGTAATGTTCATTAATGATTTTAATTTAGAATGATCTATTTTTCGCTGCTCATAGAAATCTCGGATTCGATTTTCTTCAATTGGTATCAGAGCTAGGTTGTTCTGATATTCCAAATTACAACTTTGTTTTGAACTCAAATTTACAGTCGCGGTGGGTTTATGCATTTGTGATTAATCGTTTTCTGCATTTGTGGTTAAGTTGATAAATGTTTCGGGTTTAATTGCCTTTTAGTTAAAGCTTTTTGTCATTACTAAGTGTTAATTGTAAGGACCCATGTGTTTATGGGCGAAATTAACTTTTCAATCGAGTTTGTAATTCAAAGAGTTTGAGTCAGTCGAGTCGTTCATGATGAAGCTTCGGAGCATGGAGATGCAGTTCTCAATGAAGAAGAAGACCAAGCGTTGATCGTATCGTATAGCTTCAGGTAAATGATTGTTGGGATTTAACTAAGCGATCGTTTAGATTTTTCTACGTGATCGTGTAGTATTTTGTAAACGATCGTTTAGCTAATGCTAAACGATGGGATAAATCGTTTACTCTATCGCGTAGCGTTGGTTGACCGATCGCGTAGGCACTGGAGGTAAACTATCGTAGTGGGAGCATGCGATGCTTGTCGTTTAGTAAAAGGCGTGCGCTAGATGATCGTGTAGTTAGCAAGGCTCATCGCTTAGTTAGTACCTGCATGATCGCGCGTATGCGATACGGAGGCGCTAGTTAAGCAATCGCTTAGGCGATGGTGTTTCGCGGCATCGTAGTCATTTAGACGATCGTGGAAGGCAGGTGTTGTGCGGAGCGCGCTAAGCGATCGTGTACCTCAAGCTTCATCGCTTAGTGAAAGGTACACGATCGTGTAGTAAGCTAAACGATCGTTTAGATTTTTCTAAACGACTGTTTAACTCTGGGAGCGCTGGTAAGCGATAGAGAAAAGCGTTTGTTTTATCGTGTAGACGATCGTGGTGTGCTTAGTACATGATGGTTGGAGACACGATGCTTTGCCTGAATGGTTCAAGACCCAGTTTGCCTGAATGGTTCAAGACCCAGTTTGCCTATTTGAACCGGAGACTCCTTGTCTTTGTAATAGTTAGCTTTATTTTTGTGTTTTTAAGGCAATTTCACCCGGTTCATCAACATTGGTTTATTATGCATGTGATGTATGGTGTATATGCCAATTGACATATAGTTCAAAACCCACCTTAGGTTGTGCAATTCATCATGCATCATGTATTATAAATGTTATAATCGAGCATGAAGAAATTACTTGAAAGCATATGCATGCATCATGAAATATAAGAGTTATATTTTGCATGTAGTGAGCATTATCATGCATCATCCTTTTATTATAAGTGTTATACTCTAAGGGTGAATGGAAGCATGTTTTTCTTGTTTCATTGCTGTTTTTTATAAGTGTTATATAAAAGGAGTAGCAATGAATGGACAATGCATTGAGCATGACACCTAGGCTGTTTATAATCGTTATGAATGCGTTGCATGTGTTAGTTTAGCATTGTGGTTGTTTCCATTTATAAAAGTTATAAAGGAAATTAGACCTAAAATCAATTAATCAGAGTTGCATGCGGACTTAGGGTGAGCTCAAGTTTTTAAAAGGGTTTTAAAATTGGATTGAGATAGACCTGAGTTCAAGTGGTTCTAAAGAGTTTAGTAACCTAGATTAATCTTTTAAAATCAGTTTAATAGGATTAAATTGGTTGGAATAAAAGATTACATTTTTTGTAAGGGACCTCTTGTCTAAGGCAAGTTCTGGCTAGACTGGCGTTCTTAAGTTGACAGAAATGTAACACCCCTACCTGGGAACCTACCTGGAAAGGTGAATTAGATAAATTTTCAACAAGCATGCAACGATTTGGTCAAAGATTTCGTTAAAGAGTTTAATGGATGATGATTAAAAGTTTTTTCACTATCCAAGGTAAAAGTTACTCTTGGGCAAACCTAAAAATCACTTAGTTAAAATCCTTAGCCATGTTTTTTCTAAGTAAGCTAAACACTAGGTTATAAAATACTCAGTGAGAGGAAGAGGCGTATTTAATATGTCTATGATTCCACTCATGTTTCTCCCTATATGTTCACACTGTGAGATTCATGCTTGGCTTCGTGGTGCCCCTAGATGCATCCCTCTACGGATGGTGTTTGCATGAGTTAATATCAAGGTGAACGAAGAGAGTGTTTATAATAAGTGGGTGAAGGGTGCGTGTCAACACGTCCTATGGTCTCTGTCATTGGTTCACACCGTGAGATCATTCTGTACTCCCTCGTGTCGCCTTTGTGGGTACCCCTTTGGATAGGTTTTGTGCAGTTGGTCAAGATCAAGGTGAACTCCAGAAATGGATAGTGTTGCTTTAGGTTTTGTCCCAATCAAATTTTTTCCCTTTGGATTGACCTTTTGGTGGCAGGTCACACTTACGGGAGATTGTTAAGTAAGTTAATGATCTCTTGGCCAAATCAATGATGGCTAGTCGTTATAGGAACAAGAGTTGTTATGGTATTAATGACTGGTTAAAATCTTCTCAATTCAGAGGAGGGATACCTGACCTCCCTTCGACGACTTTTGTCCTAAACCTTTGAAATGTCATTGCGAAACTAGATGTCACACGGGGTTCATATTAGTTTTGCTAAAACCTTATTGGATGTTGTTTTGTATTACAATGGGTATTTGCTCAAAATCTAACGTAGGTCAATGTGTTTTTCTCTTCAGAAACTCGTTAGTATTTCCATTTAAAGCTTTTAAAATGACCGATTACTTACAGTGGAAAGAATCATGTGAAATGAATTTCGTGAAAAACGACCTCGATCCCACTACTCTCCACAAGAGGAGACAAGACAGTAAATATGATTTATTGGTCTTGGAGACATGTTTGGTAGAGAATGATGATTTTGCCTAGTTCTTTGATTCAGGTGCTACCAATCATGTTAGTTCCTCTTACCAAGGATTTAATTCCTGGCAAATGTTGCCACCGGTAGAGATGACTCTTCGAGTCAGTACTGGTGAGGTTGTTTCAGTTGTTGTTGTAGGCGGGCTGAAGTTATTTGTTGACAAGAAACGTTATCTATTACTGGATAATGTTTTTATAGTTCCTCATATTAAGAGGAACTTAATCTCGGTTTCTTGTATCATTGAACAAGGCTAAATCGTCTCCTTTCTGAGAATAAAGTGTTTATTTTCAAGAATGGAATGGAGATTGGTTATGGTTCAATGGAAAATAACTTATATGTACTAAGGCCTTTAGTCATAAAAGCCTTGTTTAACACTAAAATGTTCAGTACGGCAACAACAACTAAAAGACCAAAGGTTTCTCCTAAGGAAAATGCCCATCTTTGGCATCTGAGGTTAAGTCACATTAACCTCAACAAGATTGGGAAGTTGGTGAAAAGTGGACTTCTAAAGAGTTTAGAAGAAAACTTCTTGCCGGTATGTGAATCATGCCTTGAAGGCAAGATGACCAAATGACCTTTTACTGGAAAAGTTTACAGAGCCAAGGAAGCTTTAGAGGTTGTACATTCAGACCTCTATGGTCCGATGAATGTTAGAGCTCGAGATGGGTTTGAATATTTCATCTCTTTCATAGATGATTATTTAAGGTTTGGGTATCTCTTCCTAATGCAACGTAAGTCTGAAGTCCTTGACAAGTTCAAGGAGTGTAAGGCGGAAGTTGAAAACTTGTTAGGTAAGAAGATAAAAACACTATGATCTGATCGTGGTGGAGAGTATATGGACCTCTAATTCCAGAACTATATGATAGAACATGGGATTGCGTCCCAACTCTCAGCCCCTGGTACACCTCAACAAAATGGTGTATTTTAAAGGAGAAACAGAACCTTGTTAGACATGGTTCGGTCTATGATGAGTTATGCTCTTCTTCCAGGCCGTTTTGGGGTTATGCAGTGCAGCTGCATGTTATATCCTGAACAACGTTCCCTCGAAAAGTGTTTCTGAAACACCTTTTGAGTTATAGAGAGGCTATAAAGGTAGTTTATGTCACTTCAGGATTTGGGGTTGTCCGACACATGTGCTAGCGACTAACCTAAAGAAGTTGGAACCACGTTCGAAGGTTTGCCTCTTTGTAGGCTACCCCAAGGAAACGAGAGGTGGATACTTCTATGATCTAAGTGAGAACAAAGTGTTTGTCTCTACACATGCTATCTTCTTGGAAGAAGACCACATGAGGGATCATAAGCCACAGAGTAAGCTCGTTTTACGTGAGATCTCAAGTGAGACTGAGACTGTTGAGGGTTCAATAAGAGTTGTTGAGCAGGCCGACAGATTAATAAGAGTTGTTGAGGTCGGAACATCTAGTCAACCAACTCAAGAGTTGAGTTTTCCTCGACATAGTGGGAGGGTTATGAACCCACCGAATCGTTACATGGGTTTGACTGAAGCCCAAAATGTCATTACGAATGATGAGGTTGAGGATCCATTGTCTTTTATGAAAGCAATGGAGGATATTGACAAAGATGAATAGGTTAAAGCCACGAACCAGGAAATGGAGTCTATGTACTTCAATAACGTCTGGGAGCTTGTTGATCCACCTGATGGGGTAAGACCTATTGGGTGTAAGTGGATCTATAAGCGAAAGAGAGGTGTAGATGGAAATGTGCAAATCTTTAAGGCTAGACTCGTGGCAAAGGGTTATACCCAGATCGAGGGATTTGGCTATGAGGAAACTTTCTCACTTGTTGTCATGCTGAAGTCTATCAGGATTCTCCTGTCCATAGCCACATTTTATGATTATAAAATATGGAAAATGGACGTCAAGATTTCCTTTCTTAATGGTAATCTTAAGGAGACCATCTATATGACTCAACCAGAGGGTTTCGTAGTTCCAGATCAAGAGCAAAGTGTTTGCAAGCTTAATAGGTCCATTTATGGGTTGAAACAAGTATCTAGATCTTGGAACATCAGATTTGACACTGCTGTCAAGTCGTTTGCCTTTGATCAAAACATTCATGAGCCTTGTGTTTACAAGAAGATCATCAACAGTTTAGTAGCTTTTCTGGTACTGTATGTGGATGATATCCTACTCATTGGGAGCAATGTAGGGTATCAGACTGACATTAAGAAATGGTTAGCTGCCCCGTTTCAAATGAAATATTTGGGTGAGGCACAACATGTTCTAGGGATCCAGATTATTCAGGATCGTAAGAACAAACGGTTAGCACTATCTCAGGCAACGTACATTGATCAAGTGTTGATCAGGTACAGGATGCAGAATTCCAAGAGGGGTTTGTTACCCTTCAGGCATGGAATCATTCTGTCTAAGGATCAATGTCCTAAGACACCTCAAGAGGTCGAGGAGATGAGACAGATTCCCTATTCTTTTCCTGTAGGAAGCTTGATATATGCAATGTTATGTACTAGACCCAAAATTGACTATGCAGTAAGGATTGTTAGTCGGTATCAGTCCAATCCAGGAGTTGATCACTGGACGGCGGTCAAGATGATCCTCAAGTATCTTCGGAGAACAAGGGACTACATGCTTGTGTATGGAGATAAGGATCTAATCCTTACAGGATACACGGACTCAGACTTTTAGAAAGATAGAGATTCATTATGGAAGTTGTAGTATGGCAAATCGACATCGGGGTCAGTGTTTACTCTGAATGGAGGGGCTGTAGTATGGCGGAGCATCAAGTAAGGATGCATCACGGACTCCATTATGGAAGCCGAATACGTTTGTAAAACCGCTAAAGAGGCTGTTTGGCTGAGGAAGTTCCTTTCAGATTTGGAAGTTGTTCCAAATATGAATTTACCTATCACTCTTTATTGTGATAATAGTGGGGCTATGGCAGATTCGAAGGAACCTCAAAGTCATCGTCGAGGTAAGCACATAGAACAGAAATATCACCTGATTAGGGAGATTGTGCATCGCGGTGATGTGATAGTCACGAAGATCGCATCGAAGCACAATGTTGCTGATCCCTCTACAAAGGCCCTCACGGCTAAAGTGTTCGAGGGTTACCTGAGAGTTTGGGTCTGCGGGACATGCGGCATCTTGTCTAAGGCAAGTGGGAGATAATACTGGGGTATGCCATAGTTTATTGTATATTGTACATTTTATATTGTGATGCATAGAAAATGGAGAGTAAATATGCATGCATCTTATGATATGCGTTGAACTGAAGAATATGTGTTAATCGTGTATGCGATGATCATTTGTTCCTATCACAAGTTTTCTTGCTCTCTCACTAAGTATAAAGAGATCGCAAGTTTCTTAGGGTGATTCGAGGTCGAACTTAGGGACTTGTAACAAAATGTTGCGAAGCAATGTGTTTGCGATGATGAATAAAAGAATAAGAGAGTTAAAAGACTATGCACTACTCCTACTCCTAACTAAATAGACTGAGCAATGGAAGTATGACTATGGGAATTGGTAGAGACGCGACAACTGTTAATGACTATGGGAATTGGTAGAGACGCGACAACTGTTAACGCGTAATAAGATGCATGGAAAAATAGATAAAATGGTGGAGGGGATAAATTCACCGCATCATTAAGCTCGATCACAAGGGTAATCCCAGCTCGCCACACTAACGCGTCGCACACCTCTCGATGGTCAGCCACATGCTTATATTTCTATAACTCATGGTTGCGTTGAGCATAAGAATATTCCTATTTCTAGGAACACCGCTTACTTTGCTTAGTGAGTTCCACTACTTACCCTTTCGGGTAGTTAGTCGCGGCTAATAAGCTCATAGACAAGCATTGCGATAGTCTCACACTAAGTAAAGAGCATTGCGATAGTCTTGCACTAAGTATCTAGAGTCACTCACTCCTGCTGTTGGAATCATATGACCAAGAAATACAACCTGGTCTAACCAGAAATCACATTTGCTGAACGTGGCATACAACTGCCTCTCTCGCGGTGTTGGCAAAAATATCCTCAAATGGTTCCCGTGATCTTCCTTATTGCTTGAATACACCAATATGTCATCAAGGTGATACACTGGATCTGTTGTAACCCTTATTTATTACTTTCTATAACTGAACTTTCAACTCCTTAAGTTCTTCTGGCACCATCTTTTATGGTACCTGAAAAATAGGTGTTGTATCTGGAATTAAATCGATAGTAAACCCAACTTCCTTGTCAGATTATAAATCTGATAATTTTTCAGGGAGAACATCCAGGAATTCTTGTACAACTAGTACATCCTCAAGTTTCATCTTCTTTTCCTATGAAACCGTCACATGGGCTAAATAGGCTTCACATCTTTTACTTAGCAACTTCTTAGCATTCACTGCTATTATTAAGCTTTCTGAAAGTATTCCTTTGCTTCCTACCAATACTGTCTCTTGCCTACCAAATCTCTCAAACATTATCCATCCTTAAAACAATTCATACGGTTGTAACATTTATTCAGAAAATCCATGCTCTAGAGTGACACCAATTCCAGGAAATCTAACGGAATCCCTTCATAACTATAATTATCAACAACTACCCCAGAGCCTATAAAACTCTTATACTATTACAACCTCTCTACAGCATCATAATAACTACTTAGGGGCATGCTCTCCACAATCTTTCCTACAAGCAGTGAAACATGCTAGATAACAATAAAGATATAACACCATAGACAATTAGTTCATAAATATACTGGTACATAAAGTTACTTTACTATTCACAACATTAGGTAACTCCTCTGCCTCCTGGTAGGACACTTCGAAAAACCTGCCCTGACGCTGAGGTCGTCTTGCTTCCTTTCTCATTTTTCTTCTTTTGAATTCCTTCCTCAGCTCTTGAGCCACTAGGCTTGTCCATCGTTTGTCAAGTCATTTTGTGTTCTATTTGAACTTCTCGACCTAGTAGGGCATTTCCTCTTGAAATGTCCTGCCTGTCCGTACCGGAAACATGCGTTTTTCCCTTTATAACATGTCACTTGATGACGCTTACCACAATTCGTGCATAAGGGTTTCTTACCCGTACCAGTTAACAGCTCAGTAGGATGATAAAACCTTGATCTATCATCCATACTAACCACAAGTCTTGGCTTTTTCTTTCCTATCCTATGTTGACTTGTAGCTCTCTATCCTTTATCAATACCTATTAGTTCATTCTCAATACCGTACTTCCTTTCCGAATCTGGCAGAATGGATTCGACACTTTTCGCCAACCTGTTGTTAAATATTCTGTCCTCTAACTGAGGATCTATTCCTGTCTGCGGAATCCTTGACTCCACGCCTGAAGTCGTTTCCTGATTTACTAGGTCTTTACCTTCATGTTCACTAAAATTCGAATTCCCTCGAGTATCGAAACTTCCAAAGGTAGGGTCAAGGTTCCCGTTGTCTGCCTGCCTGCTCTGCTTGCCACTTTTCTTGACATCTTCCTCTTACTTAAGTAGTACACATGCTAAGGACTCAAGACTCAGACTTACATATATAAACTTTTCCCCTCTCTTCCCAAAACCTTTTGCCCTGATACCAACTTGTCACACCCCGGTCCAGATTACCTTCCTAACCTAGATGGAATGGTGACTGCAGCAGTTACCAACCCTTTTGCTGGCACTTATTGCCAATCTTACCTGTTAAATATTACTCAAACCCTGAATACATACAAATTAACTCAAAACTTACCACATTTACACTACAGGGTTTCACAACACTGTTCATACATGGACATTACAATCTAGTGAGCCCCATCAAGAATACTAGTCACTAGACAAACACATGTGTACTAACTAACATAGGTCTTCAATTATGCTTCCTTCAACCTGTTTCTTTGAGTGGCAGAGCAGCAGCAGAATAGTCTTTTGGGAACTGACTGCTACCTAAAAGAAAACATTTGAAAGCGTGAGCTAGAAGCTCAGTGAGTGACTTAATAAAACGTAAAACTCTTGCTTAAACTAAAAGCTTGAAAACATAATACTGGAACTTAAAATATACCAAGCAAACGTGTACATAAAACCTTTTAAACCATTGTATCTGCAACCTGAATCTTAGTTGAAAATGAACATTCACTGCTCTAATTCCCATCGTCAAGCCATGACCAGGTGAGACCTCTACTTTGACCTGTTCACGTTAAACTATGGTTAGAAGAGATCCCTACGTAGATCTCTTTAAATATATCGATGGCATCTCAAGCAACATCCTTAAAACATAAACGTTGATAACAACTCTTAAACATCAATAATCACCATTAATCCCTAGTTGAGAACGAACATACACTGCTCTAGCTCCTGACGTCTATTATCGGCCAAGAGACCCATACCTCGGCCTCTCATTCAGACCCACCTACATATACATAGAGTTTGCTATGTACCGTCAATACCTTAGGTACATTTATACAGATACCTTCCCTACCTTCAGTATCCCTATTCATTATGTTTAGAAATACCAACGCATATACTTTGGCAACCTTAGGTATTTAAAAACATAGTACGTCAAGCTTCATTCAACCTTAACTTTAACCCTAACACATGTTTCATACTTTGTGAAATAAGTTGGCTTAAAACATATTGAACTAGCATGTAAAACCACTATCATGCGTTAGACATGGAAAACATACTTGGAAAACTCATACATTAGTAAACATCATTCGTTGATAAACACTAATAAGCATTAGAAATTTCAAATTATCCTTCTAGCCTAGGAGAATATACGACTGCCTTTATCCTCAGTTGAGAGTGAACTACTAGTTCTAACCCTTAATGTCAACCTTAGTCGGGGAGAACCTCTTTTGCTCAGTCCCTCGATGTTGTATTACCTACGTGCATGTGGTTATAACTGAGTACCGTCGTACCTTATGTACCTAACTAGGATACCTTCTCATTGTCCTTCAGTATCCTCAGGTACTTGACTAGGATACCTTCTCATTGTTCTTCAGTATCCTTAGGTACTTGACTAGGATACCTTCTCAAACGTCCTTCAGTATCGAGCTGCTAAGATACCTTCTTAAATGTCCTTCGGTATCAAGTTGGTCCGGTACCTTCTCGAATGTCCTTCGGTACCAAGTTGGTCAGATACCTTCTCAAATGTCCTTCAGGACCGCGTTTTAAGTAAAAATAGTCATAAACATTTAGTTGAACACTAAGGCTTAGTGCTCAAATTATCATACTAGTTCTTCCATCATACTAGTTCATCATAAAATGGAGTTACTTAAACATGCTGAAAGTATTTGGACAAAATAACATATTTAAATCATATCAATTCCATGGAAAACATGCTTTACTTAGTATGAGAAACAGTTTCACAAACACGTTGCTTGGCACTTCATTTAAACACTTAGCATGAGAAATATCTTCAAGAAATCATAGTTTCTAAATCATTAAAACAGTAAGTCATCACATAGTCACTCACAGCTCGTTAGCCTCTTAACGGGTTATACGCCTCTCTTAGCTCTTCTTTGCCTGAAAGAACATAATTCCCAATTAAACTACTTAGAATTCTTAACAAAATACCTCCAAAGTTCATTTACTAATAGAACTTTTCTCAACAAAATTAGCATGATTAGCGAGAAAATCATCATGAGCGAGATCACCCATATGAGCGAGATCATCCCTATGAGGAAGATTTACCATTCCCAGCGAGATTTAGTGCAAAACCAGCGAGATCCTGTGCAAACCAGTGAGATTCCCGTCCCTAGCGAGATCCACCTCTCGCTCCCGCTCTCGCTTCCTCTTGCTCTCTCTCGCTCTTGAGCTGCCTGCTTAATCTTCCTAAGCAGCTATCTGCTTATGCCCAGATCCTCTATTACAAATTCAAAAATTCATAACTCAAAATCCAACCCTCTTTTGAAGAAACATCCTTCTACAAACATGTTTAGAATTGAGTTAGCATCATTACCTTAAAATTTCAGCTCAAAATTCCTCGTCGTTTAACCTAGAGATTCAAAACTTCATCATTGGCCCCAATTCAAGCAACTGCCTGCTTGTTCAACAATTTTCAGTTCAACATTCAAAATTATATAACTCGATTTCCAGGCCTTATCTTAAAAAGTTTTATTCTACAAAGTTTTGTCTAGCTGAGTTACCAATATTACCTCAAATTTTTAGCTCAAAACGCTTCGTAATTCGTCCTGGAGCTTCAATTCTTCACTGATGGCCTAGATTCACCCAAGAAACGAACCCTTCGTCTTTATTTTGCCCTTCTGTCTTTATTCTGGCGAGTTTTCCTTCCAGTAGCCCAACCACAGAAAATAGATACACAGAGCTTTCGAATGCCATTAAAATTACACAAATAGCCTAAATAGTCTATCCAAACCGACCTAATGAATTCGATCTTCTTGCTTATATTACTACCCAAAATCCAGCATGAACCCTCCTTATCCCACCTGGCCCACTATTGGTGATGAAGGGATAGGATTTAGCAAATTTCCTTTTGTAACTTCACTCATAATATTACTTCAGCACTACTTCTCATTAGATGGCATGGTCTCATTCATATGCTTATTATGCATTCCATCTTCTATCCTTCCTGAGACATAGCATTATTTAGCTCATTAGAAGAAATCACATTACTTAAAGTAATTAGGGTTCAGGTTTTACATTAGGTGATCTACTAAGTCCTGTTTAAACCCTAGTTTGCTTGTACATGTTGTGGGGAACAAGGTAGAACTTGTGTTAAACTTTTGTTATAATTGGTTTGGTTTCCTAAAACTGTTTTGTATATTGGAGTGGATGGTCTGATTAATGGTAGTCTATATACTTGAGTCGTTGCTGTGATTATGTGCTAAGTTCTGAATAATTATAAACTGCTAATTAGGTTTTACAAGAGTATGTTTGAAGAGGTTAGCACTACCGTCTTCATATCTCTCCTCGAATTAAGAAGGTAATCTGGGGAGGGGTGTGACAATTCAGGTCAAGTCACCTAGACATGTCTCAATGACAAGTAAATCATATTTACTTTGTTGTGCTTTCTATGTTTCTTCATTTATGACATTTGTGTTTATTATTTCTAACATATCTAGAGCATGTTCATTAACAGAGGTTTTAAATCTTTACGTCATAGTCATAAACTTCTTTGAGAATATTGTTTCTGATAGTTTGTCCAAACAATGTCTGTAACGAATCCATTATTCCTTTAGCAGAGCCATGTTCTCAAATTTCTATCAGATGTATTTGCTAAGATAAGGATTCATGCCTTTTCATTTTCCTTAATCCATATGTCATTTGCATTTCAAACTTTGTGGTTTGTTGATGAACTGGGAGACCGAGGACATTCCTCTGTTAAAACAAATTTTAGATCACCATCTGCTAGTATTAAAATCATTAAACATTTGGGAAGCGAGTGATTTTGAAGAATTCAACATGCTAAAAATAAATAAATCCTAATTGGTAAATTGTTTTTAAATCTAATTCAATTTTTAGAAAAATTAATAATGTACCCAAATTTCATTATTTATTAGTAACGATACTTTAATGAGTCAGAATAGATGCTACCGAGGTGCAGTCAAATACTCCTTCACTGAAGCAAGACATTCTTGACTAAATACTATCTCCAGAATAACTCTTATTCCTATAGTTATTTAGTTACCGTTTTTGGTCAAGAACTTACTAATACTTAGTAACTATTATAAGTGTAACCCTTCATTTTTTAGATTTCAGAGGTTGGCCTCAACAATACTATCGAATTGGAAAGTCAAGGTTGGAAATGGACCTAAGAAATCTTATCCATTTTTGGAGTTTGAGTTGTTCCGAATCCAATGTTACAACCCTTTGAGGGGATAGCCGCCATAAAACAACTAGCTTATGTCGCATGAAAACGACAAGCAGGCATAATATAGGAATCTCACGATCCAAACTAATGGAAGAGAACGCAGGACACGTTAACACATATCCTTCTCCCACTTACTATGAACTACTTCCCCTATTCACCTTGCTATTGACCCATGCAAACACTCTCTAAATGGAGCAGTCAAGATATAATTGATACGAAATCGAGCATGGATCTCACGTGTGAACTCTTTGGGACGTGAAAACTAAGAATAACATATCGTATATGTTACTAATCTCCTACTGAAGTGTTCTATTTTTTTTTGGGTAAATATTTACTTAAGTTTATTCTTGCTCAAAACAACCTAAGTGTAGGTGGTTATCAAAGTATAACGTTTATATTTGGATTTAACCTACGACGTCTAGGTGATAAACTAGTTTTAAAACCTCATATCGCTCACGTATACTCATAAAATCGGGTTAACAACACTCAATTATTCGGTTATAATCCCCAGGTAGGAAGTGTTCTGTAAACCTCGTATATTTTATTAAATAAATAATCCCTAGGTAACATAATATATTTTATTAAATAAATAAGATGTTTGTATATTACAATTACAAACTATATGACCCTACAAGATTTAGGGCACTAACCCTAACAATCTTCTGCTCGACCTAAAGCTAGTGGGATGTACAATATAAAAGTAAAACTAATATACAAAGTACACAAACAATAAACTAGGGCATAACACACCCAGTGCAAATATCTTACTCGTTCTAGTCTAAACGTGGCTTGTCCCATAGACCCATACTCTGCAGGTGACCCTCAAACACCTTAGCCGTGAGGGCCTTTGTAAATGGATCAGCAATGTTGTGTTCCGAAGCTATCTGCGTGATGATCACGTTCCCTCGATGCATGATCTCTCGGATGAGATGATACTTTCACTCTATGTGCTTATCGTGCTTGTGACTCCAAGGCTCTAGGGAATTAGCCACAACATCATTATTATCACAATAAAGTGTGATGGGCTTTGACATGCCTGGAACAACTTCCAGATCAATCAAGAAATTCCTGAGTCAAACAGCTTCCCTAGCAACTTCACAAGCCACAACATACTCAACCTTCATGGTGGAGTCAACAATGCATCCTTGCTTGGTGCTCCTCCAGACTACTGTCCCTCTATTAAGAGTGAATATTGATCCTGATGTGGATTTCCTAGAATCTTTATCAGTCTAGAAATCAGAGTTCGTATATCCTGTGAGGATCATATTCTTAGAACTGAAGGAACCCATGTGAGGGGATCCTTGAGCGGAAGTGGATCTACCCAAATCCCATTTTTACATAATTGATAAATTTACAGAAAAAAGGAAGATAGATTGTACATTTAATCATACAATAATACAACATGCATATAAAAACTACAAAATAATTATAAAAAAAAAAGGTTATTGGAATCCCTTACCTTTGAAGACGTTCTTCAAAAGGAAACCTCAATCTTCAATTAGACACAACCAATAAAGAAACCTTGGTATTCTCTGGTGAGAATCCAGGAGGTGTGGTGCTTTGGTGATTTTGGATTTAGGGAGGAGGAAAGATTGAGAGGAATTAGAAAGGTTGAGTTCTTCTCTGGGATCACAGAACCTTCTGTGTATTTTGTTACAGGAAGAAGAAGACCTCTGCCATGCCACGTTTTTCACTCACGTAAAGTGGAGATAAGGGGGAGGGGGTTCACTCCTTTAATTAATTTAAATTAATAAAATTTATTTATTTATTTATTTAATATATATTAATATAATAACTGACTTATCATATAATATATATTAAATTATATGATATATCAAATATAACATATAATCTATAGTTTTAATATTGTATCATATACAATATAACCTATAGTTTCTTTTCTCTCATTAATAGCATTTAATATAAATCACATTTACATTGAATTTAACCATATGAATTCAATTCATATAATCAATATTTGAATCATAGTCAAATACTTATTTCCTCTCACAAATACTTAATATAATGCATTAAGTATATTATAATAATTATATCATATATAATTAATTCCCTAGAGTAATTTGAACAATTCAAATTAATCCAAAAATTGATTCTCATTAAATCTCGTTGAGCCACTGAGGGGACCTCATGGACCTGTAGCTTGAAGCTTTAACGGTATATGAATAATTAATTAAACTCTTTAATTAAATTATTCACCATCCGTTAATTTTCAGGCACTCCATTAAAGACTGACAGTTACATTCTTTGCACTACAGATATATTTATGTGTCCATTGGATATAACCAATCAACAGTACGAGGACCTTTCACAAATTGCTCATAAGTACAGCTGGGCCAAAATTACCTTTTTGCCTCTATAGTTACATCTAACTCCTTAAGTACCACTGATCCCTCTATTGAACAATAAATCATAGTCAAACTATGATTAAACCCCTCTAGGGCCAGGAGAGGGTGTAACACCACATTGTTCAAGCCCTGAAATCAACCATTAAGGGAGCAATTTATCTACTTGCCTCGACATTGGGGAAGGAGTAAATTCCTTCTTATGTAGCTGTGTTCCCAACTCCCCAATCAGAAAAATACCCAAAATGGTAGGCTTATTGATTCGGTGATCTGACCACTCTCATGCATACAAATCAAAGAACCGTGCTCATGTTAGAATACATAAACAGGCTACGGAAGAAAACAGAATCATTAAGCATTCCAATTCCATAATTTTGATATCAAAATAAGCATGTTTATAAGTAATTAAGAAGGTTTCAACACATACCTTTGATGATCCTCTAATGCAAGTAGCTCCTCACGAATTCTCAGCTCCAAATCTTTAGTGAACCACCAAGAGATCTTCTCTACTATTCTCAACTAGAGATGTCTAATTTTCCTACAGGGATGGGGATTTCCCGATTAGGTGGGGAATGAGGGAAAAAATTCATCGTGAGCTAAACGGGGACGGGGACAGGGAATGCATTCCCCATCTCCACCCACGGCCCCAGCCCCACCCCGATTAGCTTTTACATATTTATTTATTATAATTATCTAATGTTATGTTATTATTATTATTATATAAATATTACATTCAAATTTCAGATTTGATTATTTATTGGGAAAGATAATGAATATGTTTAAATTGAATGTTTAAATTTAGATTATATATGTGAATAATTTAATTTGTATTTATTTCTTTCTACTAAAAAAATTAATTAGCTTTTTTAGGCCAAAATTTGAGTAATTTGTCTTTAAATTCAAATTGCCATATAAAACTAACCATAATAAATGATTTAGTGATAAAGTTAATTATTTAATTAAAATTTTCTCACATTAGTTATTTAAATTAGTTGACATTTTACAAAAAAAAAAAAAAAAAAAAAGTAAAGGGGAAAAATTCCCCACGAGGAATCCCCGGCCCGATCCCCGTGGGGAATTTCACAGAGATGGGGAATGAAATGGGGATCGAGGACGGGGATGGGGAATGACATCCCCGGCCCGACCCCGTGAACATCTCTATTCTCAGCCTTGAATTTGAGTGGTGGAATTCATAAATGGAGTGAATTTGTGAAGAGAGAGGATGAGTTTTCGCTGAAGGAGAAAAACTCAGTTGTAAGTTTTTCCTCTAGTTCTTCAATCTCCTATCTCTCGAATTCACACAAATTTGAGTGGTTTTATTCTTCAACTACATGCAGGCATCAGTGAGTTCAGTAAAAGACACCTCAAGCTTGAAGATTAAATTGGGATAGATGTATGAATTGTAGAGTTCCACCTACAAGTTAGTGGAACATTGGATTTTTCCATTAAGTGGAAAATTCCAAATTCCAAATATAATTTCAATTTCAATTTCAATTAATTCAAAATTAATTTAAATGAAAATTTCAAAATTCAATTTCTCAAATTGGATAAATTAGAAAAATAATTTTGTTTTAATTAATTAAACATATTTGATTAGTTAAATAACAATTTAATATCAAATATTAAATTAATCACATACCTAATTTTAAACATGAATCCTATTCATGTAATTAATATTTAAATCAATATTTAAATATTATAAACTCTCCAATTTTGTTTAATTTTGATAAACTAAATGTTAATTAATTATATCAAATATAATTATATAAACCCTAATTCAAATTTGAACTATTCAAATTCAAACCCTAAATTCAATTTGAACACTTCAAACTGATATTATTCCAAAATAATTCAATTTACTAATTCAAGGTGTTCATGTTTTACGAGCTAGTAGAGAGACCTTATGGACCTACAGATCATGAGCTCCAACGATTTGAGATTAATTGGCTAAAACTCTTTAGACCGAATTCATCAATATTCGTTAACTATCGAGTCACACCACTATAGCTCAATAGTTGCACTCTCCTCACTGTAGATATATTTGGGTCCACTTGATTTAACCATAATCAATGAGTCGACCTTTCATAGGTTGTTCGTAATAACGGCTGGGTCAAATATTGTTTTACCCCTAAAATTACATCTTGCTCCTTAAGTTCCACTGATCCTCTAATGAACAATTGGTTTGTGATCCAATCACTAAACCGGTCCATTTCGGGCCAATGAGAGGGTGGGGCCCCTTGTTTAAGACCTGAATTCAGCATTTAAGAGAACAACCTTCCTCCTATCCCTTAAATCGAGTAGACGTGAATTCCATTTTGCAGAATTATGTCCCCAATTATCTATCTGATCTTATCTCCAAAATGGGAGGCTTATTGAGCAGTGATGTTGGACTACTCTCACTTTAAAGATCAAAGGATAATCTTGAATAAATAGAAGTTCATAGTTAGCTCAGGATTAAGATCGAGTTACCAAGGTCATCTAAGCGAAATAGTTAGTCTTAAACAGTAAACAACGTTATAAAGTAAGAGTGACTTATTTCTTGGTCTGATCTTATATAAACTCATTATATAGGACGCCCCAATTTCTCATGTCATTACATGAATGAATTAGGATCACCTCGTTTGTAGCATCTTACAACAAATTGTAACAATTACAGAGTGGACCGCTTCCAATAGTGTTACCAGAATAAGGCATTCAACCTTACTTGTATACTATAGATCATTTTGACTATTTACTCGAATCTGATCCACTTTTATGTCTCCACATAATGTTCAAGTATTCATATAATAGTCATGGATCTTAGTTTATTGGATTTAGTCTTTACAAGTGCAATTTACAAATTCAATAACAACTTTATTGAAGAAAAGTTAAATAACATCTTTATTGATAATAGAAAATGTTTAACTCTAAAAACTAGGGATTTTTAGGACATACAACCCAACACCTCACAGGCAGGAGTTCACAACTCATTCAGGATTTAGGTCATGTTACCTATAGTCATTCTAGTGAAATGTAAGTCTCTATTATGAACAGTGTTATATAATGAGACTAAACATTCGTAGTTCGGTCTTATACAAACTCCTTTTTTTAGAATATCCCCATCCACATGTCTCCACATGAATGATTAGGATCATATCTTTTGTAGTACTTTACAACAATTGTAACACCTACAAAGCAGGCAATACTCGTAGTGCCATCAGGATAAGGTATCTAGCCTTATCCATCAACTACAGACCATTTAGGTTATCACTTAAACATGATCCACCCGTATGTCTCTACATATATGTTTAACCTACAAGATAACCTTGGATGTTAATTTATTGGTTTGTGGTTAAGGAAACTAATTTTGAAATAAAACATCACATATTTTATTACATAAATAAAATATTTGTACATTACAATTACAAACTATAGGACCCTATGAGATTTAGGGCATCGACCCCAATAAGAACCATACACAAGCATGTAGTCTGTAACATCCCGATTTTTTTTAAGGAAAATTTAAGTTAATTATCTCAATTTGTTGAGTTTTAGTTTCCTAATCTTTGGAATTTGGAATCAAATTGTTACGGTTGACGAAGTTTTATTAGTTATATGGATTCTTTGAGTAGAGTTTTAAATTAATTAGAAGGAATAATTGAATTATTTGGATAAGAAATTTTGAGTTTTGTGAAATTTGAAAGGGAAAAAGGGGAAATTATGGTTTTAAAATTTTACCCTATTTAATTTTGGAATTTGAATCCAAAATTCAAGTAAAGAATTAGGAAAAGATAATTGGTTTATTTGGAAGTTATTAAATCAAGTATTTAAAAAGATTTTAATTTGAAATTAAGTTAATTTGGAAAGTTAGAATATAATTTTGGGATTTAAGATTTTTGGAAAGAAGTGAATTAAAGTTGATGAATTTATTTTGGGGATTATTTAATTAATTGGAGAAGAGGTGAAAGATTTGAATTTGATGTGATATGTTTATTAAGGAAAGGAAAAAAAATAATATATATATATATATATATATATATATATATATTATTTATACTTTTGTGTGGTGGAGAATTAAAAAGAAAAAAAAAAAAAGAAAAGAAAATACCCCTTCTTCTCCCTCTCACGCGACAACTCTCCCCCCTCCAAGGCTCTTTGGGTTTTGGGGTTTTGAATTTTGAGTTAATCTAATGGTAGCCCATTGTGTTGAAAATTTAGGCCGGAGTTTGAAGTCGGGATCACGCTATTCAACACTAACAAGATTGAATTAGGAGTTCCTGGTTGGATTTTGACTTGGGTTTTGGAGGTGATTTAAGATTAAAGTGCTAGTTGGGTAAAAATTTTGTTGGCTTCTAAAACTGCTTTATGTATGGAATCAAGCTTGAAGACTAAAATGAATTTTCTTCATGCCCTAGGATTGGACTAAAGGTTGTGAAGTTGGATTGGAGAGTTTGCTTGAGTGCAAAATTATTATTTCAGTTTGATATTGAGGTAAGTAATCTTACTACTGGAACCGCCTTTGTGCCGGGCGATAAATTTATGATTTTTTTTTAGGATTTTAAGATTAGTTACAAGGATAATTTTGATTATTCTGAGATTTAATGGACTGTTTAGAAATGATATATGAGCATGTGATAATGTGTCTGAAGCATGTTAATGTATGAGCATGATTTAGAATTTTATGAGACATATTACAAGTACGATTGAGCATGACCCTAAATTATGAGTTAAGCGACACTACTATTGGAATGTCTTAAAGCTAGGTGAATGTTGGAGCATTTGTTGATGTACATATTTATGTGATTTATTATGAAAGTGTGTAGGCTATATAATGTATATGAAATTTCGAATGTTTGATTGTTTACATGAGTCAATGCATGAAAGTGATGCACTAGAGTTGAACCATTAAAACTAGATTAAACACGTAGGTGAGGTTAATTAACATGACCTCGATGAGGAGATTTTAGAGGACTCATGATTATGTGAATGTTATATGTAATATGAAGTTAAATGTAATCTCTTTTCCTTTCTAGATTATATGATTGCATGAAAGTGATGTATGTCCGAGGGCGCTAGTACATGAAAGAGATGTACTAGGGCTGGTAATATGAAAGTGTTACACATCTAGAGGGTACTGGGGTGTACATAAGAGGTGCACGCTCAATGGATTATGTGTGTACGAAAGAGGTGTATACATAATCATGTGTACGAAAGAGGTATGCATCCCTACATTCATAGAGAGTATCTAGGGTGTACAAAAGGGGTACACACTCAGTGGGTTATGTGTATACGAAAGAGGTGTATACATAACCATGTGTACGAAAGAGGTACACACTCAGTGGGTTATGTGTATACGAAAGAGGTGTATACATAACCATGTGTACGAAAGAGGTACACACTCAGTGGTTTATGTGTATACGAAAGAGGTACACACTCAATGGGCTAGTGTATATGAAAGAGGTGTATA
Organism: Benincasa hispida; assembly: GCF_027475165.1. NCBI lineage: Eukaryota > Viridiplantae > Streptophyta > Magnoliopsida > Cucurbitales > Cucurbitaceae > Benincasa > Benincasa hispida. Next base: position 81,885,818 of record NC_143486.1, read on the forward strand.
CATAACCATGTGTACGAAAGAGATACACACTCCGTGGGTTATATGTATATGAAAGAGGTGTATACATAAACATGTGTACGAAAAAGGTACAGACTCAGTGGGTTATATGTATATGAAAGAGGTGTATACATAACCATGTGTACAAAAGAGGTACACATTCAGTGCGTTATGTGTATACGAAAAAGGTGTATGCATAACCATGTGTTCGTAAGAGTACACATTCAGTGGGTTATGTGTATACAAAAGAAGTGTATGCATAACCATGCGTACAAAAGAGGTACACGTCCTTACATTCATAGAGAGGACCTGGGGTGTACGTAGGAGGTGCACTCTAGGGGAAAGGAAAAAGAGTGAGACATGTAAGGGAAATTTTCATGTCCCACTAGTAGAAAGCTTCAGTTCATGTTGCATTTATTGGACATAAATGCTTAGCCTGACCCCGGTAGTGGGGATACTTACTGAATATTTTATACTCACCCTTTCTCATGTTTATGTTTCAGGTAAAGGCAAGGATGCACTGGCGAATGACAAGAGGAATCCTTGAACGAGCCACTAGGACCAATTTTATGCTTCTGTTCATGATATTTAGATTTCTTTCCATGTTTTTCAACTTTCAATTTGATATTTGAAACTTACTATTAAGATTTGTCTTTAGACCTATTTATTATCATTTATTATTTATGGGTACCCTATCGTCTGTTTTTAATATCCGAATTTAATAAAGGTCTTTTGAGTTCAACTTATTTATTTAGCATTTATTTCACTATAAAAGGATGCTGTTTTAAGTTCCATGCATGCATGTGTTTAGTAACGGCCTTACTTGAGTCCTAGGGGGTTGGGTTGTTACATAGTCCCTCGTTCTCCTTAGATACTTGAGGATATTATTAATGGTGGTCTAGTGATCATATCCTGGATTAGACTGATATCTACTAACTATCTCCACCGCATAACAAATTTCAGGTCTAGTACACAACATCACATGCATCAGGCTGCCAACAACCGATGCGGATCTATCTCATTTCCTCAACCTCTTGAGCTGTCTTAGAACACTATTCTTTAGACAATATAACTTCATGCCTGAAAGGTAGTAAACCTCTCTTGGAATTCTACATCGAATACTTGACCAACATTTTATCAATATACAATGCCTGAGACAGAGCTAGCGTTTTGTTCTTTCGATCTCTAAAAATCTGAATTCCCAAAACAAACTGAGTCTCTCACAAATATTTCATTTGGAATTTTGTCACTAGCCAGTTCTTAACTTCAGTCAGTAAACCTCCATCATTCCCAATGAGTAGGATATCATCTACATACAACACTAAGAAAGCTACTAAATTATTGATGTTTCTCTTGTATACACAAGGCATATCAACATTCTGATCAAAGCAATAAGATTTGATCGCAGTATCAAACCTTATGTTCCAAGATCGAGAAGCCTGCTTTAGTCCATAAATGGACCGATTAAGCCTGCATACCTTTTGCTCTTGACTTTGGGTTACGAATCTGATGGGAGAAGGAAAATTAATTTTTTTTGCATTAATTGATATACATTGATGGTCATGCGTTGGTCTGAAGAACATACAGTATGCGTTAATCGTGTATCTGAGGTCGAACACGGGGACTTGCAACTAAAATATGTGTAAAGTAATGTGTTTGAAGCAAAGAATAAAAATAAAAAGAAGTTAATTACTATGTGTTACTCCTACTCCTAGTTAAACAGATTAAGCAATTGAAGTTTGACTATGAGAAATTCTATCTAGTGGCATTCGATCACAGAATCCATTGACAGCAACATAAATGACTAGAATTTGTTTTTCAATGTGAATGAGTCTTCTAAACTCAAATAGGAAATTTTGATGCACTAAGAAGAGTTTTTTTTTTTTTTTTTTTTTTTTGGGAAAAAGAGTTGATGCATGAAGAAGTATAGTTGTGGAGGAGATATCACCAAGTCCTTAAGTTGGTCGCAAGGGTAATCCCAGCTCGCCACACTAACGCATCGCACACCTCTCAGTGGTCAACTACATGCTTTATATCTCTATAACGCATGGTTGCGCTGAGCATAAGGTTATTCCTATATCTAGGATCACTGCTTACTTTGCTTAGTGAGTTCCACTACTTACCCTCTCGGGCAATTGGTTATAGCTACTCCGCTCATAGGCAAGCATTGCGATAGCCTCGCACTAAGCAAACAAGATTGACTCCATATACTCGCGCAACGCACACCTCTCGGTGGTTTGCTACATACATCATATCTCTATGCTGAATGATTGAGTATGCAAAAACTCTTATAATCTACACGTAACTCATTGCGGTGAAAGAAAAAGATGATAAAGTAGAAGAAGATGATGAAAATGATATTGAAGGAATTAATGAGATGCATTGATTACAAAATGTATTAATGTCTTAAGCCAAAAGTAATACAATACAAAGGTAAGAAGAGAGGTGGATGGCTAGATGTAGGCAATCTCTTACTTCAATTAGATGTGTGTCAAGGCTGCCGATGGTGCAATGGATGGGTGATGGAGTAGTCCCTCTCAAGATCTATCTCCGGCGAAGCTCCAGTCATCAATCGGAGGAAGTTGTGGAAGCGAAGAACTCTCAAAGAATGTCTTGCTCATTCTTTCGTCTGTGATCACAGAAATCTGCCTAAGGCAGAAGTCCCGAATGCTTGAATTTGGATTCCAAGGCTCTATTTATAGAGCTCAAACATTAACAGCATTGATAATCCCACTCTGAATACTGCCATTCCTATCGCGGTAGGTGAAATGTCATCATGATCTTATCTCTTTGATACTCCCGAGGTTTGTGTTCATGATTGTTTTTTTTTTTTTTTTTTGAAGTATCAACGCATTCCATCCACTTTGCAATCGTCCTTCTATCATGGTTATCACTGTAGTTGTGGCATTTCATGCGACCAACTTGTCTTCATTAAGATCAACGCATGTGATCAACTTTGCGATGGTTTAGGACCAACACATGCAATCGATTTTTGCAACAACTATAAAATAGATATTTTAACGCAAAATAACGCATGATATAGGGTTAGCGGGGATTTTTAATGCTGATCAACGCAAGCTCATTATTCCATATGAATTATTAGCAAAATTAACGCATGTTCTGCTCATCAAACCTCATAATTCTAAGTAAAAGGCTGCAATAACTTGTATTTCTACAAGCTATCACACCTCCAAATTTAAAATCATGCTTGTCCTCAAGCATGCCTTATACTAAGGAAACTCAAAACTTGTCGTCTGACTTTTCCTTTGTGTTGACCAGCTTCTTAGAATATAATTCACTTGTACTTCTAGCCTGGGTATCAGCACTCCCCTCAAACTTAGCCACTTCTTCTAAGAAATTTTTTCCAAGTTTTAATTATAGCAAGCCTCCGCTCAAAACTTTTTACTCATTGGAGACAATTTTGCTTTTAGATTTTTACAATGCGATCGTTCAAAACGATTCAAAGCTTTGTGACTGATTATTAGATTAAGGCATTGTACTTGGCTATGCTCTTTGTTTTAGCTTGCCCCCACGTGTGTCATGCAGGCATACAACTTCGGTTGCGTGCCATATTCAACTCAACTCTTATCTTAGCTAAATTTAGTTTGCGCCAGGAATATGAGTTGTTATTATGCGTTGATTCTAGTCACCTACTTTTGTTTTGGCTTACCTGCACGGGTGTCATGCGAAGTATACAACTACAGCTAGGTGCCTTTCATAACTTAACTCTTATCAGCTTGGGTTTCCCCTTTTGCGCTGACAGCGGAGTTTTTATTATGATCATTTTTGTAAGCGTTACCGCAATGTTTATATTGAACACACTTGCTCAGACCGATCCCACCCCCAAATTTAGAGAGTGACAGGGTCCTTTCCGAAAAGCTAAAGACAAAATTGTTTAGAGATGCGGTAAAAGAGGTTTGAGCAGAGGTTTGCACACAATAAAACTTAAGACTGACAAACTTTGAAGAAGCTACTAAAGCGAGGTGAGCCATGAAATGTTTAGTTAGTGGATTTTGTGAATTTAAATAAGTATCATCATGGATGCTAATTTATCGATGCAAAAGAGGCAGGCAAAATAATTTCAAAAGGATAACGCATGCAAGATGACAAGAAAAGAATAGATGGAGGCAGAGTGTCGATCGCGTCAATAACTAGAATTCATGTAGAAGAAACCATCATGCGTTGAATAAGGGAGAATTCTTCTTTAGTAACAACACACCGAGAGGAAATTATTATTGCACCAAAAAGGAGCAAGTGCAACACCATATCCAAGAAAAACAGCCAGAAATCCAAAACAATAATAATCAAATAAATAAACTAAAGAAGTTAACTAGGAAAGCAAAGTGAAGATAGAGTAGAAGACGTCCTTTGAGAAATTGGAGTGAAGTCACCACAAGGACTCTTCCATGCAGGGGATCGAACTCGCTTTCTTAGGTTAAGGAACTCATTGTCTTGACCACCAGAGCTTTCGGCAATCATTGGCCACATGACCGTTACCATGCTCCTAAGATTGCTTCCAACTCAAGCGACAAATAGCCTTTCAATCTCAGGGTCAATATTAAATTCGGGCGCAACATCTTCACTCAAACATCATTTGTTAATTAGTCGCACAAGCTACAATACGCTTAAGATCAAAAGAGTGCCTACGAAAACACAAAACTTGAGCAAACTATTAGATGCCAAGTCCCCAACAACGGCACCAAAAACTTGATGAGAGGAGGAATATTAATTTGTTTTTGCGTTAATTGATATGCGTTGATGGTCATGCGCTGATCATGCGTTGGTCTGAAGAACATGTGGTATGCGTTAATCGTATATACAATGATCATGCGTCTGTGTCACAAGTTTTCTTACTCTCTCGCCAAGTGTAACGAGTTCACAAGTTTCTCGGGATGATCTGAGGTTGAACACGGGCAATTGCAACTAAAATATGTGTAAAGTAATGTGTTTGAGGTGGAAAATAAAAATAAAAATAAGCTTATTACTATGCGTTACTCTTACTTCTAGCTAAACAGACTAAGCAATTGAAGTTTAACTATGAGAATCGATAGAGATGGGGCAATTGTTAACGCGTAATAAGATGCATTGATTACAAAATGTATCAATGTCTTAAGCCAAAATGTAATACAATATAGAGGTAAGAAGAGAGGTGGATGGCTAGATGTAGGCAATCTCTTGCTTCCATCAGATGTGTGTCAAGGCTGCCGGTAGTGCAATGGATGGGCAGTGGAGTAGTCCCTCTCAAGATCTATCTCTGGTGAAGCTTCAGTTGACAATCGGAGGAAGTTGTGAAGTGAAGAACATTTAAAGAATGACTTGCTATGCTCTCGTCTATGATCACAGGAATTTGCCTAAGGCAGAAGTCCCGGATCCTTGAATTTGGACTCCAAGGCTCTATTTATAGAGCTCAAATGCCAACAGCTTTGATAATCTCGCTCTGAATCACTGCATTCCTGTCGTGGTAGGTGAAATGTCATCATGATCTTATCTCATTGATACTCCTGAGGTATGTGCTCATGATTGTTTCTTTTGAAGTATTAATGCATTCCACCCACTTTGCGATCATCCTTCTATCATGGTTATCATTGTAGTTGCAGCATTTCATGCGACCAACTTGTCTTCATTAAGATCAATGCATGCGATCAACTTTACAATGGTTTGGGATCAACGCATGTGATCGATTCCTGCGACAACTACAAAATAGACATTTTGATGCAAAATAACACATGATATAGGGTTAGCGGGGATTTTTAATGTTGATCAATGCAGGCTCATTATTCCACATGAATTCTTAGCAAAATTAATGCATGCTCTACTCATTAACCCTTATAATTCTGAGTAAAATGCTGCAATAGCTTGTATTTTTACAAACTATTAGAATCCCTCGGGCTGCTCCATATAAATGGTCTCCTCAAGAGTCCCATTTAGAAAGGCAGTCTTTACGTCCATTTGCCAAATCTCATAGTCATAATATGATGCAATGGACAAGAGGATTTGGATAGACTTTAGAATGGCAATAGGTGAGAAAGTCTTCTCATAGTCGACTCCTTCAACTTGGGTATAACCCTTTGTCACTAGTCTAGCCTTGAAGGATTGCACCTTCCCATCAGCACCCCGTTTTCTCTTGTAGACCTATTTGTAACCTATAGGTTTAACCTATCAGGTTGATCTATAAGATCCCAAACAAAATTGAAGTACATAGACTCCATTTCGAGATCTATAGCTTTGATCCACTCATCTTTGTCAACATCCTCCATTGCCTTCTTGTAAGACAATGGATCCTCAACATCTTCGTTAGCTGCCATAGCTAGGATTTTTGTTAAACCCATATAACAGATAGACGAGTTCGCAACCGTTCCACTACGTCGAGGCTCCCTTAACACTTTAGGTGGATTTTACCTACTAGATGATCCGACTTCAACAACTCTTGTTGAGGTATCAGGTTATTCAACAATTTTTGTTGAAGGTTCAGTAGATTTCTTGAAAAGTTCATTCAACACAATCTTACTATGGGGCATGTGCTCCCTTCTGTCAAAGAAGTAACCACCTCTCATTTCTTTAGAGTAGCCTACAAATAAGCACAATTTTGAATGAGGTTCCAGTTTTTTAGGATTTGCCTCAAGCACATGTGCTGGATAACCCTAGATTCTGAAATGAAACTAACTTTACGGTCACTCCATAACTTCAAAAGTATTCTAGTAACATTCTTGGACGGGACACAATTCAAAATATATGCTGCAGTCTATATTGCAAAACCCCAAAACGTATCAGGTAAAGAAGCATAACTAGATTGAACCATGTCCAACAGGGTTCGATTTCTCATTTCTACTACACCATTCTGCTTAGGTGTACCAGGTGTTAAGAGTTGGGGTAGAATTCCATGCTCTATCAAATAGTCTTGGAATGTAAGATCCAAAAACTCTCCACCTCGATCATATCGAAATGTCTTAATTATTCTATTTAATGCATTTTTAACTTCGACCTTAAATTCTTTGAACTTTTCAAAGGATTCAGACTTATGTTGCATTAAATAAACGTACCCAAATCTTGAATAATCATCAGTAAAGGTGATGAAATATTCAAGCCCTCCTCTTGCTTTTACATTCATCAGATCACAGAGGTTTGAATATACTAGCTCTAAGGGTTCTTTGGACATGTGACATTTTCTAGTAAAACATCTTTTAGTCATTTTGCCTTCAAGGCATGACTCGCACACCAATAAAGAATTTTTTTCTAACTTGCTTAGAAGTCCATTCTTCACCAACCTCTAGATCCTATTGAGATTAATGTGTCCTAATCTTAGATGCCAAAGTCAGGCATTTTCTTTAGGAGAAATTCTAAGTCTTTTATTTTGAGTTACCACAGTTTTAAATATTTCAGTGTTATAAAGAGCTTTAGTTGCTAACAGTCTTAGCATATAAAGTTTGTTTTTCTACTTTGTGGAACAAATATTAACACCACTGTTTGAAATACACTTTATTTATAGAGAAATGAATACAATATAATAGTTCTAACATATATTTTATAGAAATTAAGTTCCTTTTCAAACTCGGAACTATATATACATTTTCTAATAAATTATATTTATTCTGTAAAGTCAGCTGGAGACCTCCCACTACCACGGCTGAGACGTGCCAAGTTTCAACTCGCATCGTCATCTCTCTAGCTTCCAGTTGCCGCCAGAAACTAATTCCCTTAAATCAAATGTGGTTAGTGGCGCCCGAATCAATTATCTAGGCCGAATCATCATTCTCCACTAAACAGATTTCCAAAACAAGCAAATCATATTCACCTTGCTTGGCCTTCTTCTTTTTCGCCAAGTATTTGGGACAATTCCTCTTCCAATGTTCATCTTGGTTGCAATGGAAACAGATTCCCTTTGCAACCTTGGTTTTCTTGCCCTTTTAGGCAACAGCTGGTGGGTTAACTTTCCTCTTTCACCTTTCTTCTTCTTCCACTTTTTGGTGCTGGAAGAAGAAGTCATAGACTTCATCCCATAGGTTAAACCTCTGTGGAACTTCTTAGAAGATGAAGCAACATTTGCTTCTCTTCTGTTCCTTGGTTTTCACCAAGGACTGGAAGGTCTGTAGCTCGTTAAGCAAGGTGGTCAGGTTGTAGTCAATTCTATTCATAACAACATTGCTACATAATTGTAGGAAACTTTCAGGTAAAGATTCCAGAATGAAGCTAACTTGATTGGCTTCATCGATGATAGACCCATTCATCTCCCCCATGTTGAAGTGGACCATTATGTTGACAACATGTTCTCAAATAGATGCCTCTTCTGGCATACGGGCATTGAAAATGTGTTCGAGAGCGTCATGCCTGAGCTGTGCAAACGGTTGTCTGAACATTCCCCTCAATGACTCTATAATCTCACGGGTCGTGAGTATGGGCTCATGCTTCTTGGCCAAGACTTCGGAAAGACTTGTTAGGATATATGCTTGGGTCTTTTCATGTCACACCCCCTCCCAGATTACCCTTTTATTCTGGAAAAGGATATGATCGTGGTAGTTACTAGCCTTACTACCAGCACTCACCACCAAAGCCTTCTAATCTAAATACCAACCTATTCATCTGATTAGTAATATACAAAAACTGCTAACCTCCCTTAAGGCTCTACAAAGATTACATAAATACATGCATACAGCCAAGACATTACTTTTATAGAAAAAAAATATTCACAGGTGGCCCAAACATTTCCTACAGAAGCCCTAGTCCCTCACAAAACATGTGTACATAAACAGATCATCAACCTAAGTCTTTTAATAAGTCGAGTCTTTCGGTGGCAAGCAGCAGCAGGATCAACATTGAGGAAATTGACCGCTACCTGAAAAGGGAAAACACAGAAAATCTGTGAGCTAAAAGCCCAATGAGTGACTATAGAATCGTAAAGCAACAAACATAGCATCACTATAAACATGTAAATATACCAATGAGTAAACTCAAGCAATTGTCTCGAAATGTAGCTTTCAACCATTCTCAGACATCATTAAACATTATTATTCCCTAGTTGAGAACGAGCCTAAACGCTCTAGCTCCCAAACGTTTATTACCGACCACGAGACCCATACTTCGGTCTCTCATCCATAACTGTCTACGTGCACGTGGCCACACTAAGTACCATCATATTTTAGGTACTTCTACTCAGATACCTTCTCAAATCTATCCTTCAGTATCGAGCTACTATGATACCTTCTCATATGTCCTTCGGTATCAAATTGGCCAGATACCTTCTCAAATGTTCTTCGGTATCAAATTGGCCAGGTACCTTCTCAAATGTCCTTTGGTACGAAATTGGTTAGATACCTTCTCAAACGTCCTTTGGTATCAAATGTGTATTTTGTAACATCAAATTAAGTTCCTCTGCCTAGTATTTACACAAGAACTGTTCCATTGCCACTCATTTACATAAGAACTCATTCTCTCATAGCCTTCCTTTAGAAAGCATATATCAAAATCAGAAACATAGCTTTTGTAATGGTTACACGACATACCTTGGCCTATGTTACACACATACAAGTCGGGAAACATGCGTTAAGTTATTCTCTCACCATTTATTGCTTGAGGAAGTATAACTTCATCATTAATGTCACTGTGCTTTACTTGATCATATATGCATGAGTATTGGAAACCTTAAGTTTTATTTAGTCACTCACAGTTCGTCAGGCTTTTAATGATTTATACGTTTCCCCCAACTCTTCTTGGCTTGAAAAGATATAATTCCAGTTAAACTACTTAGAATTCTTAGTAAAATACCTCAATTAATTCAATATTTAAAGGAACTTTCATCAACACAGATAACTTTACTGGCAAGATCCCCCTGAGCGAGGCCAACGAGATCCCCCTGAGCGATGCTAGCGAGATCCTCTAGAGCGATGCCAGCGAGATCCTCTAGGGCAATGCCAACGAGATCCTCTAGAGCGATACCAGCGAGATCCTCTACAGCGAGATCAAGCTTTTCCTGTGAATTTCTTAGTGATACTCACCTCAATTCCTAGCGAGATTTCTCTCTAGAGCGAGATCCTCCTTACAAAATCAGCGAGATTTCCTTTATAAGTGAGATCCTCATGCCCAAATCTCGCTATAATTCTCCACGATGAACTGCTTGCTTGTTCTTCACAAGCAGCTGTCTGCTTATGCACCAATTCCCTGTTATAACTTCAAAAATTCATAACTCAAAATACAAAGCTCTTTTCAAGAAACTTCCTTCTACAAACTTATTTAGATTTGAGTTTTTACCTTAAAATTTCAGCCCCGAATTCCTTATAGTTTAGCTTGGAACTTCCAAACTTCACCTTGGACCCTGATTAATCCGTGGTTCTGCCTCTTCTGCAAATTCTCCACTTTTGTTCTTCTCATCTTGCAATATTTCTCTAGTAGGACGACCTTGAAAACTAAATTCTCCCAGCTTTCAAATGGCATCAAATTCTCTAAATTTGCTCTTGTCAATTGCCGAAACCATGCTTTTGAAATTTCACTTCTTTTTTAATCTTTCTACCGCTTCCTGAGTTCAAAGAGTAGATTGCCACGTCACCTCACACTTAGTGCCTCCAGCCAGACTAATGATTAAGTTTCTTCATTTAATATATTTTCCTTCCCTTCCTTCATAATCTCTATAAACAACATGAATTTCTACTGAATAAATATGTAATATAACATCCCTTTTGGCTAAACATGCTTATCTAGGAAACCTAAGTTTGGGGTTTACATTTCATTTGCCCTTGTCTATTGCTCGTATGCTTCTCGAACATTTCGAGCAGCATTTGGAATTGGAATGGGAGGACAGTTCTCCATTAAGACAAAATGGAGGTCATCGATGATTTGGATTGTGTTGATTGTATTTTTCTAAGATGTGTAATTTTCGCTTGTTAATTTGTCAGCGACGAGTAAATAAAGAGTTATGGAAGTCATTATGAATAAATTTGCTGAAACCATACAAATTATTTATATTAGTCTATTTGCATTACACCACTTTAAAAAAACCAATTGTTTTAGTAAAATAATCTAATATATCCTAAGTGACATCTATTTTGCAATGATATTTTAGTGAGCAAGACGAAAAGCCACCGTAGGGTGATTAGGTGCCCCTTCACTGGAATGAGACAATCTCAACAAAAAGATAGAACTCGTAACTTCCCAAAGATATTCAGTTTGAAAAAAAAATGAAAAAGGGGGGAAATATTGGCTATTTTTAGAAGAAGTGTAGGGTTTTAAGTGGTCTAGGGGTGCGTGCCAAAGGATAAAAAAAAAGAGAAAGGGTTTTTTTTTTCTTTTTCTTCTTCTTCTTCTTCTTCCTCCAGCAGCCCTCCCCCCTCTCCCCCTCTCCTTTTATTTTTTTTCTCTTCCCTTCAGTTACCGTGCGTCAGCCCTCACCATTCGCCTCCTATTCCATCCGCCACCGCTTGACCCATTGCAGGCCATCAGGCCGTTCCGCGCAAGGCCCGGCCACGCCGCACGGGTCTCAGTTCACGCCGTCTGCCTGTTCCGCGCGGTCACTTCAGCCACGATCTATTCTGCACCAGCCGTCGTTGGTCGTCCCTCCGTGCGCCGTTGACCGTGGATTCCAGCCGCGTCGGAGTTTTCTTTTGTTTCCAGTGCCGTTTGTCCTCAGCACTGTTAGCGTTCGGTTCGCGACAGTACGGTCGAGCGTTTTGGTGGGGGTGAGTTGTTTTCTTTGTCTTGTTGGCAGCTCACTGCCTTTTTGGGGTTCTTGGGCCTAATTTGTTATTGGTTTCAGGAAAACGTGTGTTAGTGAAGGGACTTCTCAAGCGGAGTAAGATCTTGTTTTGGACAGTGAGTTATCCTGAGGTAAGGGGTTTACTGTTGGCCCTAGGATGTTGTTAGGCCTAGTGTGAAATATTTTATTTCATATATGAAACTATGATTTGTGTTAAGTTCGATAAGTTAGTTTTGAATTATGCCTGCTGTGATGAATTTGGGTGTAAGAATTAAAGGCTACAGGCTGAAGCGTGGAAATAATGTGTTAAGGTCTAACGTTGGTTACTGATGTATGAGCTGTGTAATATGTTACGTATAATGTGTTAAAGCCTGATGTTGAGTTGGTGTATGAGTTATGAGTGGACTGAAACAGTTGATGGAAATATGGGGAATGGTGTTAAAGTTTAACATTGAGTCGTGGCCTTGATTGCATATTTATGTTTGATGTGTATTGATGTTTGTAAGCTTATGCCCATATGAGATTTTAGTGACAGTTAGTATACCATTGGGCCATGCACAACGCATGTGTGAGCCTTCGGGCCACACCCTACATTACTTAAAGTGTCCTTTTTGGGATCACCACTTGTAATTATGCTGTACTACCTATGAAAGTATGCCTTCGGGTTCGCCCCTTATGCCTATGCCTATGCCTATATTTATGGTGTCGTTGTGCATTTTTGGTCCAATGGATACACTAATAGGTCACTGAGTGGGCCCAGTAGTGAACCACTTACTAAGTATATTTTTATACTCACCCTTTTCTCTCCCTATTTTTCAGGTAACGACAGACTGGCGAATGACAAGAGAGATCCGTGACCTGGCCATTAGAACGTTTCACTACTTCCGCATATAGTATTATGTTTGAAACTCTGGTTTAGAAGTTATGCATCTTTCAATATTATGCAAAAATATATTAACTTTATTATTTGATTATTTAAATTATTTTCCTTTTTACATTTGTTTTGGTAGAAATTAGGGGTACCCCGACTGGTAAATTATTTTATTTTATCTTGCTTTAGTTATGTATTTTTATTTACTTATGTTTTCCCATACTTGCTCGTTTGAGCATTAAATAAAATTTCTGGCTCTTTAATTTGATGATTTAAAAGACATTGTACTATGCATGCATGAAGTAGCGTCCTAGAATACTGTAGGAAACTAGGATCGTTACAGTTGGTATCAGAGCCTATGTTTTAGGTTTTGTAGTCTGACTTACATCGTGAGTCTAATCTGTTCCTTATGGCCACAAATGGATCTTTCGTCATTGCCAGGTATGTCGTTTTAAAACCTTTAGGGAATTATATATACCTGGAATCCTACTTGTGCGCTGTCACTTGATGGTTTACCCTGCTAGTGTGTAGTAAAGTGTTGCGTGTGGTCACCAGGTATGGCACCATGCACTAGAGGAAGGGGCGGTCGAGGCAAGAAAATAGTTGGGGAGCAGGACCCCGACTTGCAAGAACCTGAGGTGCAGAGTCGAGAAGTGCGGGACCCGCCACCTCGTGACCCCTCTGGGTCAACCTGGCAGAGGGTTAGACCAAGAAGCAGACCTCGAACTTCGACTGTACCCCTACCAGGACCGTCGTCCTCAGAAATCCCAATGGAATATACGGCTATGGCTGCAGCTATTGGGAACGTCATCACGCAGGCCGTGGTGGGACAGCTAAGGGGCATGGTGGCCGAGCATATCGCCCAACATGTACAATCACAGCAAGCGCCATCCTTGTTGGCCCCGTTACCACTAGTTCAGAATCAGGATAAGGCCACGAGTCGAACCATGGCAGGCCCTTCATTGGAAGTTGGATACCTGCGAGATTTCAAGAAATACGATCCCCCGACGTTTAACGGATCCTTAAAAGACCCCACAAATGCAGAATTGTGGTTGTCCACTGTTGAGGGGATCTTCCAGTACATGAGGTGTCCAGAGAAGTAGAAGTTGCAGTGTGCCGCTTTCGTTCTCATCGATAATGCCAAGCGCTGGTGGCGCTCGGCTGAGAGGATGATAGAAGCCGATGGAGGCCAAGCCATGTGGGACGAGTTTAAGGAGCGATTTTATGAGAAGTACTTCTCTGCTCATGTGAGGTACTACAAGCAGGCTGAGTTCATGAACTTGAAGTAAGAAACAATGACAATGGAAGAGTATGAAGAAGAGTTTGATAAATTGTCCTGTTTTGCCCCTGACCTGGTGTCTACCGAAGCAAAGAGGGTTGAGAGGTTTGTACAAGGACTCCAAGACGGGGTGCGAGGCATCGTGAAAGCCCTGGAGCCTCCCACCTACGTCGCAGCCTTTCGAGTGGCAACACGCGTGGGTTGTCCTTCAGGGATAAAGTTCCTAAAGTCCTTAACGGAGGAACTGGCCCCCGGCCAGAAGAGGAAGGTTGAGCAGAAAGCTCCGGGACCTCCGCAGAAGGTCCAGAGTACAAGCAAGCTAGTAGGGAATGCTTAATGACAGGCTACGACTTCAGGAGGAGTTTGGAAAGGAAGACCGGTGTGCAAGTCTTGTGGAAAGCGTCATTGCGGACGCTGTCTGATAGGCACCGGGACATGTTTCAGATGTAAATAGGTAGAGCATACGACAGACCAATGCCCTAGTAGTGGTTCCGGAAGTGTGGGGGGTCAACCCCTGAGTTCGCATCAGGGTAGTTCAAGCCGACACCAGCAGCGAGGTCGGGTCTATGCTATAAGCCGTTGGGAGGCTGAGCACTCGGGAACAGTGGTGACAGGTACACTCCCAATCTTGGGGCACTATGCCTTAACATTGTTTGACTCGAGCTCGTCTCACTCTTTCATTTCGTCATTGTTTTTGAAGCATGCCATGTTAGTTTTGGAGCCTTTGGGCTATGTTTTGTCAGTGTCTACACCGTCGGGAGAAATTATGATAGCCAGTGAAAAGATAAAAGCATGTCAGTTAGAGATAGCAAACCGCACCCTCGATGTGACCTTGATAGTATTAGACATGCGCCATTTCGATGTAATTCTTGGCATGGATTGGTTGGTTGCCAACCATGCTAATATAGATTGTTCTCGTAAGGAGGTAAATTTTAACTCTCCTAGAGAAACCAGCTTTAAGTTCAAAGGGGTCGGGACAATAGTTTTGCCTAAGGTGATTTCAGCAGTTAAGACCAAGAGATTGTTTAGCCAAGGTGTCTGGAGTATATTGGCTAGCGTAGTTGACACAAGGGAAACCGATGTTGCTCTAACCTTTGAACCAGTGGTGAGAGATTATCCTAATGTATTCCCGGAAGAACTCCCAAGACTGCCTCCGCCAAGGGAGATTGATTTTGCGATTGAACTAGAGCCAGACACTATTCCCATATCCACAGCTCCGTATAGAATGGCACCGGCAGAGTTGAAAGTATTAAAGATGCAATTGTAGGAACTGCTTGATAAAGGATTTATACGACACAGTGTTTCCCCGTGGGGTGCACCAGTATTGTTTGTGAAGAAAAAGGATGGGTCATTACACTTATGTAGAGATTACAAGGAGTTGAATAAGGTGACCATTAAGAATAAATATCCCCTTCCTAGATTCGATGATCTGTTTGACCAGCAATAGGGTGCTACCGTATTCTCCAAGATTGACCTATGGTCAGGTTACCATCAGCTGAGGATCAGGGACAGTGATATTTTGAAGACTGCTTTTCGATCCAGGTATGGGCATTACGACTTCATTGTAATGTCTTTTGGTCTGACCAATGCTACAGCGGTATTTATGGACTTGATGAACCGGGTGTTCAAGGACTTCCTAGATGCCTCTGTAATCGTTTTTATTGATGACATTTTAGTATACTTCAAGACAGAGGCGGAGCATGAGGAACATCTTAGGAAGGTCCTAAGAACACTGCGGGAAAACAAGTTGTATGCAAAGTTTTCTAAGTGCGAATTTTGGCTACGGAAAGTGTCCTTCTTTGGGCACGTGGTGTCGAAAGATGGGGTTTCAGTGGATCCAGCTAAGATTGAAGTCATTACCAATTTGCCCTGCCATACAACGGTCAGTGAGGTACGTAGTTTCCTGGGTTTGGCCAGTTACTATCGTAGGTTTGTAGATAATTTCTCCAGTATGGCCATACCATTAACCGGCCTGACCAAGAAGGGAGCTTCGTTTGTTTGGAGCAAAGCGTGTGAGGATAGTTTTCAGGACCTCAAGCAGAGGTTGGTTTCAGCCCGGGTCCTCACCGTACTAGACAGCTCCGGGAACTTCGTGATTTACAGTGATGCTTCCAAAAATGGTTTGGGTCATGTGCTCATGTAACATGGTAGGGTGGTCTCCTATGCCTCTCGCCAGTTGAAGAACCATGAGCGCAACTATCCTACCCACGACTTGGAATTGGCAGCGGTAGTGTTTGCTCTAAAGATCTGGAGGCACTACTTGTATGGGGAAAAAATCCAAGTGTTCACTGGCCACAAGAGTCTAAAATACTTTTTCACTCAGAAGGAATTAAACATGAGGCAGCGCAGGTGGCTCGAGTTAGTAAAGGATTATGATTGGGAGATCCTCTACCACCCAGGTAAGGCAAATGTGGTAGCCGATGCTCTCGATCGAAAGGTAGCTCATTCGATCGCCTTGATCACTAAGCAGGCTCAACTTTGTAGAGACCTGGAACGAGCAGAGATTGCAGTGGCAGTGGGGGAAGTCACCTTGTAGCTAGCCCAGTTAACAGTGCAACCAACCTTGAGGTAGCGGATTATTGATGCTCAGCAGGGTGATCCTGACTTGGTTCAAAAGTGTTGTCAGGTAGGGTCAGGTCAGGCAAGTGAATTTTCTATATCAGTGGACAAGGGTCTTATGTATCAAGGACGGTTGTGCGTCCCAGCAGTTGATGGCTTGAAAGGGGAACTATTAACAGAAGCTTCTAACTCTCCATTCTCGATGCACCCAAGTAGTACCAAAATGTACCAAGATGTGAAGCAGTATTACTAGTGGCCTAATATGAAAAAGAAGATAGTTGAATATGTCAGTAGATGTTTAGTCTATCAGCAGGTGAAGGCCCCGAAACAAAAGGTAGCAAGCTTGCTACAACCTTTAGATGTGTCAGATTGGAAATAGGAGAGTGTGGCTATGGATTTTATTACGGGGTTACCCAGGACAGCGAAGGGTTTCTCGATGATTTGGGTTGTGATAGATAGACTCACCAAGGTGGCACATTTTATTCCAGGAAAGCCCACGTACGCGGTGAGTAAGTGGGTTTAGTTCTACATGAATGAGATAGTAAGGTTGCATGGTGTGCTAGTGTCAATTGTGTCCAACAGGGACCTCGTTTCACCTCCAATTTTTGGAAGAGCCTCCAGGTGGCTTTAGGGTCATGGTTGAACTTCAGTACAACGTTTCACCAAACTGATGGGCAAACAGAACGTTTGAATCAGACATTGAAGGACACATGTTGCGCTCTTGTGCGTTCGAATTCTCAAGGAGTTGGGACTCCCACTTGCATTTGGTGAAGTTTGCTTACAATAACAGCTACCAGGCTACCATTGGTAGGTTGCCATTTGAAGCTCTTTATGGTAGAGGTTGCAGGCCTGTCGTTTGCTGGAGTAAGGTTGGGGAGAGGAAACTGGTGGGGACTGAGTTAGTGGAGTTAACGAATGAAGCCATGCAGAAAATCAAGGCCAGAATGCTAACAGCATAAAGTAGACAGAAAAGTTACGCAGATGTCAGGCGAAAAGATTTAGAGTTCGAAGCAGGTGACAAGGTGTTCCTAAAAGTGGCACTGATGAAAGGAGTCCTGAGGTTCAGGAAGAAGGGTAAGCTAAGTCCGCGTTTCGTAGGGCCATTTGAGATTTTGGAGCGGATCGGTTCTGTGGCTTACCGTTTGGCCTTGCCACCTTCCCTCTCTGCGGTCCATAATGTATTTCACGTCTCCATGTTGAGGAAGTATTTAACGGACCCATTACATATGGTGGACTTTGAGCCCTTGCAACTGAATAAGAACTTGAGTTATGAGGAAAAGCCTGTGCAAGTTGTGGCCAGGGAGGTGAAAGTTTTGCGCAGCAAGGAAGTGGCACTAGTGAAAGTCTTGTGGCAGAACCATCAGTTTGAGGAAGCTACTTGGGAACGAGAGGACGAGATGAGAGCATTGCACTCAGAGCTTTTCCAGGATTAGAACTTTCGAGGACGAAAGTTTATTAAAGGGGGGAAGAATGTAACGTCCCAAAGATATTCAGTTTGAAAAAAAAAATGAAAAAAGGGAAAAATATTGACTATTTTTAGAAGAAATGTAGGGTTTTAAGTGGTCCAGGGGTGCGTGCCAAGGGATAAAAAAAAAGAGAAAGGGTTTTTTTTTTTCTTATTCTCCTTTCTCTTTCTCTTTCTTCTTCTTCTTCCTCCAGCAGCCGACCCCCCCTCTCTCCTTTTATTTTTTTCTCTTCCCTTTAGTCACCGTGCGCCAGCCCTCACCGTTCACCTTCTCTTCCGTCCGCCACAGCTCTACCCATCGCAGTCCATCAGGCCGTTCCGCGCAAGGCCCGGCCACGCCGCACGAGTCTCTGTTCGTGCCGTCTGCCCATTCCGCATGGGGCCTAGCCGCGGTCGCTCCAGCCGCGATCTGTTCTGTGCCAGCCATCGTCGGACGTTCCTCCGTGTGTCGTCGACCGTGGGTTCCATCTGCGTCGGAGTTTTCTTTTGTTTCCAGCACCATTCTCGTCCGCCGTTCGTCCTCAGCACTGTTAGTGGTCGGTTTGCGACAGTCCGGTAGAGCGTTCTATTGAGGGTGAGTTGTTTTCTTTGTCTTGTTGGTAGCTCACTGGCATTTTGGGGTTCTTGGGCCTAATTTGTTATTGGTTTCAGGAAAACGTGTGTCAGTGAAGGGATTTCTCAAGCGGAGTAAGATCTTGTTTTGGACAGTGAGTTATCCCGAGGTAAGGGGTTTACTGCTGGCCCTAGGATGTTGTTAGGCCTACTATGAAATATTTTATTTCATATATGAAACTGTGATTTGTGTTGAGTTCGATAAGTTAGTTTTGAATTATGCCTGCTGTGATGAATTTGGGTGTAAGAATTAAAGGCTACAGGCTGAAGCGTGGAAATAATGTGTTAAGGTCTGACGTTGGGTACTGATGTATGAGCTGTGTAATGTGTTACATATAATGTGTTAAGGCCTGATGTTGAGTTGGTGTATGATTTATGAGTGGACTGAAACAGTTGATGGAAATATGGGGAACGGTGTTAAAGTTTAACATTGAGTCATGGCCTTGATTGCATATTTATGTTTGATGTGTATTGATGTTTGTAAGCTTATGCCCATATGAGATTTTAGTGACGGTTAATTTACCATTGGGCCATGCATAACGCATGTGTGAGCCTTCGGGCCACACCCTACGTTACTTACGGTATCCTTTTTGGGATCACCACTTGTAATTATGTTGTGACCTTTGAGTCACTACCTATGAAAGCGTGCCTTCGAGTTCGCCCCTTATGCCTATGCCTATGCCTATATTTATGATGTCGTTGTACATTTTTGGTCCAATGGATACACTAATAGGTCACTGAGTAGGCCCAGTAGTGGACCACTTACTGAGTATATTTTTATACTCACCCTTTTCTCTCCCTATTTTTCAGGTAACGACAGACTGGCGAATGACAAAAGAGATTCGTGACCTGGCCATTAGAATGTTTCACTGCTTCCGGATATATATTATGTTTGAAACTCTAGTTTAGAAGTTAGGCATCTTTCAATATTATGCAAAAATATATTAACTTTATTATTTGATTATTTAAATTATTTTCTTTTTTACATTTGTTTTGGTAGAAATTAGGGGTACCCCGACTGGTAAATCATTTTATTTTATCTTGCTTTAGTTATTTATTTTTATTTACTTATGTTTTCTCATCCTTGCTCGTTTGTGAATTATTAAATAAAATTTTTGGCTCTTTAATTTGATGATTTAAAAGACATTGTACTATACATGTATGAAGTAGCGTCCTAGAATACTGTAGGAAACTAGGGTCGATACAGAACAACTCCTTGTTACTATAACTCTCAGTCACCAATGTTCGGTCAAAAAATTATTAAACTTGCTTAACATTTCTTGTAAGTGTAACCTCTCATTTTAGATTCAGAGTTTCGCTCGAATGAGCCAACCGTAGGGAAAAACCAATTAGGACATGAAACTAAGTAATCTTATCCATTGTTGGAGTTTAAATAAAGCGTCATGCAAAAATGACATCCGTAGGGGACACTCAAGGAGCCTCGAGGCCGTGCATGAAACTTTACTTCAAACTAATGAGAGAGACCTAGAGATGTGTTATCACATGTCCCCCTCCCACTCACTATAAACACTTTCTCCATTCACCTTGATATTGATATATACAAACACCATCCGTAAGGGGACACTGAAGGTGCCTCGAGGCTGAGTATAGATCTCACGGTGTGAACTTTTAGGGAGAAATGTGAAAAGGAAAAATGAAGTATCATATAGTCCATTTTCCTCCCACTGGGTGTTTTACCTAAGATTAATTAACTTAGAAAAATCCGACTATTGATTTTAACTAAGTGACTGTTTAATTTGCCAAAATACTACACTTGCTTTGGATAGTTAAATGATTTTGATTAAGGTTTATTAAATACTTTAACAAACTTTAATCAAACATTGCATTCTTGTAACAAACTATCTAATTCACCTTTTCAAGTAAGTTTTCAGGTAGGGGTGTTACATTTCTATCAACTTAAATACTCTAACCTAGACAGAACTAGCCTTAGACAAAAAGTTCCTTATAGATACATTTGTTACCGTTTTAATCTTTTTTAAAAAAATCAATTAAAAGATTAAACTTAAATTTCTAATTTCACTACAAAAGTGATCTTAGGTCTATATGAATCATATTTTTAGACAATTTTAAAAATGATTTTAACCTAAGGTTTGCATGCAAGTATGAATTATTGATTTTAATTTCTAATTCCAATTAGTTATAACAATTATAAACAAATGAAATAAATTAAAATCATACATTGCATGTAATCGACCTACTTAGTAAATTATAACATTTATATGTTACCTAAAGCACTGTCATGCTTCATGCAAATTCATTTCATTACTAACATATACAATAATTATATAATAAGGTAATGAAATAAACTATAACAATCATCTATACATACATTCAACCATATATTATAATACTTTTAATATAAATGATGCATGAATATGTTATTAATGCATGTATGCATATATTATATGATGGATGAGCATGCTATAAAATAAATCATGCAACTAGATATATTATGACATTTATAATATAACATGATGCATGAAATTAAATGCATAACCTGTGGTGGGATTTTATACTATATGACATACATTATGACATATATTAAGAAAGTAAATCATACATCACATGCATAATTTAAAAGCAATTAACAGATCGAGATTGGAAACCTAAAAGAAAAAATAAATCTAACTATTACAAAAAAAAAAAAAAAAAAAAATCCATCCAGTTTGAAACAGGAGAACAAACCTTGAACCGCTCGAACCAGACCCTGAACTGGTCCAGATGAACCCAAAAAACTCGAACGGGAGAACCCACGAACCTAATTGGACCAGTATACCACGAAAACGCGCGAACCAGAGCTGAATTACGTGAATTCTCCGTCTTGAAGCGTCACGTCGCTATGAAGAATTTCTTCTTCTGCTGCATCGCGGCGTCGCAACGCTAGGGCACAGCGTTGCGACGTTGCAGTACAGTCGCCCACTATACTACTTTGAACTCCTTCGAAATTTCACATCGATTGCTCCATAAATTTGGTTGGGAACTTCATGAATGACTTGACAACAAATATTACAGACTTGATCACAAATTAATGCGCAAAAAATATGAGCCCTTACAAGACAATTTTTTTAAAAATGATAAAATTATACTGCCCAATCCCGAAAAATCCATTAATGCAAACCACATTCATCAACCAAAATTCATCATATGAATTATAGAATGTAGAAACCCACCAAAACTGTAAAAAAACATTCTCGAAAATTAAGAATTGGGACGAAAACCAAAAGCTCTTATACCAATTGAAGGATCCCGGTTAAAGGTCCTTGAGCGAAAGCGGATCGTCCCAATTTCCCAATTTTCACAGTATATAGAATTCTGTAGAAGAAGAACAAAATTATGCATTCATAACAAAATTTACAACATGCTCAATAACAAAATACATAAAAATAAAATGGGTTTGAAACCCTTACCTTTGAAGATCTAATCTTCACTGGAAAATCCTCGATCTCCAATTGGGCACCACCGCGAAGGAAACCTTGGTATTTTCTAAGATGAGAACCTAGGAGTTTGTGAGCTCTGACTATTTTGGTAGATAGGATAAATTTTTAGAGAGGAGATGAAGAGAAGAGTCGGTCTCACAGAACTTTTCTGTAAAGAGAATATTTATGTGTCTCACACCTTCTATTTTTCATACACTGCAGAGAATAGAGAACTACCTCCCCACTCACATGTCTGAGAGAGAAAAAGGGGGGGAGGGAGTTGAGTTACAACTCCCTCCCAAAAATAGTTTTTCTAAATAAATTAAATATATATATAACTACCTTATCATATAATATATGTTAAACTATATGTTATATCAAATATAGCATATAACCTATCGTTTCTATATTGTATCAAATACATATAAAATATTTCTATAAATGACAAATTTACACTTTGTAATAATAATTTTAAAATTGTATTTAAAATACTGTGATTGCTCGACCACCGTCTATGGTTTGTAGGGTAATCCTTGGCGGTGGCTGCTACAGTAAAATTCGATGGTTGATGGTGATGTTGCTACCGCATTGGCCAATGGTCGTCGGTGGCTGTTGATATACTTCAAACATCATAAAAATTTATGAGGAATTCTCAATTAAACATTTAAAAACACATTTTCTATAATTAAGATTCAAAGAATTATTTATTTCTCAAACTCATTTTTTGAGTAAATTGTTTTGAGTGGCAGTCAAATATTATCAAATCTTATGAAAATAATTTTTCTCTTCAAAACTAAATAATTGAAAAGGTCATTTAAACACTATTTGAGACACAATTGTATCTTCTAAAATTCTACCAAAGTAAAAATAAACAATAATACTCAATTTTATTTTTTATTTTCCAAAATATATGTATGCGAGAAGATGAAAAACAACTAGAATCAAAATTTGTTAGTATTATTATAATAATCCCTACATTTAAAGACGTAAAAATGTAAAAGATCAAAAATAAAATTAGTGATAATTGATTTAAATATGCAATTAAGGATAAAACTGATACAATAGGTTTTAATCAATTTATGCCGTCTCAAAAATTCACGGATACATCATACCATAGGTTTTAATTAAAGTGCGGAGATTTTGTATGGTTGAATCCAAAAATTGGGTAAAACATGTTAAATGATCTATTTTTTTAAAAAAAAAAAGTCGAATGACCCTTTGCTGACGTCAAATTCGGGTGAAATTACTAAAATATACTTGCACGTACGTGAAAAATGATCTCGCTCTTGCTTTCTGTTGCTCTCTCTATCTCTCACTCTCTCTCTATTACTCTCACTCTATCTCTCTCACTCTCCCTATATCTCTCAATCTCTCTCTTTTTCTCTCATTCTTTCTCGCTCTACTGTTGGATCTACACCAGCACGTAGCTAAAAGGAGCATGATCCATAACCATTCTAATTCATTAATTTTGGTTGAAGAGAAACATGCTAAAAACAGAGTATAATGGGTTTCAAAAACATACCTTGGCCGAACCAACAAAATCTTTATTTCCAGCTGCTAAATCCTCCAAATCCTTGTGTAGACCACTACAAGATCTTCCTTATTATCCTCTTGGTACTCTAGATTGAGTTGTGAGTCTTCAATTATCTCTTACCAATGACTTTTAATTTAAATCCCATTCATATTAGATTTAATTATATGAAACCAATTCATATAATTAATATTTGAATCATATTCAAATAATTATTTTCTCTCAAGAATACTTTATATTATAATGTATCAAATACATTATGTAATTACATCATGTATAATTAAAATTAAATTAATTATATTATATTTAATTAATTCCTTCAATTAATATAAACAATTCAAATTAATCCAAAGACTGATTCTCATTTATTCCTGTTGAGCTACTAAGGGGACCTCATGGACCTGTAGCTTGAAGCTCCATCGGTACGTAAATAATTAATTAAAATTATTTTAATTAAATTATTCACCATTTGTCAACTATCGGGCACTGACAGCTGCGCTATTCGCACTACAGATATATTTATGTGTCCATTGGATATAACCAGTCAACAGTACGATGACCCTTCACAAATTGCTCGTAAGTACATTTGGGCCAAAATTACCATTTTACCCCTATAGTAACATGTAACTCCTTAAGTACCACTGATCCCTCCAATGAACAATAAATCATAGTCCAATTATGATCGAACACCTTTCAGGTCAAGAGAATGTGTGGCGCCACATTGTTCAAACCCCAAAACTAGCCCTTGAAGGAACAATTTATCTACTTATCCCGACGTTGGGGAAAGAGTGAATTCCTTCTTGTGTAGCTATGTTCCCAGCTACCTAATCAGACGAATCCCAAAATGGTAGACTTATTGAGTCGATGATCTAGCCACTTTCACCTATACAAATCAAATGACCACCTTTATAGGTAGGAGTTCACAACTCACTTAGGATTCAGGTTATGTTATCTATGGTTATCCTGGTGAAATGTAAGTCTTTATTATGAACGACGTTATATAATGAGACTGAACATTTCATTGTCTGGTCTTATACAAACTCCTTTGTATAGAATATCCTTGTTCACATGTCTCCACATGACTAATCAAGATCAGATAACTTGTAGCACTTTACAATAATTGTAATATCTACAAAGCGAGCTGTACTCGTAGTGTCACCAGGAGAAGGTATCCAACCTTATCTATCTACTGCAGATAATTTAGGTTATCACTTAAAACATGATCCACTCGTATGTCTTTACATACATGTTTAAGCTACAAGATAATCTTGGATCTTAGTTTATTCGGTTGTGGTTAATGCAACTAAAATTGAAATAAAACATCATATATTTTATTAAATAAATAAGATATTTGTACATTACAATTATAAACTATAGAACCCTACGAGATTTAGGGCACCGAACCCAACAACAACCACTTAATCCTTGATAACGCCGTCAACAATTTACTTTTCTGCTACTAAAGCCTCAACCTTCCATTTCAATAGCTCTTAGCAACCATTGCTACTAGCAACTCCCTTTTAGATTATCCCTCCCCATCCATTTGTTTTGGAAAAGATTCCCATGCTAAAGTTGAGCTTCTCAATTGACACCTTATGCAATTTCTTCCACCGACACATAATAAGGTCCAAAGTCCCAAGTAGAAACTAGATAGCTTATACCAATTCTATAGGCTCACAAACACCAAATTCTTATCTGAGAAGGTCAAACCAAACTTATATACTTGTGATCTCAAATCATTAATTTCCCTTACCTTTCCAAAATAATAAAATCTTTCCTATGTACTTTTATTTTCCTTGTACTTATCTTTGTTAAGACTAATTTGTCCAAATGTGCTTTTCCTTTTTCCAAGTGTGATAAAATCCATACTAAGTGTAACTCACCTAAACTCCTTTATAATTCTTGCTTTCCAACTCAAAGTTTCCATCTTGCATAGAATTCACCTTCATCACTTATTTTTGCTTTAAACTCTGAAAGCCTTTCTCTTAGTCCAATCAATCAATTCAAACCTTCTCATCCTAACAATGACATGAGTATGACTCACAATAATAAGATGTAACTTCTCAATTAAAAAGCCACAATACTTTTCCACTTCAAGTCTTGGATACTTTGTTTAGTCCATCCATCTTAACTTCACAAGAGTGATTATAACATATCAAAAACTTCACTCAAAAGCCAACAACTTCAATAATTAGCAACCTAAAACTTGGGTCTCTTAAAATACTTTTTTTTCTTTTCCATGATTAAGACAACTACCTTAATTTCAATGTAAGCACATACTTCATTGCGACAAAGTTTCTTTTAGCACCACCACTTTCACTTTCTACTAAAACGTACCACAATTTCTTTAATCAATTCTCATATAGACGTGCAACTTTGTTTTCTTGCTTAAACAAGTACATATTTTTTGTCTTCACGACCATAATATCGAATAATTTTATCACACCTTAAGATATTTAAACTAAAATATATATACCTTTCTAAAAATCCTTCAATGAGATAAACTAGTGACAAGTGGCCTCATAAATTTTTTTTCCATGTGTCCTAGCTGAACAATAATCTCATACTAGCTTCTTTCAAGTCGTTAAACGGTCAATTAGAACATAATTAGGGCATAAACTAAACAAATATTTTTATACACAACTTTCATAAAAACTTTACTTATAAAACATACCTGGCGATGATGAAAAAACTGTTAATGAGCCATAAGGGACATTTTGGACTTACGATGTAAGTCAATCGACAAACCTAAAACTTACGCTCTTATACCAACTGTAATGACTCGACTCTCTAAGATGGGTAAAGGACCGTTACTACATGCATGCATAAACCTCAAAATGACTTTTTCGTAAAATCTATCTGAATCCAATAAAGTTTCATAGAATGAATTTCTAACAATAAATCCTAAAGAAAATAATTTCACTATTCAAGACTGTTGGGATTGGTGTCCTAATTCTCCTGAAATCTCGTAGTTTGTAAACTGTACACATTGTTATGAATAAAATAAGAGTTATTTTATTTTGCATTTACTCATATCCAATAAATAAAGCTCTATGGTTATTGTATGTAAACTTTGAAGGATCTCATACCGAGAGTTTCATGAGCGTGTTCAGATCGCTCCGATTTCACAATGACCGAAACACAAAAGATATACATTCAACACTAACAGTTATGCATATAATTCTAATTATTGGCATGCTCAGAACACAATAAATAACAGGGAAAGGGTTCATACCAGTTGAAGAATCTCTTCGAACTTCTGAACCCATTGCAGCGAAAACCCTCCAACAGATCTACCAACACCCGGTGGGTATGTCGACTGCAATAGCACGATCAGTACGAACACAAACACTGCAGCGGGGATGACACCACCACTAATGAAACCTGGGTATCCTCGGAGTGAAAACCCAAAGAGTGGGCTTTGGTGAGTTTGGTAAAGGACGGAGGACAACGCGTCGTGTAGACGATAAGCAAGTGGGACATAAAACTATGCTATCGTATAGCGAAAGTGCTTATCGTATAGAAGAGCTACACGATCGTGTATGAAAAGCTGAACAATCGTTTAGGAAAAAAGTATACGACCGTTTTGAGAAATCGTGAGGTAGGCGATCGTTTAGACGGAAGAGCTTTTATCCTATAGGCTCTCGCGATCGTTTTCACGAATTCTTTTGGGCGGACAAAATTATGAATGCTCGACATTGAAAAATGAAAAAACTTTTCATTTTTATTCCGCCGGTTACCTTAACCAGCACTGCCCACTACCCACGTCCGAACGTGGAAGAATTGGTTAATTATCATATAATTAATTAATTAATTAATATAATCATATTATATTTATATCCTATAGTTTGATATCACATATCTACTATAGTATTTTCTCCTCTACTTGATATAAATCATATTTATATCTAATTTCCTTCAAATTAATGTATCTCATACATTTAGCCAATTATATCATATATAATTGAACTTCCTCTTGTCAATTTGAACATTTCAAATTAACCCAAACACTGGTTCTCGACTTTATCCAAGTTACCCAGGTGACCTAATGAACCTATGGCTCAAAGCTCCAACGGTACGTGAATAGCTGACTAAACTCTTTAGCCACGAGATCCACCATCCGTTAACTGTCAGTGATTCCACTAAAGACCAATAGCTGAACTCTTCTTACCACAGATATATTTCTGTGTTCATCGGATATAACCAATCATGAGTACGATGACCCTTCACAGATGCTCGTAAGTACAGCTGGGCCAATTTATAGTTTTTCCCTTGTAGTTACATCTCACTCCTTAAGTACCACTAATTCCTCTAATGAACAATACAACATAGTCCAACTATGTGTGAACACCTCTTTGGCCAAGAGAGGGTGTATGGCGCCACATCGTTCAAGCCCCAGAATCAGCCCTTAAGGGAGCCATCTCTCTACTTACCCCTACCTCGGGGAAGGAGTGAATTTCATCTTGTGTAGTTGAGTTCCCAGCTCTCAAATCAAACAAATTCCCAAAATGGTAGGTTTGAATCAGCAACCTGGCCATTCGCACCCATACAAATCAAAGAACCGCCCTCAATGGCAGGAGTTCCCAACTCACTCAGGATTGAGGTCATGTTACCTGTAGTCATCCTAGTGAAGTGAAGTCTCTGTCATGAACAGTGTTATATAATGAGACATTAACATTTTGTGGTCAGGTCTTATACAAACTCTTTGTATAGAATGTCTCCGCTCGCATGTTCCCAACACAAATGATCAGGATCAGACCATCTGTGACAAGTCACAACACTTGTGACCATTCCATAAAGCGGGCCGCATTCGTAGCGTTACCAGGATAGGGTTTCCCTCCTTTATCCATTTACTACATACCATTTTGGTTATCACTCAAGACATGATCCACTTGTATGTCACCACATACATGCTTGAGTCGCATACAGATAACTAGGGATTTCATGTTTATTGGTTTGTGGTAAAGCAAATAAAATAATTAACCGAGAAAAATACAAGTTGTGAAGTAAATATCATATATTAATAACACAAGTGTTCGTACATACAGTTTACAAACTACAGGACACGAGACTTTAGAGCATCAACCCCAACAAACTTAATCATGTGTATGAGATATACAGTGGATCATGCCTTAAGTGATAACTTAAAAAGGTCTATAGTATAAGAATTAATGAGGGATACCTGATCCTGGTGACATTACGGATATAGCCTACTTTGTAGAGGATTACAAGTGTTGTGAACTACTACAGATGGTAGATCTTGACCATTCATGTGGAGACATACGAGTGGGGGTGTCCTATACAAAGAATTTGTATAAGACTGAACCACGAGATGATTCGTCTCTTTATATAATGTTATTGAAACTTGAGACTTGCATCTCACCTAAACGATCATAGGTGACATGACCTTAATCCTGAGTGTTTTGGAAACTCCAACCTTTGAGGGTGATCCTTTGAATAGTATGGGTGAGAGTGGCCAGATTGTCAACTCAACAAGCTTACTTTTTTGGGGTTTTGTCTGATTTGGGAGCTGGGAACTCAGTTACACAAGATGGAATTCACTTCTTCCCTGAAGCAGAGGTAAGTAGATAGATTGCTTCCTTAAAGGTTGATTTCGAGTCTTGAATATAGTGGCCACAACTTCTCTTTGGAAGAGAGGACTCAGTCATAATAGGACTATGGCTTATGTTCATTAGAGGGATTTGGTAATTAAGGAGTTAGATGTAACTACAGGGGTATAACGATTATTGGCCGAGCTATACTTATGAGCGATCTGTGGAGGGTTATCGCATTGTTGATTGGTTGATATGAACACAAAATATATATGTAATGAGAAGAGTGCAGTTGTCGATCTTTAGTGGAGTGTCTGACAGTTAATGGATGGTGGATCTCGTGGCTAAAGAGTTTAGTTAGCTATTCACGTACCATTGGAGCTTCAAGCTATAGGTCCATAAGGTCCCCTTGGTAGCTCAATGGATTCAAGTTGAGAATCAGATCTTGGTGTTGATTTGAAATGTTCAAATTGGCAAGAGAAAATTTGATTATATATGATATGATCGGTGTGATGTATGAGATACATTTAGTGGATGATTAATGTAAATGAGATTTACATTAAGTACCATAAAATAGAAAAAGAGCTATGGTTTATATGTTTCATGAGATGAAATATTAAAATTATAGGTTATAAATATAATATGGTAAGTTGGTTATCATATATATTTATAATAATATTAATTAATGGATAATTATATCTTTTTCTCTGATAACCAATTGAGTGGGAGGTTATTGGTGGTTTTATGGTAACCGTGAGATAAAAGGAAAAATGTTTTCCTAAATTTAGGAGAATTGCTATTCTCAGAAAGACACTCACGGATTGCTGTCGAGTGGAATTGTTTCACTAAACGATAGCTGCAAGGGAGACTAAACGATCGTGGAGTGTTACTATATGATAGTTTACTCAGCTGGTCGTAGCTAAACGATCGCAGGGCATTTTCTATATGATAGGCTGCCTTCTTCTACACGATTGAGCATTCGTCTATACGGTAGACTCTTTTCATCTCCCACTTGCTCAATCGTCTACACGATTGTTATTCCTTCGATCTCTTCCTCTAACTAAGTCCACACAGAGCCCACACTTCTGGATTCTACACCGAGAATACCAAGGTAACCATCGTGGTGGTGTCCTCACTCAACTCGACTGAGTTTAAGGTTTTGAAGGCCGTTCATTGTGTGTTCTTGCTGTTCATGTGGTGGTTGTTGTTGACCGTGCTGTGTTGAGGTCGTTGTATTCGAGCGTTCGTGTATTGCTGTCTTGGAGACTGAATGAGCATTTGTGATCAAGGGATTATAAAGAATGAGTCTTCAAAGGTACGTATACTTTATCCTTTGATCTCTTCTGAAAGCACGTTGTAATTTCGTATTGTGCATGACCTGTAAGTTTCCGTTTCTCGACTGTAATTGTGTATGTTAAATTTCGAATGGAATTTAGAACGATCATTCCGCTGCTCATGAAAATTCTCATGTCTGATTTCCTTCACAAGGCACCCCTTAAAACTAACTGGAAAACAAATTAAATAAATATCTGGATAAATCAATCAAGGATTTAAATGTTTAACTTTTAAATTAAAACATAAAAAGATGAGAGTAATAAAACATAGGCGGAAACATTTGACAAGTCTCAATGGCTCGGTCACGGATTCTTCTTGTCATTCGTTGTCCTATCCTTTCCTTTACCTAAAAAAAACGTAGATTGAAGAGCAAGTATAAAAATACCCGTAAGTGACCCACTATTGGGTCCACTAGATGTACACGTTAGCCATCCTATCGAGACAAAGGTGTACATCCCAAACATAGGCATAGGTATAGGCATAAGAGGCAAACCCAAAGGCACACTTTCATAGGAAGTGATTCCAAAGAGTCACAATAACATAAACGTAGGTGGTGATCCTATGAAGACGTCGAACATACATAGTACGATAAAAATGCTAATAGTCACCATTAGTTTAACATGCAATATATAACGTCCAATTCCATTTCCAGCCATAACATTTTATAATAATCATAGTAACATAACTCATGAGTTTCTAGAACTGGCTCAATAGTTCATGCATCAGTCAATCATGACATAACATACCATCCCAATAGACACATGCTTTTTCAGTGTATTTACAATCTTAACCTCTATTTGGGGTTCGAAGGCAAACCGGTAGTAAATCACTTACTTGATACTAAGCCTAAGCAAACTAGAAATCCAAACCTTTCTTTCTCTTGAGTAAAATTCTTGAATTGGCCCCTAAAACATTAACCAAATTTAATTTCCACATCAGGACCTAATTCAATCACAAAACTAACCAAAATACATAAGAACAATTTACTTAAGGTATGCCTTAATGCAAAACCCCCTTGAAACCTCAATTAAGTAATCCAACCTGTACACAGACCATAATCAAACATTATGCTCTTAATTTACAGCACTTTTAATGCTTTAAATGGCCAAGGAACCTCAAATACTTACCTAAACCTTAATGAATTCAAACTCGAACTTGCTAGACAACACACTATTATCCTCTAAAATCTAAATCTAACATTAACAATGAGTTTGCACCAAGAATCAATGGGTATTTATGAACTCCAAGCAAAACCCACAAAACTCACCCTAAATAATGTCGAACAACTTTAATCTTGTCGGACAGCACCTCAAAAGTCTCTGTAACACCAATCTAGCATCCAAGTAAATTAAAACCCAAGGAAAAACTAGATGGGCCATCCATGAATCTCCAAGAAACCCCACAAATCACCAATAAAACTTACCCAAAACAAAATCTGGCGAGTGGCGGTGGAACGAAACGGTCGATAGAGTAGTATGGATGATGTGATTCACAGGATTAACGGCTTCGCCAAGGCTCAAATCAATAGAAAATTTAGGTATTTGTACCCTGTCGAAGTAAGGAACCATGACATATATGTTTGGAATAGATTTCATTTTGAGAGGGTTGAAAAAGCACTATCTCGTTGAAAGATTCTATATATCTGCTCTTTCTCAAGGCATTTATTTAGACAAATACTCCGTTTTTTCCTCTTTTCGGATGACAAATATTTTTTAGAATATGGAGTGTGACAACTCGCGATTCTGGACGTGAGGATTGGTGCTTTGATGGACAAAGAGAGAGACAGGGCGCGTCAACGAAGGCTAACCGATCGGAGAGAAGGAGACGACGTGACCGACTGCAGACCCACGTGAAGAGGAGAACGTTGGAGGCTCGGGAACTTGAAGAACATTGGTTAACCCCCTTTTGTTTCACACGTACAAGAGAAAGAGGGGGCTGGGGGTTCTTTTGGATTTTTTGTACGGATGGCCTCATTTGGGAGGCCTAAATGAAAAATGGCCTCCTGTAGAGAAAATAAGAGAAAACGGCCTTCTGCTTACGTTATAAACATGTGATTTTACCGATTCTCCCCTGAGATACACCCCTTGCGCTTGCCAATACGAATTTACTCGATCCTCGATGGCTCGTCACACATTCCTCAATGCATGATCATTCGATACCCAACTTCATGGTCACTCGATATGGCTACAATCGACACATGTATACTCGATCATATCAACGTCATACTTGATGCTCGATTACTTTATACTCGATTATTTTGAATTCATAACCTGTTTGAAGGTCACTCTATACCCAACTTCATGGTCACTCGATATGGCTACAATCGATACGTGTATACTCGATCATATCAACGTCATACTCAATGCTCGATTACTTTATACTCGATTATTTTGAATTCAAAACCCGTTTGAAGGTGTTTGAAGTCCATTGTTTCACCACTTCCCACGAGCTCAGACTATTCTCTCTGTTCATCCGATTATAAATCCTTCGACGATGACACCTCACACTCGAAACTCCACTATCTCTACATCAGGTAACATTCTTCTCCTTGTTTGTAGTTTAACTCGACTATCATCAGGTTACATTCTTCTCTTTTTTTGTATTTTGGCATCATTCACTCAAAACTCGACTTTCTTTGCATCATGTTCTTTGATAGGATGAAGTGTAAAGTAATCGAGCATCGAGTATGATGTTGATATGATCGAGTATACACATGTCGATTGCAGCCGTATCAAGTGACCTTTAAATGGGTTATGAATTCAAAATAATCGAGTATAAAGTAATCGAGCATTGAGTATGACATTGATATGATCGAGTGTATATGTGTCGATTGCAACCGTATCGAGTGACCATGAAGCTGAGTATCGAGTGACTGTGCATTGAGGAACGTGTGACGAGCCATCGAGTAACATGTGACGAGCCATCGAGGATCGAGTAAATTTGTATTGGCAGGCGCGAGGAGTGCATCTCAAGGGTGAATCGGTAAAATCACATCCTTATGACGTAAGCAGAAGACCACTTTCCATTACTTTCTCTACAGAAGATCATTTTTCATTTGGGCCTCCGAAATGAGGCCATCTGTACAAAAAATAAAGTTCTATTATCGTTCTTTCTTTAAAAGAAAAACCCTAAATATGTACATTTATAATAAACCCTTTAATCTGAACCCTAATTGGATTCTAATTTGAAATTAATTCCAGAATTTTAAATCTCAAAATTCCAAATCTTTTGAAATTAAAATGCAAACTTTCCAAATCTCCTCAAATATTTCAAACTCAAACCACCAACTGAATTAAATCAAATTTTTTAATATTGAATGCCTAATTTAAATTGGATTATCTTAGTCTCAATTATTCAATTTTAGTCTCAACACTCAACACATACCTAAATAATTTAAGATAATTAAAAATTACCTAAAAATTTGGGTTTTCACATTTGTATAAATAGTTTCCCATTATTTTCTTATTTATGGAAATCCCAAATAAATTATATAATACAACATAAATCATATTAAAGATAAATTAATAATACTCTATTGTCAACTAAATACCAGTGAGTAACTACAATTATGATTTATAAATATATAGTATTGAATACATTTTAAAAAATTATTTAAATTATAATTCAATTTATAAATTACTATCCAACACATACTTAAAAATATGAATATAACTCTATTTTTTATCGTGTTTCAAATTTTCGTTTTCAATTTTTCTACCAAACAAGTCGATATGCCGATAAAAAAACTTAACCAAATAAAAACTAAATCATCATGATGAACCAGCAGCCTAGCCCCTGCTTCGTGCATGCGACTACGCGAACTCCTTCGTAATATTGGGTCGGGCTTTTACGAATCCTTAGTCTTAGGCCCAATCCACTCAGCCCATTTACCTACCTGGATTTAAACAAAGGGGAGACTCGACTGTTGGAGATTCGAAATTTGAAAATTGAAATTCTTGGAGCGTTGTAGCATCTGAGAGTGAAACCTGGTTAGCAGTGACTGCGAGGAGATAGAGGAAAAGCAACAGCCATGGAAGACGCTAGGTTACAGGAATTGGACCCAGAAACCGAGTTCCTTTTCTCCAAGCGTAAGACTCAGAACGACTGGGAACTCTTCAAAGAGAACGTCAGACCACTGAAGAGGGGTCGCAATGTCAGCATCTTGAACAATGCCCTCAAATCCCATACCGATAATCATATCAAGAAATCTCTCCTTGAAAATCGAAGGTTTTCAGCTATCTGTTTCTCCTTTACGCCCATGTTACTCGTGCCCTTTTCTTTATCTGTTCATCATTCTTTCAGGAAATTGATTGAGGCTATAGACACTTACGAAGGCGACGATCCCCTGCAGCCATGGCTCGAGTGAGTGGCTGTCTAGTTTATCTATTTTTCACGTATAACTTTCAGATCTTCGTTTGACCCTACCAGATACTGAGAGTTCTCATTTTGAAAAGAACCGTTAAGATTTATTCATATTCATTCTGTTTCTTCTACTTCTTTTTTATTTTTTAACGGCTCATGAGATACCGATCCACGAACTGCTAACGAATATATTGGACATTCACCTCTCGAATTTTTCCTAACCTCTGATTTGCTAAACTAATTGAAATTTGCATCTCATTCTTGTTCGAGCATTATATTCTGGTTCCCTCGTGTTTTTTACACACAAAACCTACTTGTTAAGGTGTATTAAATGGGTTCAAGAAGCATATCCAGCTGGTGGTGATTTCTCCGGACTTGTTTTGATATACGAACATTGTGTGCGGACTTTTTGGCATTCAGATCGCTACAAGGAAGATCTCCGTTATTTGAAAGTGTGGCTGGATTATGTGAGCCTGATCCCTTTTTCTATTCCTCTTTTTTCACTACTATATTCGAACTTGGGGTCTTTGCTGATTGATGACTAAATGCTGCAGGCTGAAAATTGTTTCGACGCTGAAGTCATATTCAATTTTCTGCATGCAAATGTAATTGGGACGACACATTCTGCATATTACATATCGTATGCTCTGCATTTGGAGTCTAAGGCTAAAACAAAGGCTGCAAACGACATATTTAATCTTGGTATTTCAAGGTGAGTTTCAATTTGGTATCTTTGGAATTTCTTATTGAATTGGATCATAATTCTTTCTTGTTTATTCGGCTGCCTAGATTAATTGGTACACTAAGCCAAGAACAAGTTAGCGTGTGTTTTTCTGATTGAGAAAAAAATGTGCTGTAAAATTCTGAGCTCTTGGCATTTAAAAAAAAAAAAAAATTAACGGACATACAAAAACCAAGCACGCATAAAAGGGAACTCCCTTTACAAGAAAGGACTCTAGCTATATAAAATCATATCAATAGAATAATAACAAAAAACCTTTGAAATCGAAGCCCAATGGAAAACATGAAAGTGAACAAGGGACCATAATTCTCTAGAATCTCTCTCAACCTCTCTAAATAACCTGCTATTCCTTTCACCCCACAACACCTAAATAACAGCAAAAATGCTACCAAGTTAGAGAAAATGACCTCTCTCCCCAAACAGTAGATTGAGGAAGAACTCCTTGATCATATCCTTGACATCTCTATGACGAGCACACATCATGCCAAACATCTGGAAATAAAAAGAGCACCAGACATAGTCCGTGAACTCACATATGGTCCAAGTCTTTCTCTGCCTTTCGACAAAGAATACAACAAAAAAGTCCAATCAACAATGACATCTTCCTTACAAGCCTATCCAACATGCTAATACGACCATGAAGAACCTGCAAAGTGAAAAATCTCACATTTCTAGGAACCTTAGTCCTCCACAGTGACAAAAAGACTCACTCACCAAAAGGAGAAGGATCAACCAAACACTAGAAGAAAGGCTTACACGAGGGCCTTTCCAAAGGATTGGGGCTCCAAACTCTAACATCTCTCCTCCCAAGACGAAAGGGGTGGCTCTTAAGAAGAGAAAGGAGAGCAACCACATCCGTTGTTTTCCTATTGGAAAGAGCACAACGGAACCCGAAGGAAAATGAGCAAGAGCTCTCTGTCCACACTAGAAAATTAGTCACAAAAGGATTTTAAAAAGAAAATAAATGATACAACTGGGGAAATAACCTACAGAGAGGTCTCTTCCCCACCCACCGATCTTTCTAAAAATATGTCTCTCTCCTTTCCCCCACCACACATTGGACCCAAAGAACAAAAGCAGAGAGCTTTTTTGAAATGTCTTTCTAAAAATTTCAGTAAGTGCCTTTAGCGAACTGCTCGAAAGTATACGGGCCATGTTTACCAACAATAATCTTACGCCATAGAAAATTGGGCTCAGAGGAAAAGCATCACAACCATTTGGCTAAAAAAGCTTTGTTACAAATCCTAAGGTTCCCAATTTCTAAACCCCCCAAAGAAACCAGTTTTTCAATAACCTCCCATCTAATTAAGTGTGAGTCTTTTTCCCTTTTCCTTCATATATCCCTTCCCAAAGGAAGTTAGCATCAATCTCTTCAAACGCTTACACACCTCACCCGGGGATCTAAAGCAAGAAAATAAATAAACTCAAATGCCACTCAAGACGAACTTAATCAGGGTAAGACGACCCCGCTTTAGAAAATAAACTCTTCTTCCAAGAGGCTAATCTACTACGAACTTTGTCCACCTTGGGATCCCACAAGGAAACACACTTTGGATTACTCCCGAGAGGAAGGCCAAGGTAAGAAGAGGGAAGGCTCCCAACCTCATAACCAATCAACTTAGTCCACCTTCTAATCTTATCCCCCTCACTATTGATATCCAAGACACAACACTTCCCCCTGTTAATCTTCAATCCCCACATCTCCTCAAAGAAGGTAAGAACGTGATTCAACATCAAGAACAAATTAACATTACTAAAGCAAAAGAAAAGAGTCATTAACAAATTGGAGATGGGAAAGGGCCACCCTATTCTTACCCACCTCCAAGGGCTCAATGACATTACCTATGATACACTTACTCACCATTCTACTGAGGACGACCACTACAAGGAGAAAAAGAAAGAGAGAAAGAGGCTTGCCTCAGACCTCTCGACATCGTCACTTTATCCCTAGAGCTTCCGTTGATTAGAAAGGAGTAGCTCACATTCTTCAGGCATCCCCACATCCACATATGCCACTTATAACCAAAACCTTTCCTATCCAAAACCTAATCCAGGAAGTTCCAATCCATGTGATCATAAGCTTTTTCAAAATCGATCTTAAAAAGCACCCCTTCCTTCTTTCTAGCTCTATAGTCCTCAATTGCCTCATTAGCAATAGGGGCTTGATCCAAAATTTGCCTCTATGCCACAATAGCCCCTTGCGGTTCCAAGATAGTCGATGGAAGCACCCAATTTAGTCTATTTGCCAACACTTTTGCAAGAATTTTGTACACAGTCGTAATAAGACTAATCGGTTTAAAGTCCTTAACCCTAGTCACTGTTCCTTCTTTGGGATCAAACAACATAGGTTTCTGATAAGGACTATTCAAGATCCCCCTTTCTTAAGCATCTTATTGCATGTATAAACTGAAAGTGACAAAAAAAAAGTGGGATTTTTATAAGATAATAACCATTACAGTACCAATACTTCTATGCATTAGTTTTGATACTGGGTTTGCTAACAATTTATTTATGTTTGATTCATACTTTTGTGCGGTTAATTTAGTGGAAGAAGTGAGATTGTATCTTTCTATGGTAGATTTGGCTCGTTTGGTTTGAACCAAACATAATATATAAACAAGATAGAAGTTAGTTGTTGTTTCCTTCCTTCTTTCCTTTTTCCCCTCCAATAATGCCATGATGGTTTTGATTCCAAAAAATTAATATGGATGAATTGCTGTATTTTTGTTTTGAGATATTACGTCTTAGCTTGTATTTCTTCCATTACAAAAATAGTTAACTCCCTTTATAATTTCTTTAAAAAATTTCATTACCATGCATTTTCTGGTACAGTTGTAATTTAACTCTTTTGATGTGTAGGAATGCTCAACCGATAGATAAATTGAAGGATGCTTATAGAATGTTTCTTACACGCTCAATGCAAAGACCAAAAGCAGCTGAAGTAAGCAAGTTTTTGGATAGAATTTAGCACAATTCATTTTACCACTAACCGAACTTACATGTTGGATCATTATAAAACTCAGATATATTTAACTATTTAGGTATAATGTAGATCAATCATTTGACTATTCAGTGTACCTGTTTTGTATAGGAGTCGGTGGAAAAATGCTTACCAGTTCGTAGCTTTGGAACTGTACTTTCCAATCCTGAGCACCGTACGTTCAATTGCCTTTATTTTCATTCTAAAAGTTTTCACTGTCTTAGGCATTCATCTGTTGCAGGGCTGCATACAATGGGCAATTTCCAGCCGTCCAGGAAAAACATGAAACCAGAAAGGTGAGTTGTAACAACCCCACTTTCTAGGACTACTAAAAAGAGAATCGCTACTGCATGCATGCATAAATATTCTCAGCGAAGAAAATAAAGTAAATTAAAGAAAATAATCATAATCTTAATCTGCATTAAATATATGAAAAAAATGTTCTAACATATCTCAAAATCTTAAATTGTTCAACCCGGGCATCCTTTTTAACAAGAAACAATTTATATAAAAAAAAAGAATAAATAAATAGATAAATAAATTAATTAAATTATGATAAATCCATGAATGGATAAAAACACAACATGCGAAAATATAAACAGTCAAATGCGGAAGCGAATTCTGGTTCCTTTGGCACTGTCACGGATTCCTCTTGTCAGTCGCCCGAGTGTCCTTGCCTTTACCTGAAAAAATTAAGGATAAAGGTTGAGTATAAAATACTCAGTAAGTGATCCCATTATCGGGATCAGACTATGCATCCATGAGCAAAGAAACATCCATGAGCAAAGAAAAACAATAAAAATTAGCCCGTGGCTCATACAGTTACATCGCTTTTTGATGACGAAAGTAAAACCAAAAGACGTACTATCTTGCCTTGAAACGCATGTCTAGCGACCCGTAGGCACACCGTCAAACATGATAATAACATGAACG
Organism: Benincasa hispida; assembly: GCF_027475165.1. NCBI lineage: Eukaryota > Viridiplantae > Streptophyta > Magnoliopsida > Cucurbitales > Cucurbitaceae > Benincasa > Benincasa hispida. The sequence goes on from NC_143486.1 coordinate 81,925,153, forward strand.
TGAACCCGTCGACCCACGCTTGTCTAGCGGCCCGTAGGCACACCGTCAAACATAATAATAACATGAACGTTAACCTGTCGGTTCACGCATGTCTAGTGGCCCGTAGGCACACTGTCAAAATATGAAACATGAAAATAAAAGTAACATGAACATAAACCTGTCGGCTCACGCATGTCTAGCGGCCCGTAGGCACACCGTCAAACATGATAATAACATGAACGTTAACATGTCGGTTCACGCATGTCTAGTGGCCCGTAGGCACACTGTCAAACATAGTAATAACACGTGTCAAAGCAAGACAATAAACCGCTTTACTGGTCTATTCATGCATCACATACATAATATCAGTACTGATCATAATTTTAACATGCTCATAATACTTGCAACCACCATGCAACTAGCAAAACATAATATCAAACAAAATCATGCTCCAGAGTCAACCAAGTAACTTGATAGGTCTAATCTAGACCGCCTGGCACGAAGGCACCAGTAATAGTATCACTTACCTCAACTTGGTCACAAAAGTCCACGCAAATAATTCCTTAAAACCTTTTGAAAACTTGAATTAACCCAAAGTTGTGGCTTGATCCAAGACAAATTCCAAAACTTGATTCAAGTAACCAATCTGATCAAGAATTAATTCCAAAATCAATAACTTATTTTTTTTTTCTACTATTACTCTCAATCCAAAAGAATAACCAACCAGTTTACACAAAACTTACCAAAACTGAAACTCTTCGATGAAGAGAATGGTCCTTTCTTTGTTAGCAACACCTCGAAATCTAAATCCTGAAAGTCGACACAATGGGTAACACTAAAATCGTTTCCAACACCAAGAGGCACTTTAATGAAGAGAATGGTCCTTTCTTTGTTGCGGCGGCGACGGAACGGCGAGGCTGGCGGCGTGCGGCGTTGACGGAACGACGAGGTGAGGCTGTTTGCAACGGCGCTGGCGAGGAGGTCACGGTGAGGTGAGGTTGCTTGCGGCGGCTAGGGCTGGAAGGAAAAAAAAAAGAAGAAGGAGAGAAAGGGGGGCTGCGTGCGTGTGGAGAGAGATAGAAAAAGAAAATTTACTTTTTTTTTTTTCCCTTTTCTCTTTTCTTTAACCTTCCCATAAATATATTATATAACCAAATTAAACTCTTCTTTTTCCTTTAAAAAAACAAATTCCTTAATTATCTTCCAAAATATATATATATATATATTATATATATTTTTCTTTTCCTAAAAAAAAAAAGAATCTAATACAAATTATTTCCATAGATAACCAAATCTCTCAAAATAAGCCAAAATAAAACTCAATTAATTCCAAATAATTAAATCATATTTTAGTTTAGCCCAAAAACATAAATCTCATATAATTTATCCAAGTAGCCAACAATAACAAAAAAAAACTTAATTACAAAATAAAAATCAGGATGTTACATTCTACCTCTCTTAAGAAACTTTCGAGACTTTCGTCCTCGAAAGTTCTAATCCTGAAAAAGCTCGGGATAATGCATTCTCATGTCGTCCTCCCGCTCCCACGTTGCTTCCTCGAACTGGCGATTTCGCCAAAGAACCTTCACTAAAGCTATCTTCTTGTTGCGCAAAACTTTCACTTCCCTGGCTAGGATTCGAATGGGCTCTTCTTCATAGCTCAGGTTCTCATTTAAATGCAAAGGCTCATAATCTTCAACATGAGATGAGTCTGCTACGTACTTCCTCAACATGGAAATATGAAAAACATTGTGAACTGCAGAAAGAGATGGGGGCAAGGCCAGTCGGTATGCTACAGGGCCAACCCGCTCCAAGATCTCAAATAGCCCGATGAAACGAGGGTTCAACTTATCCTTTTTGCCAACCTCAACACTCCTTTCATAGGTGCCACTTTCAGAAACACCTTTTTCCACCTACCTCAAACTCCAGGTCCTTACGCCTAACGTTAGCATAACTCTTTTGCCTGCTTTGAGCCGTCAACATTCGGGCCTTAATCTTCTGTATTGCCTCGTTCGTGGTTTGTACTAACTCAGGTCTTAGTAATTTTCACTCACCAACCTCATCCCAGCATACGGGTGACCTATGACACTTCCCATAAAGGGCCTCAAACGGCGACATACCAATGGTTACCTGATAACTATTATTATAGGCAAACTCTATCAAATGTAGGTGAGAGTCCCAACTCCCTGCAAACTCTAGTGCACAAGCACGTAACATATCCTCCAGGGTCTGGTTCAAACGCTCAGTTTGACCGTCAGTTTGTGGGTGAAAAGCCGTACTGAAATCCAAACGTATACCCAATGCTGCCTGAAGGCTCTCCCAAAAGCTGGAGGTAAATCGAGGGTCCCTATCAGATACGATGGACACTGGTACCCCGTGCAATCTTACCACTTCTTTCATATACAACTGGGCCCACCTACTCACTGGATATGTAGACTTACCTGGAATAAAGTGTGCCAGCTTGGTAAGTCTATCCACTATAACCCAAATTACTATAAAACCCTTCACCGTTCGCAGTAAACCTACAATGAAATCCATCGAGACATGCTCCCACTTCCATTTCGGTATGCTCAAAGGTTGCAACAAACCTGCTGGCTTTTGTCTTGGGGCCTTTACCTGCTGACACACCAAGCACTTACTGACAAACTCTGCTATCTCCACTTTCATGTTATTCCACCAATAGCAACGTTTTAGGTCTTGGTACATTTTGGTATTGCCAGGATGTATTGAAAATGGGAAGTTATGAGCTTCCCATAACAGATCATTCTTGAGGTCACTATCTGCTGGAACACATAAACGTCTTCGAAAAGTAAGACCATTATCTGCTGACAAGGAGAACTCACCACCCTGTCCTGTCTTCACTTGTTGCGCTACTTCAACTAAGTAAGGATCACTGCTTTGAGCAATAATGATCCTTTGCCTTAAACTTGGTTGTACTGACAATTGTGCTAACTTCACAGATACTTCTCTTACCACCACTGCTATCTCAGCCCGCTCAAGGTCCTTACATAAACGACTCTGTTTGGTGATAAGGGCTGCTGAATGGGCTACCTTCCTACTTAGAGTATCCGCCACTACATTTGCCTTTCCTGGGTGGTACAGAATCTCGCAATCATAAACCTTCACTAGCTCCAACCATCTACGCTGCCTCATGTTTAGCTTCTTCTGAGTGAAGAAGTATTTTAAACTCTTGTGGTCGGTGAAAATCTGTATCTTCTCGCCTTACAAGTAGTGCCTCCAGATTTTTAAAGCAAAAACAACAGCTGCCAACTCTAAATCATGTGTGGGATAATTCAGTTCATGGTTCTTTAATTGGCGGGAGGCATAAGCAACTACCTTATCTTGTTGCATCAACACGCACCCCAAACCTCTCTTGGAGGTGTCACTGTAAATAACAAAACCACCTGTTCCATCTGGAATGGTGAGAATTAGGGCCGTAATCAACCTTTGCTTGAGATCTTGGAAACTATCCTCACAAACCTTACTCCAAATAAAGGAAGCTCATTTTCTTGTCAACCGGGTCAGAGGGGTGGCTATACGGGAAAAGTCCTTCACAAAACGACGATAATAGCCCGCCAACCCCAAAAAACTACGTACCTCTCCAACTGTGGTAGGACGAGACCAACTCGTGACTGCCTCGATCTTTGCAGGATCAACAGATACACCTTCCTTGGACACCACATGCCCTAGAAAGGACACCTGCTTTAACCAGAACTCGCACTTGGAAAACTTAGCATATAACTGTTGCGCCCTTAAGGTCTCTAGAACCTTTCGCAAATGTTCCTCGTGCTTCGCCTCTGTCTTGGAGTAAACCAAAATGTCATCTATGAAGACTATCACGAAGATGTCAAGAAATTCCTTAAACACCCTGTTCATCAGGTCCATGAATACTGCCAGAGCGTTCGTCAACCCAAATGACATCATGACGAACTCATAATGCCCATACCTCGAACGAAAAGCTGTCTTGGGAATATCACTATCCTTTATCCTTAGACCGAAAATCAATCTTAGAAAACACTGTAGCTCCCTGCAACTGATCAAACAAATCATCAATCCTGGGAAACAAATCATCAATCTTAGAAAACTTATTTTTGATAGTCACCTTGTTTAGTTCCATGTAGTCAATGCAGAGCCGTAATGACCCATCTTTCTTTTTCACAAACAGCACCAGCGCACCCCTAGGGGACACACTAGGGCGTATGAAATCCTTATCCAACAACTCTTGCAACTGGATTTTGAGTTCCTTCAGTTCTGTTGGGGCCATCCTGTACGGAGCTTTCGAGATAGGAGTTGTGCCTGGCTCCAACTCGATAGCAAAGTCTATCTCCCGATGCGGCGGCAGACCTGGGAGTTCTTCTGGAAAGACATCCGGGTAGTCACGTACTACTGGCTCTGAGGTCAAGGAGACTTCAGGCTCTCTAGTGTTGATGACACTAGTTAAGATACTCCAGGTACCCTGGTTAAGCAACCTCTGGGCTTTCATGGCAGAAATCACTTTGGGCAGGACCACGGTCCTCGCCTCTTTAAATTTATAGCTGGCTCTCGTGGGAGGGTTAAAGATCACCTCCTTACGAGAGCAGTCTATACTGGCATGGTTAGCAGCTAGCCAATCCATTCCCAAAATCACATCAAAATCCCGCATATCCAAGACTACTAAAGTCACATCTAGGGTATGACTCGCTACTTCAATCTGACATGCTTTTATCTTCTCCTTTGTTAACATAATTTCTCCAGACGGAGTGGAAACCGACAACACAAAGTGTAAAGGCTCTAGTTCTAACATGGCATGCTTAACAAACAGCGATGATGCCCCAAGATTGGGAGCGTACCTGTCACAACAGTGCCTGTTTTCTCGACCTCCTGCTGAGTGGTAGAGTAAACACGACCTTGTTGATGCTGGGGCCCACCCGAACTCCTCTGATCACGGCCTACAAACTGGTTCCCAAGACCGAACGTGCCTCTAGCAGGACATCTATCTACCGAGTGCCCCTCCTGCTTGCAATGAAAACAAACTCTGGTGCCTGCCAAACATCGACCCCAGTGACGTCGTCCACACGAGCTACACACCGGTCGCATCCTCTCCACCGTACCCGTCTCGGCAGCCTGCTGCCTAAAATGACGAAGCGATCTGTCTGAACCTTGAACCTTCTGATGGGGGTGTGGCTCGAAAGCCTTTTGATCTGCCTTCCTCTTTTGACCTGAGGAAGGTCCCACCCCGAATACTCGTGAAAACTCATCTCCTGACTGTGGGTTCACCTCGGCTGCCAGACGAAGTGCCTCAGCATGAGTGGTTGGTTTGAATGCTCGCACGATACCTCGTATACTGTCTTTTAGGCCTTGAACGAACCTTTCTGCTCTCATGGCTTCCGTGGCGACCAACTCCGGGGCAAAACGGGATAAGGCGTCAAACTCTTGGTCATACTCCTCCATTGACATGTGTCCCTGCCTCAGCTCCAAGAACTCCCTTTGCTTATTGTACCTTAGGTTGGCCGAGAAGTACTTCATGTAAAATCGCTCCTTAAACTGCTCCTAAGCCACTGGATCCCTTCCTACACCCAACATCCTTTCTGCCGACTGCCACTAGATCTGAGCCTTGTCGGTAAGCATAAAAACGACACATTGCACCTTCTGGTCTTCTGGGCATTTCATATAACGAAAAATCGTTTCAATCGAGGATATCCATAATTCTGCGTTGGTAGGGTCCTTTAGTGACCCATTGAAGGTGCTGGGATTATACTTCCTGAAATCTCGCAAATGTTTGGCCTCCACCGAAAGGCCTGACATGCTTTGGTTCTGAATCATGTTCCGAGTCTGGACTTGCGGCACTTGTTCCTGTGGTGGTGGTGTCTGATGGAACTGGGCAAACTGAACCAGTCATTCGTCCAGCATGTCCTTTACCTTATCCAACACAACTGATGTAACTGCTTCCTCAATAGTGGCTGCCCAATCAGTAACCTCTACTGGAGCGACGGGGGTGGGTTGCGTCTGTGACGACATGGCCGTGTGCTGAGCGCTACTTTGTGTCTGGGTTCGCGGCCACCCTGACCTTGAGGGGTCCCTAGGCGGCAAGAAATCCTCTGGTATCGGAGGGTCCTGAACTTGTGCATCTTGAACTTGTGGATCCTCATCATGAGGATCTTGATCCTGAACTGATGGATTTTGCTCTACAGGAACACGCTCCTTTCCGGTAACCCTATGACTGCCTCTTCCCCTAACACGAACTATTTTCCTGACAGTTATTTGCAACCACCCCTTAGCTACTTTCCTTACTAGCACAAAACACATCAATTGCAATCATAAATGCTATTAACTCGTGTGCGTATTATTCTAAATACTTTTCATAAAGACATACCTGGCAACGACGAAGAATCCGTTTTGCCAAAGGAACAATCTGGACTTACATAATAAGTCAGTCTATAGAACCCCAAAACACGGGTTCTAATACCAACTATAACAACCCCACTTTCTAGGACTACTAAAAAGGGAATCGCTACTGCATGCATGCATAAATATTCTCATTGAAGAAAATAAAGTAAATTAAAGAAAATAATCATAATCTTAATCTGCATGAAATATATAAAAAAAAATGTTCTAACATATCTCAAAATCTTAAATTGTTCAACCCGGCATCCTTTTTAACAAGAAACAATTTATAAAAAAATAAATAGATAAATAAATTAATTAAATTATGATAAATCCATGAATGGATAAAAACACAACATGCGAAAATATAAACAGTCAAATGCGGAAGCGAATTTTGGTTCCTTTGGCACTGTCACGAATTCCTCTTGTCAGTCGCTCGAGTGTCCTTGCCCTTACCTGAAAAAAATAAGGATAAAGGTTGAGTATAAAATACTCAGTAAGTGATCCCATTACCGGGATCAGACTATGCATCCATGAGCAAAGAAAAAAAATAAAAATTAGCCCGTGGCTCATACAGTTACATCGGTTTTTGATGACGAAAGGAAAACCAAAAGACGTACTATCTTGCCTTGAAATGCATGTTTAGCAGCCTGTCGGCACATTGTCAAACATGATAATAACATGAATGTGAACCCGTCGACCCACGCATGTCTTGTGGCCCGTAGGCACACCTGTCAAACATAATAATAACATGAACGTTAACTTGTCGGTTCACGCATGTCTAGCGGCTCATAGGCACACCGTCAAAACATGAAACATGAAAATAAATGTAACATGAACGTAAACCTGTCGGCTCACGCATGTCTAGCGGCCCGTAGGCACACCGTCAAACATGATAATAACATGAACGTTAACCTGTCGGTTCACGCATGTCTAGCGGCCCGTAGGCACACCGTCAAACATAGTAATAACACGTGTTTGCAAGACAATAAACTGCTCTACTGGTCTATTCATGCATGCACGAAGGCACTAGTAATAGTATCACTTACCTCAACTTGGTCACAAAAGTCCACGCAAATAATTCCTTAAAACCTTTGGAAAACTTGAATCAACCCAAAGTTGTGGCTTGATCCAAGACAAATTCCAAAACTTGATTCAAGTAGCCAATCTGATCAAGAATTAATTCCAAAATCAATAACTTATTTTTTTTTCTACTATTACTCTCAATCCAAAAGAACAACCAACAAGTTTACACAAAGCTTACCCAAACTGAAACTCTTCGATGAAGAGAATGGTCCTTTCTTTGTTAGCAACGCATCGAAATCTAAATCTTGAAAGTCGATACAATGGGTAACACTAAAATCGTTTCCAACACCAAGAGGCACTTTAAAAAGACTCAACACCAAATCTTGCCCAAAACAATCCAAACTTACCCAATCTCAAAAAGGCAGTGGCGGGTGAACGGTGGCAAAAGCAAAACTGGACGGCGGAACTGACGTCGGCGAGGCGAGCGGCGAGATAGCAATGCTTGCGGCAGCGACGGAACGACGAGGCTGGCGGCGCTACTTGTGGTGTCGACGGAATGGCGAGGTGAGGCTGTTTGCAACGACACTGGCGAGGAGGTCACGGTGAGGTGAGGTTGCTTGCGGTGGCTAGGGTTGGAAGGAAAAAAAAAAAAAGAGAGAAAGAGGGGTTGTGTGCGTGTGGAGAGAAAAAGAAAATTTACTTTTTTTCTTTTTTCCTTTCCACAAATATATATATAACCAAATTAAACTCTTCTTTCTTTTCCCTTAAAAAAATAAATTCCTTAATTATCTCCCAAAATATATTTATATACTTACATATATATTTTCCTTTTCCTAAAAAAAAAAAAAAGAATCTAATACACATTTAATTATCTCCATAGATAACCAAATCTCTCAAAATAAGCCAAAATAAAACTCAATTAAGTCCAAATAATTAAATCATATTTTAGTTTAACCTAAAAACATAAATCTCATATAATTTATACAAGTATTCAACAATAACAAAAAAAACTTAATTACAAAATAAAAATCAGGACAAAAGTTGCTTTGTTAATTGTTACTAATACTTGTTTTTTTCTTTTTTGGTTTTTTTATTTTGGGGGGGGAAGCCTGAATCTCGCTTCTTATTGTTTCTCTCCTTTTGACATTATTGCAATTCAATGATAGGTCATATCTAGCTCCAATTGATGTTTATGATGATTCAAAAATCGCGATTACTTCATGCCATGATCCAGATGTGTCAAAGACACATTTGAATTCTTGGACAATACTGGGGAATCGAAGGGAGAGAAATAAAGAAAACAATGCGTTTCCTTCCAAATGGACTTCCCACAAGGTTTTACTATGGCATCAGTATGCAAAATTTTACTGGATTTGATAGTTTTTAAGTTTGTAATACCCTCAACGCTTCTCTTATCAGATACCACAAAGGGTTGGATCCAGAGTTGGGGGGCCGAGTGCAGGTGCACCCTTAGAGGTGTTTGTGGACGAAGAATGTGAAGAGTAAGCTCACACATTTTTTATTCACAGTTAGTTAATCAAGAGGCACGAGTTCATTAACTTCACATCAATTCCTTCTCTTTTCATAGGGCGGCGCATAATTTGGAGCATGATGAAGGTGGAAAGTCTTCAACCACACACCTTAGGCAGGTTGATGGACGTGATTGTAAAAGGTGAGAATTCATTACCACAATATTTCTTGTGCTCTCTTTTGCATGAGGTTGATGTAGATTTGGCACTTTTTTTTTTTTTTTAAATGTTTAATAAACAGGGAAACAGACTTGCTGAGGCAAAATCCATTGCGCAATTTCCCTTCTAACAGCTTCCGATGATCAAACAATCATTCAGCTTTGTTTGTTGTAAATTGTGATATTTCGACTTGAATATTGCGTGTTTGGGTCAATTGCTAAGAAATTGTGTCCAAGTTCTCTGCCTAGAAAAATAGAGGGAAAAAAACTTTTGTTTTTAATGTTCCATAAATGGGGAAATAGACTTGCTGAGGCAGAATCCATTGCATAATTTTCCTTCCAATAGCTTCTGATGATCAAACAATCATTCAGCTTTGTTGTAAATTGTAATATTTCGACTTGAATATCGTTTGTTGGTTCATTGCTAAGAAATTGCGCCCAGGTTCTCCGCCTAGAAAAACAGTTTTTTTTTTTAAAAAAAAAAATAAATTTAATGGACCTATCTTGGTTTTGAGTTTGTCAACGCCTGCGTTTATTGTTTTTTTTTAAAGAACATAATTAGTCTTTTATTCATTATTTACTTGTTCTAGTTTTGGGTTTTTGGTTGTTCCTGAAAACAACTTTGTTTTCTTGGTAGTTGATTGAATATGGCTTTCAATATTCTTTAGTTGGAGTAATTTGAACGAGGTAGGTTCAACGTGAACGATTGTTTTCTACGATTGGATGTTTGAGAATTATTGTTTCACCATACATCCAAACGGTTTTGAGTCGACTACATTTAATACTTTTTTAGGAAATCGTAAAAAATAGCACGTTTAGATTTTCATCTTAAGAAACTAACACATTTTTTGAAAACTCGTAAATAGTTTCCTTCGGTCCATCTGGAATGAGATCGACCATTGAGAATTAATTAAAAAATCAAAATTTTTAACTTATCGATTGTTTTGGATCTTTTTATGTCTCGTTTGATTATACGTCGAGATTTTCTTATGTAATCTTCTCAAATCTTATATTATTTTTAAATTTTCTTTAAATTTGGTTATGTTTACTAAATATTATATCAAATTATTACGTAAATTTTCAAATCTTTGGCATAATTTATGTTTTTACAATTATATGAATTTTCAAAATCCTAAGGATTTTCTAATTATCAAAATAAATCTTCCAAATTGATTTAAATTTTTAAATAAATTTTGAGAAAGATCAAATTTTTCGAAAAAATGGAAAAGATTTGGGATATACATAGAATCTTGCCGTTAATTTTGTTTGAGATTCTATCGAGAAAATTCAAATATATGAGTTTCGGTGTTAGTTATGTTTAAGATTTCATCGAGAAAGCTCAAATATATAGAATTTCGTATTATTTTGTCTGGGATTAACATCGAAATGTACATAATCTCAATGTATAATTTGGTAAGATGTATTGAGAAAGACCCAAATAGTCGATAAGTTGGGAAAAGTTATTTTTTTTAACTAAAATCTTGTGATCGATCTCGCTCGAGATGGACCGAGAAAAACTATTTTTACGAGTTTTAAAAAAAGATGTTATTTTGTAAGGTAAAAACTTAAACGTGCTATTTCTGACAAATTTCCTATTTTTTTTTCTCTTTAGTTGTGTGTTAGAACGACAACAATATTCGATAATTTTTTCTTTAGTTGTAGTATGAAAGGTCACTAAGTCGTGTTTTAATTGAAAGTTTTGATATTTTATTATGTGAATAAGTAGAAGCATTGTTTTGATCCTTATTGAAATATTGGCTCACTGACATGCGTTGAGTTGAATTGGTAATTTAAAAATTACTAACTCAATTGTTTGGTCCACCAACTTAAAATGTTGATAGAGTTGAGTTTGTTATTTTTTAATCAACTCAATCTAACTCTCACTCCCTCAAATGTTACTATGGTAATAAATCTGGTAATCACCTTCATGTGGCCAACTTCAACGATCAACTTCAACAACCACCTTCGACGATAACTGAGGTCACCTCCAACAAAAATTTCAGCAAGGTCTACCTTCGATGGGGTCAACATACTCTTATTCAAGCTTCTTTGTCTAACTTGTTCGCTTATTACTTATCTCTTTATCATGCTCTTTCTGACATCATTAAGAGGTTGGAAAAGTTGATTCGTGATTTCTTTTGGGAGGGGGTTTATGGTGAGGTTGAGATGCATGTTATGAATTGGGAGATCACCAACGCTCTAAATTGATGGGTGATATCCATATTGGCAATTTTCAGCATCGGAATTTAGCTATCTTAGCTAAATGGGTTTGGAGTTTTCGACATGAAAAAGATGCCTTGTGGAGAAAGCTTATTGTGACTAAATATTATACCCCTCTTTTATATGGCCGACTATTATTTGTGGATATTCTAAATCTCCTTGACAGTTTATTTGCCATACTATTGAATTAGTGGCTAACTGTACCCAAATTCGGCTTGGTACTGATACATCTATTTCTTTTTGGAAGGATTCTTGACTTAGTTGTGATGCTTTTTATACTATTTTTCCTCATTTGTTTTGCCTTACTCGTTTTCTTGGTATTAAAATGGTTGATGTGTGGATTGGGGAACATGAGGCTTGAGATTTGCGCCTTCGTCGTACTCTCAATGATTTATAAACTCTTGAATGAGCTTCTTTGTCTCAATTATTATTTCTAGTCAGCTTCCGTCTTTCTCCTGACACTTGGATTTAGGCTTTTGATCATTCTTCATCATTCTCTGTTAAATCTCGCATGGATGATTTGATGAGTACTGTTGATCCTCATGTCATGGAAGTTTATTAAGCTATTCGGATGGATCGTTTTCAAAATTTCCTTATGAGAACTAAGCCTTGATGTTATTAATACTGTTGATCATCTCCAATGTATATGACTATCTCTCTATCTTGGTATCACATGTCTCGTAAGCATTCAAAATCTACTGCTAATCTTTCTGTGCATTTCCCATAAGGCATTGTGCTTTTGACATATCATGTTGTAAGCTTTTGGTTGGTCAACGATTTTTTCTCATAATATATGATATTCTTGCTTCTCTGTTGGTTGGTCATCCATTTCATGGTACTAAGAAAACCCTTTGGCTGTCTTTTTTACGAGCTTTCTTCTGGACATTGTGGGGTGAGGGCAATAAACATCTTTTTCGAGACCCTTCTTTCAGCTTTGATCACTTTATAGATTTAGTTCTATCTATTGGGTTGTATTGGTGCAAATCTAAGCAACCACTTAAACATTTGAGTCATTCTTATTTAGTTTCCAATTAAATTTCTCTTTTGTAATCACTTTCAGGTATTTTTGGATCTCCCCTTCAATGAAATGTTTCATATACCAATTCAGACCATTAGTTTCCATGAAAAATCACATTCGATGACAAACTCCAATGAAAACTAGCATCGATGATCAACTCTAACAATGACCACCTTTGGCAATCAACTCAGGTGAACAACTCCAATCACCGACTCCGTTGATTATCTCCATATATATCAGTTTAAAAAGACTTATGTTTGAAGTTTAAAGAGATTCTATAAAAGGGGAAGGGCTTATCTTTCTCTTATTGGTCGTTTCATCTTGTGTCTCTTCCTTCCTTTTTTCACTTGAGGTAACAATGATTACAATCTCTTCTTCTCTAGTATCATTTATTGGAATAAATAATACATGACTTTTTGTTTACGGTAGCATCCTTGTATTTTTTTAATTTATTCGTTTAGGGTTCCATCTTTGATATTAAAAAAAATCCAATGTTATAAAGTTTTTATTTTTTTTTATTTTTTTTAAATTTCCACGAGCTATATAATTAACTCAAATGATATAACCTTGGATGGCACTTCGTTTAGGGCCGCATCCTTGGTTTTCTTTTTGTTTTTTGTTTTTTTGCTTTCTATATATATATAGGCTTGAGTCTTGGATTAAGATCTCTTCTTATTGAATAATTAACTTTGGATTTTTCCCAATATTTTATAATGTTATGCAAAATACAAAATGAAATAAAAGTTTGTTGTATTAATTAACAAGAAAATGTTTATTACAAATCGACAAGCTTTAGGGCGTAAAGCCCAAGAGTTGCACCATTCGAATCACAATCCAGGCACTGATCAAGACATTCATCGATTCGACAGAATGAACCACGATCTAGGGTACGTGCTTCAAACATTCACATAGCTTTGTAGTTTTATAATTTTACCTATATTTTATAATCCTAGAAAAATATGAAAATAACATGTCTCGTATTATTTAATCTATTGTTTCTAATTTTCAAAACCTTCGCTTATTTCTCTTCAAACAAACTTTTAACAAAGAGTGAGCATGATATACCGAAAAATTGAGCCGACCGACCAAATCAAAAGTGGTTGATCGAAGAAGAGGAGAGGGTCATTCAGAATCGGTTTGGGAAGAATGCAAACCAACAATTTAAAGAATAAAACCTATTGACGGTATGTCTGCGCTCCTGGATGATTGAGATCGATTTAAACATTTACTAAACTGACCATAGTTGGTTCGATGGCGGATTGGTCAAAAAACTAACTCCAACTGACCACTGCACACTCCTACTTATAACAAGTGGCGAGTGAAAGAATTGAAGAATAAAGAAAGGGGGAAGTTCACTTATATCATATAGTAGAGGGAGATGCTAATTTTCCGATCAACAGGATGAGAAATCTGACTCAATCTTGATCATACATGATTTTCTTCCCTTTTCTAGTCAATTTAGTTTTGGCGAGAATGTATTCCACACTTTGCTTGCATCCTATTCTTGCCCCTTTTACCATATCACATCGAAATTTATCATCTTATACATTTACTATTTTCGTTTGTAGATAATAGTAAACATAATTAAATATTAGTCAATGAATCGTTACAACTCTACAAGTTGAGACATATCTTTATCTATACGTAAAGATAAGATTTAAACTTCAAATCTCTCTTTAAGGGGGCATTTGGTGGGCGATAAAAACAGAAAGTTGAGTTGGTAGTTATTATCTGGAGAATTAAATTATCTGCAGAGTTAAATTGTTTGTGTTTGGAGTGAGAGTTGAGTTGGTAATTATTGTTTGTGTTTGAATTGCTAAGTTAAGTTGAATTAAGTCTGAAAATTTGTTTTGGGGTGCAGAGGTGAGTTGAGTTGGGTATCTAGTATAATTTATGTAAATGAAATTGGTTATACTTTTATTATTTTTTGTTTGCTTTTTTTACTTTGTTATTGTTGATTAATTTTCAACTATACACCTGTTTTCTCAACTCTTTTATGACAATAACCGTAAAAACTCTAATTTTTTCCAATTTGTAAAACATAATAGATTCTTTTCAACGTATTCTTTTTAAAAAACTGTAAAAACTCTATTCTTTTCACAAAATACATGTTATATTGCAATAAAATCAACATTCTTCATTCTATTTGACAATGATTTTTTAACCCTCAATTACTTATATATATATATATATATATATAAACTCGCTAACTTAACATTATTATAAAAAAATTAACATGTTGTACACATAAACATTGAATAACTCAATAACTTTATAGTTTATGTTTATATAATATGTATCGTCTATGTCAAATTGAAATTGTTCATAGAATATTTACACTTCATTTCATAATGATGTTGAGAATGGTATGTATAGTAAAGTTACATTCTTTTGAACATCATAAAAATAATATTAAACGACCGAAAATGTGGTCGTTCCAAAAAACAAATTCACAAAATATATATTTTAGGTTGAAATATTAGTTGATCAATCTAATGGGTCCAAACAAGTAGGTGGATGCAATACCACTTATGTGCCTCTTCTGGTACAACGAGGAAGAGGTCCGTCTTTTGTATGTCCATACCAATTATATCAATTAGGTCGCATCTATCATTAGCAATTAGTCTTTCAATTCCAAATATGGCCTGAACTACTTCCTTTTGATGTCCAAATTCTAGCTCGTGTTTCTCCGTTTGCCACGCAATGAGTTTGTTTATATGGCTCCGTTGATACATTTGCTCTGCCCCATATCTGGTACAACTACTTTCCCCATGGACATATCTACTTGATCTTTTTCCATTGTATCCTTTGGCAATTGGGTTTATTTATTACCTGGGGTATGGTATTCCTGTGATCCTAGCTGAACTCGTCCTCTATTTTCCTAAACAAATTTGACGCCATCACCATCGGGGGCTCGCAGGACTGACTGGTTGCCTTGTCCTTCCCAAATACATTTGATAGTTCATCATAATGGGTTCTACAAACCCCTCGCATTGGGATGACTCTGCATTGGTACATAAAAGCAATATTATAATTTATACGAAAACAGGTGTGGTGTACATTGTTCACTTTTTTTTTAACTTACTCGAACCCAGACGTCAAAGTTCTCCTTGTCCCTCTGAACGCATTTGAACTCCTCGTTCCACTTGAACCCTGATTGATTTAACATCTCTGTTATTGTCAAGTATTGTTTCTTCAAACTCTTAATCTTGAATTTAATATTCTGGTTTGGACCACACCTGGGCAACTTGTCCTCTATCATTCGCTCCAAGTGCAGTAGATATCCTGGCTGAAATATCTCATTGTCGGATTTCCAACCAAACTCCACCAAAAGAGACTAGGGCATTTACCAACCTAGCGTCATCAACTTTCGTCCATGTGTGTTTCGATATTTTTCCATCACCTGCCTGAAAATAACCTTTGAGGACTCTGAGCGAAAACATGAAGATCGTCCCAATTTTATTTTATAGAATCATAAAATACATAATACAAATTATGCAGTGAAATTAAATTTATAACATGCCGAAAATTTGAGAAAATGATTAGAGAGAGAGATTTACCCTTGAAAAACATTTTCTTCACATATTTCCTTTTCTCCGGAATTGATCACTCGAAACCCTAATGGCCAGCACCAATTGGAGCCTTCTGTATTATCCGGGATGAGAATCACAAAAGTTTATAGGCTCTATGATTTTTGGAGAGGGAAAAAGATTGAGAAGAGCAAGAGAGTTTTTCTCAGAGTAGTTTTTTTTTTTAAAAAAAAAAACCTTATGTGAAGAAGAATAACTAAAAACTGCAAAAAGAAGGAAGGAAAGGGAAATTATCTCCCACCCTTGTGTGTGTGTGTGCGGGTGCGTTTGCGTGTGCGTGTGTGTGTGTGTGGGGGGGGGGGGGGGGGGTGGTGTTTAATGTTGTATCATATACAATATAACCAAAGTGGTATTTAGTATAAATCATATTTATATTAAAATCAATTATATGAATCCAATTCCTATAATTAATATTTGAATCATATTCAAATATTTATTTCCTCTCGACTAAACGTTATATTATAATACATCAAATATATTATAGTAGTTATATTATATATAATTAAATTAAATTAATTATATCACATCTTATTAATTCCCTCATTTAATTTGAACAATTCAAATTAATTCGAAATTGATTCTCATTAAATCATTGTTGAGCTATAGAGGGGATCTCATGGATCTGTAAATTGAAGCTCCAATGGTCTTAAATAATTAATTAAAGTCCTTTAATTAAATTATTCAACTTTCATTAACTATTCGGCACTCCACTAAAGACTGACAGCTGTACTCTTCACATTAGAAATATATTTTTGTGCCCATTGGATATAACTAGTCAACAGTGCAATGAACATTCACAAATTGCTTGTAAGTACAATTACGCCAAAATTACCGTTTGCTCCTGTAGTTACATCCAACTCCTTAAGTGCAACTGATTCCTCTAATAAACCATAAATCATAGTCTAACTATGACCAAAATCCTCTCATGTTGGTTTACAGAAACACACAACAGAAGAAAACAGGATCATTAAGCATTCTAGTTCCTCAATTTTGATCTCAAATTAAGCATGTTCATGGAGTATCAAGAGGGTTTCATTATATACCGTTGAAGATCCTCTTCAAACTCGGAATTTAGTTGCAATCTTCTCCAATTCTTGTTGTGGACTATCACTAGAGCTTCCTTACTATTCTCTATGAGCGTTAGATTGAGTTGTGGGACTCAAAACAAGCTTGAACTTAGGAAAATTGGAGGAGAGGTTCTCTAGTTTTTCAGCTTGTTGAAGAACTTCTTCAACTTTCAAAATTCAGCAATTCAGCAATTGCATCAACTTTTCCACTCAACCAAAAGTGGTTTTATTACATGACTCTCAGTTGATCACTTGAAGTGATTCCAGCTACTCCTTGAATTTGGTGGTGGAATTATGTGTAAGAAGGTGATTAACCTTCTTGCTCGAAAGTAGGAAAGTCCCACATTGGGATTTTTCTTCATTTTCATTTTTCTTTTTTGATTTTGAAATTGATTTTCAAAATCAATAATTTTTCCAATTTTAATTCTTTAATAGAAATTTTATTAATTTTACAAAAATTAGTTCAATAATCAATTTTCTAATAAACTTAATAATTAATAATTAATTAAACAATTTAATTAATTCTATTAGTTTAATATCAAATATTAAATTAATTTGTCACTAATTCCATTACCATGAATCCCTATTCATGAAGTTAATATTTATATATTAATCCAAATTAACCCTCATTTGTTAACTACCGAGTCACTCCACTAAAGCCCAATAGTTGTACTCCCCTCACTTTAGATATATTATGTCCATTCGATATAACCATAATTACAAGTTAACCCTTCACAGATTGTTCGTAATAACGGTTGGGTCAAATGACTGTTTTACCCTCAAGATTACCTCTTATTCCTTAAGTTTCACTGATCCTCTAATGAACAATTTGTTTGGGACCCAATCAACAAACAAAATCCCTCTCAGGCTAATGAGAGGGTGGGGCTATAAAATCCGAACCCTAATTATCTTAAGTAAGCAAGTGTAAGTTATGTGATGTCTTCGAATGAGTTGTAATGATATTATGTTTTGGTTAGGAGTGATGGAGAAAGAAAGTAAACTAAAGAACAAGAGAACTCTCGGATGGCTATGTAGGAAAGAATGGTCAAATTTTTGCTAAGTATAGGAAACCAAGAGGAGATCATGCTATCCTATGAGATTTAATGTTGAATTGTGCTGTGATGGAGTGGAAAGAAAATGGCTTAATCAAATCTCAGCCATTAATCTTCATTAGTGGGCTAAGTGGCCCAAGGAGATTTCATGCAGGATTTTGGGCTGTGGTAAGCAGGAAGGCCGACTTCATTTAATTGGTTTGAACAAATTACTTGGGCTATTCGTGTAATTTTAATGGCATTCGAAAGCTCTATGTGTCTATATTCTGTGGCTGTATTTTTGGAGGGAAAACTCACTGGAATAAGGCCGAAGGAGCAAAATAAAGATGAAGGGTTTGTTTCTCAGGTGAATCTAGGCCATCAGTGAAGAATTAAAGCTCCAAGACGAATCAAGAAGATTTTTTAGCCAAACTTTTGAGGTAATATTCTCAGTTATAAACAACTTTGTAGAATGAAACTTTTTAAGATGAGGCCTGGAAATCGAGTTATATATTTTTGAAGTTTGAACTGGAAGTTGTTAAACAAGCAGGCAACTGCTTGAATTGGGGCCAATGATGAAGGTTTGAATCTCCAGATCAAACGACGGAGAATTTTGAGTTGAAAGTTTAAGGTAATGTTTCTAACTTGATTCTAAGCAAGTTTGTGGAAGGAGTTTCCTTGAGATCAGTTCTGGAAATTTAGTTATGAGTTGTTGGAATTGAATTTGCAGTTTGATGCTCCAAAATTTTTCTAAGTGTGGGGAGTGTAGGCGATCAAAGGTTGCATTCTTTTGACATCCAATCCCTCCAAATTGGCTAAGTGTCCGACCCTCAAAGTGAATGGTAGGAGGCACAATGTGATGGTTTGGCATGTGAGCTTGATTTATTGAGTAGGCCTAAAAGGAAGGCTAATGTAAACACTAAGTAGTATGCTTTTATGTATAAGTTCTACTCCCATTGGAAAAGCCTATCAAGCCTTAAGGAAGTAAACTTGAAGGACTTGCGAGTGACTATAAATGATTTATAAATGGTTTATAAATATTTTAATAATCCATGCTTTGTTAACAGTTACTTTTATGTTTGTTATTTTACAAGAAGTTCCAAGCAACGCATTTCTCTAAAGTTTATAAACGCATGCTAGTTACAAAGTTTATGAAATATGCTTTGGTACAATGGTTTAACAATGGTAGTTCTCAAAAGAAGACTCTATAACATGTTTAAGTTACAAGTATTTGTATTATGTTTTAAAGCATATGTGCTCTTAATGTTATTGAGCATGCATTAGCAAATGATATTCTTATGAAAACTATGTTTTATGAGATCAAGTTTTCAGTAAGCTTGTTTGGTGACAATGTTTTCCTATAAGGTATTTTCAGCTCAATACTGAAGTAAAAGGAGAAGGTATCTGAGTTGTACTACCTTGTTCCAGTTATTTTATGATTATGATACCGAAGTACTTAGAGAAGATATCATAATAATCCACTTAGTTCAGTAATAAGCAGTGGTACCCTACTTCAGTTATGATCCTTGACGTCAGGATCCAGTTTGCTCTACGTGCACGTATGACAGTTAATCATTTCAGTAGGATTAAACAAAAGGGTTCTTTCCTAACATTGGCTGTAAGGTGCTAAACAAAAGGGTTCTCACCCCAGCCCAGACTTATGTTTAAGAGATCGAACAAATGGGTTCTCTCTTAAACATGATACCCGATGATAAGATTGAACCACGAGAGTTCTTTCTTAGCATTGGCTAGAAGGTGTTGAACAAAAGGGTTCTCACCCCAGTCCAGGCTAATGTTTGAGAGATTGAACAAAAGGGTTCTCTCTTGAACATGATATCCGACGTTGAGAGATCGAGCAAAAGGGTTATCTTTCAACTGGGAATCAGTTTAGCTGTGTTTTTAGATACAATGGTTTTAAAAGTTTTATGTATATATTTGCTTGGCATGTTTTAGTTCTAGTATTATGTTTTCTAGCTTTCAATTTAAGCATGAGATTTATGTTTTTATTAAGTCACTCATTGGGCGAGTAGCTCATTCTTTCAAATGTTTTTCTTTTCCCAGGTAGTGGTCATCTCCCCAGAGGTTAGCTGTCATCCTGCTCTGTCACTCAAGGACTCCAATTAAAAGTTCAAAGTCTAGAGATAACTTTTAGGTGTTTACTCAATAAATGTTTGTACATATGTGTTGCTCATATTAGGGACTAGTAAAATATATTAGGACCGCTGAACTCTGTATATGTTAATATGATGTAATTATATTATTGTTGATCCCTAGTGTTCTAAGGTTATTTTTAAAGTTTCATTAGTTTGGTGAATGTTATATATGTACTCTAGGGATCTAAGCAGGTTAAGGATGTTAGTTAGGCAGTAAGTGCCACAAAAGGGTTGGAAACTACTGTCGTCACATTCACTTTTGGATTAAGAAGAGTAATTTGGGAGTGGGTGTGATAGGGGCCCCTTGTTTAAGACACGAAATCAACACTTAAAGAAGTAACCTATCTACTATCCTTGAAAGCAAGTAGGAGTAAATTCTATCTTGCACCCTATGTCTCCAGCTATCTACCTAGTCTTACCCCTGAAATGGGAGGCTTATTGAGCCAGCGCTGTTGAACTAACCCTCACTCATGCAAATCTAATGATAATCCTGAATAAACAGGAGTTCATAGTTAGCTCAGGATTAAGGTCAAGTTACCTAGTTCATCGTTTTGAAATAGTCAGTCTTAAACAGTAAACAACATTATAAAGTAGTGACTTATTTCTTGGTCCAATCTTATGCAAACTCATTACACAAGACGCCCCCACTTCTTATATCACCACATGAACGAATCAGGATCACTTCGTTTGTAGCACTTTACAACTCCTTGTAACAACTACAAAGTGGGCCTCATTCGATAGTGTTACCAGAATAAGGCACTGATAACTTGTAGAAATACAAGTTATTTATACTGTTTTATTTAGATATTGCGGTTAAAAGAGAGGAAAGTTCTGTTAATTGTATGGAAATTGGCTAAGAAATGCAATGATTATAAATTGTCGTCAATACACTCACTAACACCATTGCGATGGTAGAAAAGAATATTTCAAGTTTGTTTTGCAGGAAATCAAATCACCGTATGTGCTCATAGCTCAAAAGATTGACGTTCTACGTCGCATTGCGCCCATCATTCAGGAATGAATAGACGATCAATGCAATGACGGCGCATGCGATAATCGATCAAGAGCTTTGCGATCAACGCAACTTCAATCGCATGCGGTAATAAAAACCAACACCACATGCAGACAAACGGTCGAAGATGCAAATGAGCAACGCAATCACGGAGGATTTTGGCACGTGTACAACTAACCGTTGTGCATTTTCGACGGATTGATTGCATAACAGAAGGAATATTTATTCCACCATTCTCGAAATTTCCATAACAATAAAGTGGGGACCACACGGCAGAGAGTCGGAGTATTCATCCATAAATATCTTTAAAGAATTCACTGGAAAAATATACTTGATACGGGATAATTTATACGAGGCTATTGAGAGAGAGGATGATCTGAGTGTTGATCAGAGAATATCTGGGAAGAAAAGAGACAAGGCCGAGAGGTGAGTCTCAGGGCGAATCATTTCAAATCCCCACGTTGAAGCTCTGTACCTAAATCAACTCTACTGGTTGAGCAAGCTTGAGAGGGAAGCTCATCCTTCCATTCACTCCATCTACGCCGGCAAGCAATCTCTCCATCCAGATCGGTGTCAAGACATTGAAACTCTTCTGTTTCTGTTTCTAACTCTTATTCATCAATTGTATTTCATCTTCTTAGTCTAAATCATTCACAAACATGTATCAGACGCTTAATTTTATAATTAAATGTCATGATCACTTTCATTTTCACATTTCTGTCTATTTTCGTTCCTCCATTAATCGCTTTTTCCACGATGTTTTCTTAATCCCGTGGTGATTAATATGAATTAAACAAGTAACTTAATCTGTGCTAAAGAGATAAAGATGTTTAGCTAAAGCATGCTAGATGACGTCTTCACCTGTGAGAGCAGAAGTGAAGATGCCATTCTGATCTGTCGAGAGAAGGTTAGAAGAATGCGTTAACTAAAGCAAGAAGTACTTCCAGAGATGGAAGCAAACTTGCATTCACTACGTTCGTCCCTGTTTCACCACAAAGATATGGGAAACGAGGCCGATCACCAAGAGGTGTATGCCAAGCCAAAGCGGAACCGTACTTATATCTTTAATGCAATTAAGAAACTTGCGATGTTTGTATTAATTATCCTTTCTCTTTTTGCTTCGCACATAAGCCTTGCCACCGCATAACACGACCTTTGTATAATCTTCACAGTCAGTCTCAACCTCGGTATCTTGTATCATGTAACCTGTACCTTGTATCATCATAGCTTAGGTTTATTTTATCACACTTTACTTTTATCGCAATTTACTTTATTATCGCATTTTTATCGCTTATCTTTACTTTACTGCATAATTTAATTTATTCGCATGTACAAACCACACTTTTATTGAATTGAAAAACCCCCGGTCGCATATATCACGAACGTAACACAATCAACCTAAAACAATCTCTGTGTTTGACCTTGGATCACTCCGAGAAACTTGCGGTGAAATTATACTTGGTTTCAACGCAAGGAAACTTGTGACAACGCATAGCATACTACAAGCATATCGTTAATAACGCATACATCTAGAAGTAGTATCGCATATCATCACAATCATCCCTGCGTTGTATGACATAAGAAGATAAATTTTATTCATTCATATTCATATTTGTCCACATGCTTAAATAGAAGTATCAATTTTTATGTCAACAACTTAGATTAAATTTTATGCGTTACAAGTTTATGGATTAAAATTAGGTCAACAAGTTTATGGCATCATCACATTTTATGCGTAACAAGTTTATGGCATCGTTGCTGGGGAACTGGTAACGGGAACATGGACTTATAGCTTAGATTAAAATTATGCGTAACAGGCACCCAACCTTATTTGTATATTATAGATCATTTTGACTATTTACTCAAACCTGATCCACTCTTATTTCTCTACATAAAGCTCAAGTACTCATGTAATAGTCATGGATATTTTAGTTTATTGGATTTATTTCTAAAACAAAATAAGTAATTCATATATTCAAAAACAATTTTATCAATTTACAGAATGAGTTTATTGTTTACAAACCACGAATTTTAGGACATAAATCCAACATCTCGGGCCAGGAGAAGGTATGGCGTCACATTATTCAAGCCCCGAAATCAGCCCTTAAGGGAGCAATTTATCTACTTAACCTGTAGAGAATGTGTGAATTCCGTCATATGTAGCTGTGTTACCAACTCCTCAATCAAATGAATTTCCAAAATGGTAGGCTTATTGAGTCGGCAATTTGACCACTCTCACCCATAGAAATCAAAGGACCGCCCTCATGGATAGGAGTTCACCATTCACTTAGGATTCAGGTCATGTTACCTATGGTCATCTTGGTGAAATGTAAGTCTCTATTATGAACGACGTTATATAATGAGACTAGTCGGTGGTTTGGTCTTATACAAACTCCTTTATATAGAATACCCCCGCTTATATGTCTCTACATGAATGATCAGAATCAGATCATTTATAGCACTTTACAACAATTGTAACATCTACAAAATGGGTCGTATTCGTGGTGTCACCATGATAAAGTATCCAACCTTATCCATCTACTATAGACCATTTAGGTTATCATTTAAACATGATCCACTTGTATGTCTCTACATACATGTTTAAGTTACAAACGATAACCTTGGATGTTAGTTTATTGGTTTGTGGGTTTGATGCTACTAAATGTTAACTAAAACATCTTATATTTTATTAAATAAATAAAATGTTTATATAATACAATTACAAACTACAAGACCCTACAAGATTTAGGGCATCAACCCCAACACTACCATTCTGATACATGCATGTATACGTGGTGAAGACATTTTTCAAAATTAAACAATTTCGTGACACATCAATAAAAAAAATCATGAAGTCAAATAGTTGAATTAAACACGTTCATGACATAAATGAAGTGCATAAATATTGTTCAACAAGTAGATTAGATGTTGGGATTAGTGTCCTAATTCTCTTGGAGTCTTGTTGTTTGTAATGATACACATTGTTTTTATGAATACAATAACTCTTATTTCATTCTGGCATTTACTCATATCCAATAAACAAAGCTCCATGATTATCTTATTTAAACTTAAGCATGTAAATGTGATATACAAGTGGATTGTGCCTTAAGTGATAACTTAAATAGGTTTGTAGTATAAGGATTAAGGTGGGATATCTGATCCTAGTGACACTACGGATACGACCCGCTTTGTAGAGGTTTGCAAGTATTATAAACTACTACAGATGGTAGATCCTGACCGTTCATGTGGAGACATGTGAGCGAGGGTGTCCTATACAAAGAGTTTGTATAAGATCGAACAACGAGATGACTAGACTATTGGGTTTTATGTTCTAAAACTTGTGGTTCGTAAACATTAGAACTTATTCTGAGAATTCGATAAAGTTGTTGTTGAATATATTGTTTTTTAGAAATCCAATAAACCTAAGTCCCTTGACTATTATATGAGACTTGAACTTTATGTGGAGACATACAAGTGGATCAGGTTCGAGTAAATACTTGAACTTATTCTAGTAACACTATTGGATGTGGGCTACTCTGTAGTTGTTACAAAGAGTTGTAAAGTGCTACATACGAAGTAATCCTAATTCATGCATATTGAGACATGAGGAGTGGGGGTGTCCTGTGCAAATGAGTTTTGTACAAGATCGGACACGAAACCTGTCCCTCTTACTTTATAACACTATTTACTGTTTAAGACTGACTATTTCAAAGCGATAACCTAGGTAACTTAACTTTAATCCTGAGCTAACTATGAACTCCTGTTTGTTTGGTTGATCTGCAAACGGTGAGAGTAGACCAATTTCCTCTGCTCAATAAGCTTACCATTTTGGGGATAAGATCGGATGAATAGCTGGGAACATAGGTGCAAGAGGGAATTCACTCCTACCCGATTAGGATTAGTAGAGAGGTTGTTCCCTTCAAGTTCTAATTCTGGGTCTCGAAAAAGAGGTCTCACCCTTTCATTGGCCTGAAAGGGATTCGATTTGTTGATTGGATCACAAATCAATTGTTCATTAGGGGGTCAGTAGAACTTAAGGAACAAGAGGTAATTTCGGGGGTAAAACAAAGATTCGAACCAACTGTTATTACGAGCAACCTGTGAAGGGTTAACTTACTAATCATGGTTATATCAAGTGGACATAATATATCTAGCTCTGGGCTTTAGTGGAATCACCCATTAGTTAACGAATGGGGGTTAGATCGGTCTAATAAGTTTAGCCGATTAATCTCGGATCGTTGGAGCCCATGATCTGTAGGTCCGCGAGGTCTCCTTACTAGCTCATAAATGGGCAAGTTTTAGGGTAGCTTGAGAAATTAATTTGAAATGTTCAAATTAAACGGAACAAGAGAATAAATATTTAAATATGATTTAAATATATGAAGATGATTATTGTGCAAAAATTAATTTAATATTTGATATTTAATTAATTAATTTTTTAATTAATTTAAGAAAATAAAATTTTGAATAAAATGAT
Source organism: Benincasa hispida (assembly GCF_027475165.1). Taxonomy (NCBI): domain Eukaryota; kingdom Viridiplantae; phylum Streptophyta; class Magnoliopsida; order Cucurbitales; family Cucurbitaceae; genus Benincasa; species Benincasa hispida. The sequence goes on from NC_143486.1 coordinate 81,950,776, forward strand.
TTAAAATAATTTTTTATTTTTTAAAAAAAATGGAAAAACAATTTGCATGGTTGCACAAAATGGAAAATGGATTTTCTCCATTACCATAATCTTTATGCTCACACAAAAACTATTATCTTCTCTACTTTGATTCTCCAAGCATGAGCTGTAAGCCATGCACTCCATCTCTTTGCATGTTCATCTAAATATATAAAGAAGATTGAAGTTATTGGAGAAAAAAGGGGGAATACAGAATTTTGAGAGAAAAATTTCGGTGAAGAAGAAACTGTCTTCTTCAACTTGTTGTTGTGAGCTTTTCTTGTTTCTTCACATCTTCAAGCTGTTCTTTAGTCCCACAACTCTGCCTAAAGCTCCAAGAGCATAATTGGGAAGACTTTGAGGTGGTTCACGTTGATATCAAGTGAAAACAGCAGCTGAACAAACGTTTTTCTTGGAGAGTTCATCAAAGGTATGTTCTGAAAACCCATTTTTTATGAAGAACATGCTTCAGTTTTTGCCAAAATTAGTGAATTAGAATGTTTATGGATCCTTAATACTTCTGCTGCATATTATTTAACTCTTACATAAACTCTATATATAACACCGTTGATACTAGAGACTTACATCTCACCTAGACGACCATAGGTGACACGACCTCAATCTTGAGTGTTTTGGGAACTCTTGCCTTTGAAGGTGGTCCTTAGATTAGTATGGGTGAGAGTGACAAGATTGCCAACTCAACATGCCTACCTTTTTTGGGGACTTGTCTGATTTGAGAGGTGGAAATTTAATACACAAGATGGAATTCACTCATTCCTCGAAGCAGGGGTAGAGATTGCTCCCTTAAGAGCTGATTCTGGGGCTTGAACATAGTGACCACAACTTCTCTTTGGAAGAGAGGACTCAATCATAGTAGTACTATGACTTATGTTCATTAGAGGATTCAATGGTACTTAAGGAGTTAGATGTAACTACAGGGGTATAATGGTTATTGGCCGAGTTGTACTTATGAGCGATTTGTGAAGGGTTGTCGCGCTGTTGATTGTTAAAATGGATACATAATATATCTATGGTAAGAAGAGTTCAGCTATCGGTCTTTAGTGGAGTGCCTGGCAGTTAACGGATGGTGGATCCCGTGACTAAAGAGTTTAACCAGTTATTCACGTACTGTTGAAGCTTCGAGCTACAGGTTCATAAGGTTTCCTTGGTAGCTCAATGGATTCAAGTTGAGGATCAGTTCTTGGTGTTAATTTGAAATGTTCAAATTGACAAGAGGTAATTCGATTATATATAATATAATCGGTATAGTATATGAGATACATTAAGTGGAGGATTAGTGTAAATGAGATTTACATTAAGTGCCATGGAAAAGAAAAAGAGCTATGGTTTGTATGTTTCATGAGATGAAATATTAAAACTATAGGTTATAAATATATTATGATAAGTTAGTTATCATTTATATTTATAATAATATTAATTATTGGATAATTATTTGTTTTCTCTAATAACCAATTGAGTGGGAGAGTATTGGTGGTTTCATGGTAACCGTGAGTTAAAAGGAAAAATGTTTTTCTAATTTTAGTAAGAAAAAAAAATTATGTTTTGAGATTTTCAATCTCGGAAAATTCTCACGGAGAGTTGTCAAGTAAATTAGATTTACTAAGCGACAGTTTGAAGTTAGCTAAACGATCGTGGAGTGTTAGTAGAAGATAGATACTCAGCTAAACGATGAGTTAAACGATCGCATAGCTTTTGCTAGATAATCGCTTAGCTTTTCCTAAACGATTGGGCATCGACCTATACGATAGGTTCGTCCATCTCCCACTTGCTCAATCATTTACACGATTGTGTTTCCTTCTACTTTCTCCCTCAAACCAAGTCCACATAGAGCTCACCCTCTAGATTCTCACACCAAGAATATTGGTATTCTTCTTGGTGGTGTCATACTCAACTCGACACTATCGAGGTTCTGTGGAGGCCGTTCATTTTGTTCTGGGTGTTCGTGACCAAGGCGATCGCTTAGTTCGGGTGCGCGGTGTTCGTGCAGTGCAGCGGTCGTGTTGGACGAGTATTCGTGTGTTGTTGTGTTGCGCTAATCGAGCATTCATGATCAAGGAGCTTTGTGATGAGTTTATTAAAGTATGTTGCTCTTGTCCTTGATCTGTTGTATATCATGCTGTAATTTCTGTATTTAATGCATAACCATATGTTTCCGTTTTTTATTGTAATTGTAATGTTCATATACGATTGTAATTTGGAATGATCTTTCCGTTGCTCATGGAAATCCTCGTGTTCGATTTCCCTCAGTATGTAAATATTGTTCAACAAGTAGATTAGATGTTAAATTTTTTTTAAAAACACAATCATGAACGTTGCCACTGGAAAAATATTTCGGTAGCCTAATCATCTCTAAATCAGGTTCATTCGTCTGATGTCTCAAGGAATTCAATATTCTCCCCCTCTGTAACAACAACTGTAGAATTCTTGTTTAGGGACTCATCAAGTAAAGCACCTATCCCCATCTCCCTTGTGATTAGGCTGCGAATCAAGAAATACGCAGTTATCGTTCGACATTGGACCTATACGGGGTAGAAGGATTTTCCCCTAAGAATTGTCCATTGCCCTTTCAACAGTCTAAATGCTCGCTCGATAAAATTTATTGTTGAAAAGTGCTTTAAGTTGAAAATTTCTCTCGATGTTGTCGGTGCGTTGCTTAGGTCACGCCAATCTGAGAGATGGAAGCACTCCCCTCATACGGAGTAAAAAATCCTTCAGTATTGGGTAGTATCACACAGGTAGCAGTATCTTGTACAAGTTTAGGATTGTAATCCGCCTATTCATGCAATTACTCAAGCTTGATTATGTACATGATTGATTTTTAATACCCTTTGGAACCCTCAGTCTGTGCATTTGAATAATTGCTGAAGAATCTCATATGGAGAGTACCATGAGCGTGTTTAGATCGCTCCGATTTTACAGTGACCGAAATACAAAAAATATATATTCAAAACATACAGTTATGTACATAAATCTAATTATCGGCATGCTCAGAACATGATAAATAACAGGGAAAGGGTTCCATACCAGTTGAAGACTCTCTTCATACTTCTGAATCCTAACGCAGCGGATCCCTCCAACAGATCTACCAACACCCGGCGAGAACGTCGACTGCAACAGCATGATCAATACGAACACGAGCACTGTAGCGGGGACGACACTACCACTAATGAACCCCGGGTATTCTCGGCGTAAAAACCCAAAGAGTGGGTTTTGGTGAGTTTGGTAGAGGACGGAGGACAATGAGTCGTGTAGACAATAAGCAAGTGGGAGATAATACAGTGCTATCGTATAGCGAAAATGCTTATCATATAGAAGAGTTACACGATCGTGTAGGAAAGGCTGAACGATCGTTTAGGAAAAACATATACGATTGTTTAGAGAAATCGTGAGGTAGACGATCGGTTAGACGGAAGAGCTACTATCGTATGGGCTTTCGGGTGATCGTCTCACGAATTCTTTTTGGGCGGTCGAAAAATAATGAATGTACGATACAAAATGAAAACCTCTTTTCATTTTTAACTCATCGGTTACCATAACCGACGATGCCCGCTACCCTCATCCGAATGTGGAAAAATTGGTTAATTATCATATAATTAATCAATTAATTAATAAATAAATATAATCATATTATATTTATATCCTATAGTTTGATATCACATATCTACTATAGTATTTTCTCCTCAACTTGATATAAATCATATTTATATCTAATTTCCTCTAAAATAATGTATCTCATACATTTAGTCAATTATATCATATATAATTAACCAGTCCAATTATATCATATATAATTGAACTTCCTCTTGTTAATTTGAACATTTTAAATTAACCCAAACACTGGTTCTCGACTTTATCCAAGCTACCCAGGGGACCTAATGGACCTGTAGCGCAAAGCTCCAATGGTACGTGAATAGCTGACTAAACTCTTTAGCCACGAGATTCACCATTCGTTAACTGTCAGGCATTCCACTAAAGACCAACAGCTGAACTCTTCTTACCACATATATATTTCTGTGTCCATCGCATATAATCAATCATGAGTACGATGACCCTTCACAGATGCTCGTAAGTACAGTTGGGCTAATTTACCATTTTTTTCCTATAGTTACATCTCACTCTTTAAGTATCACTGATTCCTCTAATGAACAATACAACATAGTCCAACTATGTGTGAACACTTCTCGGGCCAAGAGAATGTGTGTGGTGCCACATCCTTCAAGCCCTAGAATCAGCCCTTAAGGGAGCCATCTATCTACTTACTTCTGCCTCGGGGAAGGAGTGAATTCCATCTTGTGTAGCTGAGTTCCCAGCTCCCAAATCAGACAAATCCCCAAAATGGTAGGTTTGAATCGACGACCTGGCCACTCGCACCCATACAAATCAAAGGATCGCTCTCAATGGCAAGAGTTCCCAATTCACTCAGAATTGAGGTCATGTTACCTATAGTCATCCTAGTGAAGTGAAGTCTCTGTCATGAACGGTGTTATATAACGAGACGTTAACACTTCGTGGTCAGGTCTTATACAAACTCTTTGTATAGGATGCCCTGCTCGCATGTCCCCAATACGAATAATCAGGATCAGGCCATATGTGACAGGTCACAACACTTGTGACCATTCTACAAAGTGGGTCGCGTCCGTAGCATTACCAAGATAAGGTTTCCCTCCTTTGTCCATTTACTATAGACCATTTTGGTTATCACTCAAGACATGATCCACTTGTATGTCACCACATACATGCTTGAGTCACATACAAATAACCAGGGATTTTATGTTTATTGGTTTTTGATAAAGCAAATAAAACAATTAACTGAGAAAAATACAAGATATGAAGTAAATATCATATATTAACAACACAAGTGTTCATACATACTTTTACAAACTACAGGACACGAGACTTTAGGGCATCAACAATTGCATCCCTCATGAACCTAGAGTCGGCGGTCAAGCCTTCCCATCCTGGCGTAACAAAGATAAACTCTCCATTTTGGTCACATTTTAGATGCATTCATAGAATGGTCCTGGAACTTTGTTGTACCTGAAACCATTTCCATCGTCGATCAGTCATGTACTTATAATCAGTTCGGGGATTTTCAACAAGACTATGTGTAGTTGTATTACTTCTCTAAGAACTGTATTGAAGTATCTCGAAATCGTCTCGCCAGATCTCGAAAAATGTGTGTGTACTACTCAATTATTCGCATCGTGAGCAAGAATGTATAGGAACATTGCAATCATCCCTTCAATACTAACATATCTACTTGGTTCCAAACATCCTGTCATCCTAATTATGTTACATAGAATCATAAACGTCCTTCTATCCATTCGAGTACTTTCAAAATACGCTAAGTCACTCTTGTAAATGAGGTAGAAGAACGTCAACTGCCAAATATAGTGTCTAATGTTTGTTGGTTGTTATTCTACCCTTCTATTATTGTTAAGCAGCACTGCCAATCTCATGAAAAAATGTCTCTGAGACTCTGTAATACTTGTTATGGTTGTAAATAGCTTTTGAACAATCTTCATCTTACTAGAGTAAGGGGAGGAAGCATGTAGATCCTGAAAGGTTGAATTGTACTTAGAATTAATGAATTTAGGTTTAGTTACAAGATGAAAAGTCTTGACAACTGAGTACATCACTCATGTCCTACTATCTTGAGCCAAGTATATATTACGATCATCCCAAAAATAAAGCCTATCATAGTTGTAATAATTGTACTACATTGTCCTACTGCACTGGTCCGTTAGGGACAACTATAGTCGGTCTAGCGTGTGTTATACTGTAAGACCTATATGCATGCTCTGCTTCATCAAATGTTTCATATGACTTATGCAATGCCCCCTTGTACTCACTAACTTTTTGACATTTGTGTAAGGATAGGTAGACCTCTGGGTTACGACCATAAATACCACACAGAATTTGGGTTTTTTCATCTACCTATATTTTCAAAATAGGGGTAATCAATACCAAAATTTTTTCGGGGTTAGAATTTAGAAGTTCCAACTTCCAATGGTTATGAGTTAGGAGTTCTTATAAACAAGTCTTGATAAGTAATGGTTTGTTAGGCTTATCTTTACAATTAATATATTGACAAATATCTCATTAACTTAGACCTAAGAAGGGATCAAATTTAGCAAACATATGTTTACCAACTATGTTTTATGAACTATCTAAAAATTTAATCCCAAACCATGTTTTCTTATAACCTATCTAACAACTATACTCTTGTAAAATCTATTTACCAACTATTTCTCTTTTAATTTTTTTTACCAACTATTTACCAATTACATTCATCCTAAATTATAACTCTTTTTTTTTTTTCTTTTTCTTTTTTTAACTTGTTTACCATAAGCGTTTTTTCTTAAAAAAACCGTTTACCAAATATTTATTGATGTTTTTACCAAATATTTTTTCCTTTTTAAACTTGGATACCATAAATTGATTGTTTTTTTGAAATAGTTTGTTTGCTTACCAAAAACTGATTTGTTTACCACCATTTTTTTTATAAAAAAAACAATAACAAAATTAAAGTACTATTTATTTAACAAAAAACTAAAATTTTCCGGTTAAATACCATAAACTTGTGCAATTTTTTCTATTAAATACATAAACTCCTTTTAAACTTGGATATTAAACTGATTTTTTCCGATTAAATACAACAAAAAATTTATTTACATCTAAATGAAAATGTTGAAAATTTGTGCAATTTGGTTACCCTTCAAAATTAAAGTACACGTTTTTTTTAATGGATTCAACATAACGTATTCTATTCATACGGTTATGAGCATTTGAAGGTCCAAAAATTAATAGAATTAGAAAAATATAAATTTATTTCATTCCTATAATGTCCTCAAGCAAATAATAATATCTTCAACAAATGTCCAGGTACATATGCAATATATATGTAATATATATATATATATATATATATATATATATATATATATATATATATATACATACATAGCAATAATGCAAAATCTCAATTCATTACAAATACTTCACGAAAATTTATTGACAAATATTGGATGATAAGAAAATTTACTCCAAACGTAAAACTAACGAACCTCAAACTAATTGGAAATGAAGTGTGGAAATAAAAGAATGGAAAGGAAATGGTACCTCTTTCAACACAGTAGTTCGATTCGTGACTACCCTTGTATGAATGTAAAAACAATGAAGTAGGATGGGGTGGGGGGAAAGAAACAAAAACAGATCAAGATATATAATTCATTCCACAAGATTGAAATAAGAAGTGATGGAAAAAAACAGAGAATGGATAGAAGTACTCACCAACAATCCAAATAAATGGAAGCAGTAGAAATTTCTCAAAATAGAAATAAGAGATTAGGACATGTATAAATAGAAGAGATTATGGGGTGGTTGGTTGTGGAGTTGGGTGTCTTAAGTGCACCAACCCTTAGAAATGATGAACAGTGATTTCATTAAACATAATGAAGAGGGAGTAATGTTGAATTAACTAAAGTAGGTAGGGTGAAGTTCGCATAAATAGGTGGCTGAGAAATTTCTTTAATATTATACCATTAATTTTGCATTAATTAAAATGTAATATATCACACAAAATTGTCAAAAACGGAAAAAAAAATAAGAGGCCTTAGGGATATTACATTCTTATTTCATTTGAAGAAATCCAACTAACATAAAACAAAACCAACAACATAGAAGAAGAAAAATCAAACCAACAAATTCCAATTCCAAATTTATTTTTTTAAAAAAAAAGAAAAAAAGAACAAAAACAAGGAACTCCAACTCCAACAAACAAATTGTACATGAAATCCAATATATTGTCAAGAAAACACAAGAACATGGTAAATTAACCGATCACCAAGGAACTCAAATGAGAAATAGATGCTTTAGATATATATATTTTTAATAATACAGATCAATACAAAAACAACAGAGGATGAATTAAGAGAAGAGAAAATAGGAAAGCATGAATTAAATAATTATCATCGGCCTATGGAAGAAAAGGATAAAAGACAAACCTTTTGTAGGGATGATTGAACTCCCTTCACCAAGCTCCAATAATCATTGGCCCCTACCAGGAATTTCATCGCACACCAAATTTGAGAAAGAGAAAAAAAAACGATCATGCGTTATTGAAGCAACAAGAGGGGAACTACAAAAAAGGAAGGAAAAATTAAAGAACTCCAAGATAACAATTGAACACATAATCAAAAAATTGAACCCCAAAAAAATCCAACAAAAAAAAAATCACGCAAAATCTTACAAATCTAACATGTAGAGAAAAGTAGTCCAAAACTATGGGAAAAAAAAACCACACAAAACCCTAAAAATCTATAGATCTACATATCCAAAACCCACGAAAAAAATCCCAAAAAAGTAAATCCGAACAAAAACTCCAAAGGAAAGTAAGTCTCAACAAAAAACACCCAAGAGACATAGACATGAATGAAAACTACGAAAAAACAATAGATATGAAAAAAAGAACTTCAAACAAAATTAGATCTACACGAAGGACTCGCAAAAAAAGTAGATCTTAGACAAAAATTTCATGCAAGAAAAGACAATTAGAGGAAGACGAAGAGGATGAGAGAAAATAGAAGAGTTAAGAATGGAAGAAATGTGAAGTGACAGACGAAGGAAAGAGAGAAAAATCAAAGTAGAGTTAGGAGGGAAGTAAGGGAAAATAGGCATTAGTAGGGCTAGTATTTTGGAGAGTAAAATGGTGGGTTATTAGATCCATCATTTTCTTTTAAATGGAAAGTCAAATATCGGGTGGACTTTTTAAACCTATTCAATCCAAATCTCTTGGACTGCCAAATATCCCATAAGAACATGTGTTATACTCGAGTTGGTTCCTCAAGTCAACCTTCTCATGTGACTGTGATAGATCAACTAAAATGTTGAGAATATGTAATATTTTATTATTATTATTATTTAACATTGAATTAAAAAAAAACATTATAGAGATAAAAATGGAAAATTTTGAGGAAAAAGAAGGGATAAAGCCACCATCACGTCTTCTCTTTGGAAAATAATAATAATAAAAACAATAAAAATAAAAATCGCATGCATGCTAATTGCAATGGTTGCCCGAATGGAAAACATAACGAAGCCCTTTCATAAAGGAAATTGGTACCGATGGCCTATTTAAGCAAAATCTTGAAATTTGATCTCACTTTTCTAATTTACTTGATTTTTTATCTTCTATTGATGTCATCATCATGTAAATTTACCACTTTAACTCTTTTTTCTTTTTCCTTCTTTCTATTTTTTTTGCTTTTCCTCTTTCTTTCTTTTTCTTTTTCTTTTCTTTTTCAATAATTTCTTCTATCTATGACGTCCTTTGTTTTTCCGCGATTTCCTTTTTTTCTTTTCCGGCATCGCTCTTTTTTTCTCATTTTTCTTGTGAGATTTCCTTTCCACCCTTCTTTCTTTCGGGTGCTTTTCTTTTTCAATGACTTCTTCTGTTTATGTTGACATCTTTTTATTCTCAAATAAAAGATATAAGTTGGAGGGTGAATCATAACGAGAGGAAGAAGCGAGAGTGAGACCAAAAAACGAGAGGAAGAAGTAAGAGTGAGAATTCAAATGAAGGAAAAAACTCAAAGGAAAAAACTATAAAATTGACGAGGAAGAAACGAGAGGAAGCAGTAGGAAGAATTAAAAAAGAAAAAAAAATCAAGGAAAAAATGAAGGAGAACAATGTGAATTATAGAACAAGATGAAGGAACGAGAGGACGAGATGAAGAAACGAGAGAAAAGAGCGAGAAATCTGGGTTATGTCTGACTTCACGTGTATTTTGGGTTAAAACAGTACTTTCACACGTGGCTGATACAAGAAAAAGGTCAAATTTCGAACGTTTCTTAAAATGAGGTTAGATTTCGAGTGAGCCCCTAAATATGGGTCATCTGTACAAATTTCTTCTTTTCGAAGCTCTCCATTTACGAATTACGTATCTGGGATCCATTTCTCCAATTTAGGGTTTTTTCCGCCCTTGTACCTTTCTCCTGCAAGCTGTAATAGAGCTATCGGTTCCGTTTTTCCTTTTGATTTTTAGTTTTAATTCCACTTCTTTTCCGTCGAAACCCTTTCAATCGGGTCGAGAATTGTTGCTGAAAACTTTTTCATCTGATCTACAATGGCTGAGCACTTGGCCTCAATCTTTGGCACCGAGAAGGACCGTGTCAACTGCCCTTTCTATTTCAAGATCGGCGCCTGTCGTCATGGAGATCGCTGCTCTCGCCTCCACAACCGCCCTACTATTTCCCCCACTCTTCTCTTATCCAACATGTACCAGCGCCCCGACATGATCACCCCCGGCGTTGACGCTCAGGGCCAGCCCATAGATCCCCGAAAGATTCAGGAACACTTTGAAGATTTCTATGAAGACATTTACGAGGAACTTGGTAAGTTCGGTGAGATCGAGAGCCTTAACGTATGCGATAATCTCGCCGACCACATGATTGGCAATGTCTACGTTCAGTTTAGGGAGGAGGACCAGGCTGCTGCCGCACTCCAAGCGTTGCAAGGGCGGTTCTACTCAGGTCGACCCATTATCGCAGATTTTTCTCCGGTGACTGATTTCCGCGAAGCCACATGCCGGCAGTACGAGGAGAATAATTGTAATCGAGGGGGGTATTGCAATTTTATGCACGTAAAGATGATTGGGAAGGATTTGAGGAGGAAGCTGTTTGGTAGGTACCGAGGATATAGACGGAGCCGGAGCAGGAGTAGAAGTTTGAGTCCGCGGAACCGGAAAGAGCACGATAGGCGTGAGAGGGATTACAGGGATCGTGATTATCGTGGAAACGGACGGAGCAAGGAGCGTCAGGATAGGGATGGGGGAAGGAGAAGGCATGGTAGCCCCAGACGAAGCAGAAGCCCTGTCACTGTGAGAGAAGGCAGCGAAGAGCGGCGTGCCCGAATTGAACAGTGGAACCGAGAAAGGGAGGAGAAGCAGTGACGTTTTCGTATTTTTTTCTGTTTGGTAATTGTTCTCTGCTCTCTGTCATTTTAATTATGTACCTTACTTACACTACAGTACTTCTGCCTGAATAGGAAGTAGAAATCTTTTATAGACAAAACGATGGACGTGATAGATATCAAGTAGATTTGCCTTTTTGGTTATCTTTCTTGTTGATATTGATTGATCTGGTCGGATATGGTCTCCCATATGCTTTAACTTATGCTTCTTCTTCTGTTTATACCTGCCCTTTACTTCCTTTCTTCTCTCCTGCTTGAGTTTCTGACTCATAGGAAATGCGTTGAGTGTGTGCTTGACAAATTGATGATTGTTGAATATGGTAACTAACTATGTCTGTATGGCCTTGTTACTTACATAACTAACTAGTCTATCAGGAGAACAAACTAAAAGGTTGTATATGGCTAATTGCTTGGCCTTGGGTTTTGAAAGTACCATATAAGAAATGGACGAGCTAAAGTGAGTGAGCATCGCTTCTCATCTGTTGTGCTAAAAAAGTTGAAAAGAAATGGAGGAAGTAGCGCAGTGATAAGTTTGTGAGTGTGAGAGAGGAAGATTACGGTGGCCATGAAGGGCTTATCGAGGATTGTAAGGGAATGGGATTTTGGACTTGAGTGTGGATCTACCCAGTTCCCTGCGCAACAAGAGTGATAAAGAGCGTATGGTTGCTGTCCGGTCCTTTATATTGTTTCATACAATCATTTAGTACTGAAGAACTTGTTGATTGTTGCGTTATTTCAATCTTTTCGCCAAGGAGCTTATATTGATTTTGGTATTGACATGACTTTGCCTAATACTGGTGGTTTATTTGCTGCTTATATCTGAACTTCTTTCTTCTGAGGGATCCGCCGCTGGGTGGATGGCTTGGCTTGGCTTGGATTGGCTGCAGATTAACTAATAGATTTCTACTAGATAGGGTCTTGTTGAGAAAGTTATAGGGTATAGGGATTAAATGCCACCGATCTTGTTAGCCTCCGTTTTGTAGACCTCAGGAACTATCAACTTTTATTCTCCAACTTCACTCGTCAGTTTCTTTTTCTACTTCAAATCTGTATCTACTCATTAGTTTAGTATTGTTATATGTCTCACATTACATCGTTTATATCCTGTATTATTTGGACTCCAATGATTTTTGGCCTGTCGTCAAATCAGGTTTGCAAACTTTAAATATATGGATTTTTGTTATTATTTAAAGAGAAAAAGAGTAATTTCTAAAAATATTATTATCGAAGAAATTAATTAACTTTTCTGTTTTCAATTTGTATATCCAAATTTATTATTGTACATTGTTAATTGTTTTTTAAAGGACATTGTCACTCAATCCTTGTATTAAGGATATTTGTAATAGATAATAAAATAAGAAGAAAAATCTAAAAATACACCACCTATTTAAAATATTTACAAATATAAAAATGTTGATTAGTCAATCTTTGAATTTTTTCTAATTTCTAATGTCATCCTTCTTTGTCTTGTCTTGTTACACACCTATTTTTTTTTTTAATTTTTAATTTTCTTTCTTTTCTTCAATTTTTGCTTCTTTTCTTTATTTTCCTTTCTCCTATTTTCGCTTCTTCCTTTCTTTTTATTTTTTTTATTTTCTTTTCTTTCTTCAATTTTTGTTTCATTCTTTTTTTTAAAATTTTTTTCCTTTCTTCGGTTTTCTTCTTCCTCCCTTTCTCCAATTTTTACTTCTTCTCTCCCTCTTTTTTTTAGTTTTTTTTCCTTTATCTGATATTTGTTTTTTTTTTCATAAGAATTATGAGGTTGAGTTCCGTAACCAACACTTGCAACCACCCTCATAAGTGACTTAACACTAACAAGTCAATTATCAAATTTGATTATTATAACGAAACATTAAATATAAATAGTAAATGAAAATAGATTTGAAAGAAACTATTTTTGTAGTCCACAAATTTGCACCATTTCTAGAAACACTTTTAAAAGTTTGAAATAAAAAATGAGAACAATTATTAAAATAGTTTATTTCTCAAAAAATGAGAAATGCAAACGATATCAAATCGACCAATAGTTTTTTTCCCCTTTTTATAGGACTTTAAGAGTATGATGTTTATTAGAAATAACTTGAAAAATAGCATAGATGATCCAAAATGAAAAGCACAAATTAAAATATTTGTGTACCAAAATATTTGTGTATTGATAATATCAATTATTAGTGATATTAGCGATAGAATTTAGATAGATATCAATCATATTCATTTATTAGTGATATCGAATTTAGGCAGATATCAGTTGTAGAAATCTATTAGTGATAAAAGTCTATTATTGATAATCATCATAAAAGTTTCTCAATAATAGTCAGTGATAGTTTTGAGCGTGAATATTTCAAAATTGATAGTCACTAATGAAAGTCTATCGGTGACAGCCACTAATATTTTTCTATCATTGATAGATTAATCTTTGATGATTTTTTTCACAGTTAATAGCCACTTATAAAAGTCTATCATTGATAGCCAAATTAGTGAATTTGGTTAATAAAGTTGAATCTTGAACTAAAATGTAGGGAAATTGCAATTGGTAGCATTGTTAGGAATAATAACCAAGTGTATAACATCATTTTAAAAAATTGCAAATATAGATAAGTTTATCAGCGACAGACTTCTATCGTTTATAGACTCCTACCAGTCTATCACTGATAGACTCCTATCAATAATATGGTCTATCACTTTAGACTATTTAAATTTGGTCATATTTACATTTTTTTTTTACATTATGTTATATCTGTTAATATTTTGGGTCTAATGTCTATATTTGCAACTGGGGTCTAATGTCTATATTTGTAATTGTCCCTAAAGTGTAAGTGGAATGCCTAGAAGTTATGACTAATAGCATGTTATCAATTATAGAAGCTATCAACGATGACATGTTATTTTATAGGTAAAAAGAATGACAGAAGTTGTCTCTGATAATATGTTATCAATGATAGAAGCTATCATCGATAACTACGATATAAGTGATATTAGTGATATTAGTGATAAAATTTGGGTGATATCCATATATCGATGATGTCAATGATATAAAAGTCAATTCTATATGATGAAAGTTTATCATTGATAGTCACTGCTAAAAGTTATCGGTGATAGCCACTAATTGAAGCTATCAATGATAGCCATAGCTATTAATTCGTATATCAGTGATATGACTTAGGTATTATGACAATGACACAACAACAATCAAGTTCAAACAAAACACATTTCCCGATCATGCCATATAACCTATATATATAATCACATATATACATAGAAATAAAACATACAAACAGTAGAATAACCACTCACAGTTCCTCCTGCTCTGTTCCTCAGGAATTTTCTTAGGCAGTTCTTTGCCTCGTTTCCTTGGATTCTTCTTCTTTCCAAGAATTTCCAAATTAAAGCATCATTCTTCCAATAATCCCAAATTATTCACAAATAACCTTAAAAATTAGAATAACTAGCTTACCCACTTTAAGATAACCAAAAATAGGTTGAGCTTCTCCAAAACAGCTTTTTGGAGGTTATTTTGACAAGTTGAGGGGCACTGGGCAGCAGGCGCATTGATGGGTGATAGCTCTCGCACAGGCAACGCTGGGCGATGCGGCGCACGCAAGCGTGCACTGAGATGCGTCCATGCGTGCTAATGTGCGTCCGTCCGTATGCGCATCTAGCAAGGCACACCCACATGCCTATTTTTCCTCTAGCAAGGCACACCCACATGCTACCCAGTGCCCCTCAACTTCTCAAAATAACCTCCAAAAAGATGTGTTGGAGAAGCTCAGCCTATTTTTGGTTATCTTAAAGTGGGTAAGCTGGTTATTCTAATTTTTAAGGTTATTTGTGAATAATTTGGGATTATTGGAGGAATGATGGTTTAATTTGGAATTTCTTGGAAAGAGGAAGAATCTAAGGAAACGGGGCAAGGAGCTGCCTAAGAAAATTCCTGAGGAACAGATGAGGAGGAACTGTGAGTGGTTATTCTACTGTTTGTATGTTTGATTTCTATGTATATATGTGATTATATATATAGGTTATATTTGAATTATTGGCATGATCGGGAAATGTGTTTTTCTGAACTTGATTGTTGTTGTGTCGTCGTCATAATGCGTGTGTAATTGCATTTGGAAACTAGATTTGTACCCAGGATATTGTTAGCATGCTTTGTGGACACTTGGCTGGGATTGTCAGGGTATCTGGCTGGGATTGTCAGCGTACCCAAGCATGTCTAGCAAGAATTGTCGACATGTGCACATTCGGCAGGTTATAGGGTGCTGAGATTATTTCCACGTCAGTCGTTGTGGGTTATTCGCGGAGAATACCTGGGGAGAATACATGATCATGCCAGGGATATTCAACTGACAGGCTGGGGAAGTTACGTTGTTTTAAAAGTTGATAACTTTTGATAAAAGTCTATCATTGATATTCATTGATAGCCTTAATGTTAATATTTCAAGTTTGATTCCACTTGATTTAAGTGTCTCAATGATTGCTATTAAAAATTGATAGCAAATTGAAAGGTGATATTTTAAGTATTATTATTTTAAGGTCGTATTAATATTTCTCAAATTGAAAGCTATCACTGATAGTAGTTATCAATGAAAACAATTAATAGTATCTATCGGTGGCTATCACTGATAACTGCTATTAGTTGTTATCATTGATGGTTGTTATCAGTGATAATTTTAAATTTGAGAAGACTGGAAGAAGAAGCACGAAATGGTAGGCTACGTGTGGGCTTTTTAGTCATTTACCTATATAACTATCACCGATAGCTGCTATTAGTGATATCTGATGCTAATTTTGTGTCATATCCCTAGTATGTTTATTCTTGTTCTACATCTTTTATTATTTTGGGTCTAATTATTATTTGTGCAACCAACCCTATTCTTTATCATTTGTTTAAAAAAAATGTTTACATGTTTTCTTTTGACTTACACAAAAATTCGATTCTCATCTCTCTTTTCAACAAACAAAGAAGTAATGATACAAATAGGCATTTAGAAATTTAAAATTTTGCTAATAAAAAAGTTGAAACTTATTTTCGAAAAGTAAAGGGTATTTTTCTTGTAAAATCATAAAAGAAAGGATTACTAAGTTTTAGTTTATTTAAAGGCCAAAACTAGTAGATGGAGGTAGCTCTTTTCACCTCTATCCATGCACACACACATTAGTGAAAGTTATGTTATTTTGCAAGCTTGCTTAATTATTATTATTATTATTATTTTATACTATATATAGAGAGATGCCAATTTCCCCACGGGGACAGAACCCTGTCGGGATTCCTTGATTAGGTAGGGAATGAGGGAGGGAGTGAGAGAAAAAAAAATTCATGAGCTAAATGGGGACGGGGAATGCATTCCCCATCCCCGCTCCGGTCCTCGCTCCCGCCCCGTTCCCCGTCCCGATTAGCTTCTACCTATTTATTTAGTATAGTTATCTAATGTTGTGTTATTATTATTATTATATAAATATCACATTTAAATTTCATATTTGATTATTTATTGGAAAAGATAATGAATATATTTAAATTTAGATTATATATCTGAATAAAATATGATTTATATTTATTTCTTTCTACTAAAAAATTAATTAGTTTTTTTATGCCAAATTTTGAATAATTTATTTTTAAATTCAAATTGTCATGTAAAACTACCCATAATAAATAATTTAGTGATAAAGTTAACTATTTAATTAAAATTTGCTCACGTTAGTGATTTAAATTAATTGACTTTTTTTTTAAAAAAAAAAAAAGCAACGAGAAAAATTCTCCGCGGGAACCCAATCCCTGCGAGATTTCCCCTTCTAAATATATATAGAGATGTCCACGGGGCTGGGCGGAGTCGGGATGCCATTCTCCATCCCCATCCCCGCTCCCCGCTCCCCACTCCCCATTTCATTCTCCATCCTCGTGAAATTCCCCACGGGAAATCTCCGTTCCGATCCCCGTGGGGAATTTCACGAGGATGGAGAATGAAATGGGGAGTGGGGAGCGGGGATGGGGATGGAGAATGGCATCCCGACTCCGCCCAGCCCCGTGGACATCTCTATATATATTTAGAAGGCCCTTTTTATCCTTTTTGTCTAGATTTGCTTCTAAAATAAGTTGGTTATTCTTAGACCAAAGGTTGTCCTATCGGGGTTACAAAGAAAATTAAGTAGATATGACGTTTCTAAAAGTTTTAAGATTCTAAATAAATCTAAAAAGTTAAGTATTTGACTTTTTATGAAATTAGAGAAAAAGAATTTTTTCTCTTTTGAAAAATTGGTTTCAAAATTTTGTTAGAAAATTTTAAGAAATCTAAAGTTTTATTTGTATCTTTACTTGAAAGTATGCGCCTTCAAAGTTTCATTGATAAGAATCAAGAAATTGTAAAAATCAAATGATATATAAAAAACAAAGTGAATGGGATTCTTGAATGTATAAACATGCATTTATACAATTATGCATTTAAAGCAAAAATGAGTCATTTAAAAATGTCATGAGATCATGGAATATCAAGAAATGTGGTATATGCAAAGAATCAAAGATATGTCATCGAAATGCATTAGAGAATGTCATGTCAAAAACATGCAATGTTTCCTACTCCCAATTTAAAAATTAAATATTGTCCTCATTCTTTTAAAATATAAATATAAGCATGAAGACAAAAAGATAAAAGGGAACAGAAAACTCCTCTGGTTTTTGTGCAATGGGTGGTGGTAGAATTTTCATGCTTCAAAATGTTGTTTTTCTTTCATTTTGGTTGTTCCTATAAAAAAGAAAAGAGAAGAAAAACAAAGCAAAACAAAGGAAAAGCTATACACAAAGAAGTTAGTCTAAAAATTCTAGTCCTAGAAAACAAATAAAGAAAAGCAAATAAAAGTTGTTTTATTTTTCACATCTGGTTACCTCTAGGAAGGGTAAATTTTTAATATCGATTGCTCGACGCAATGCGTCTTTTTCGCTTTTCTCAAGGTACATAAAAATTTTCATACTTCTCCGGTCCTCTCTTAGATGAATCTATATAGTTTGGAAGGGCTATAAGAGTACTCATCTTTTAATGAGAACCAGACAGGTCGAATTTGTTTTTTCTGTTTTTTGACAAAAAAAAAAAAAAAAAAAAAGAATCGAAAGACTCAAATGACCCAAAAGAGTCGAAACAAAGAAAAGACTCAGCAACAAACCTTGACTAGTAAGGATAATATGAGCAGTAATAAAAAATATATGAGATGCCAGAGGGAAGAAGAGAACGAGGTTTGGTAATCTCAAATTCTATTACTTGAGACTCTTTGATATGAAGTTGTGACTCATACTCAACCTTACTGACTTGTTTTTGGTACGACTAGTAAATATCTTCTTTGTCAGTCGATCGGGAAATTTCCTCAAATGTGTTGATCTCGGTGTAACAAACAATTGAAGGCTCTGAACGACTTTCCAGTATAAGCCCAGGATGTGCAAGTTAAGGAACAGGCTTTACCTCAACGTGCATGGGGGTTTGAGTCCCCATGTGAGACTCAATAGGTTCCTGCACATACTGAAAAGAAGTATTAGCAAATTCACACATAATAAAATCCTTTACCTTGATCTATACTCCGAGGAACCAGCTGCTCAACATTATGGTTGATGCAAGCAACTTCACTGCAAGATTCGGTACGACTAAAAGATTGTTGACTCCAAGACTCTTTTAGTCTCCTTATTGATTATGTAATCTGAGCAGCGAGGTTACTCAAATTACTAAAATCAGTTTTAACTCCAGTTACAAAATCGAAGCTATCTTGTTGGAAACTAGATGATTCTTGTTGACTGAAGTAGGATTCTTGCACGATCTCACAAGAATTGTTAGAAAGCTCCTTAACTAATTCTTCCAGAGAAATACCTGAATCGGTGGAAGAGGCATGTATCGACATCGGTGTTTGGCTAGATATCTCCTAAGAAGGGTAATTTTTGTGTATAGGACCAAGCGAAATATGTGTTTGCCTAATATCCAAATCTTGAACAAGAGAGGTTAGTTGAAAAAACTTGGCTTTTAAGTTCCTTTATTTCTCTTACCTCTTGTTCTTCTTTACGTTGAGCTGCTTGTCTCAAAAGAAGTGCATAAAAGATATTTATATCCACCATATTAAAATAAGTGACTTAAAGAAAGAAATTTTTTTTTTGATGTTTTTAAAGTTTATAAGTTGAATTTAACTAAGCAATAGATTAAATGGCTTAGCTTCCCCGACAACAGTGCCATTTTGTTCGTCTCGAATCGATGTCATTAATTCCACTCTAACCGAAATAAAAATATTTATAAATCACCAAAACCTACATCTTATACTAACAAGTAGCATAAGCGTCAAGTACATGGTCAATCTACAAGGAAGCTTAAGTTTAGTCTTTTCTTGAGCTAAATTCAACAATAAAAGCGATAAAAATGGAGGGTTTTGATAAAGTAAGAAACATACTTGAAAATTAAAAAAAAAAAAAAAAAAAAAAAAAAAAAAAAGAGAGAGAGATAAATGTAAACAAGGATTGATCAATCTCATCTCTAGTTCAAATTAGACATTCTTTGTAATTTCTATCGTTGATTCTTACGAATTAATTTAACAAACTAATTATGCACACAACTACGTGTTTGATTCGATTAAGCTGGCCTCTAAAATGGCGGATAGCAAGCAAAAATCTAATCAAGAAAACGTTCTAAATGTTTATTAAAGTTGGAAAACCTAACTCTAATCAACATATATGCTTCTAATCCTATTGGGTTCGATAGCGTCCATATAGAATAGAAAACATATGCATTAAGTTCGAGAATTCAATTGTGTCAATTAATCGTCAAGATAGCTATATTCAGTTAACTGAAATTATCTTTGAATCTAGCAATTAATGTATTCTAGGAATAGCCATGAAATACACAATTAACTATTGAAACTTAGTAGATTTTAGTTAGACATTCTTATACATGAACACATTCAAGCAATATATTCAAACAAGTTTGTAACAAAACCAAGAATCTTGGCTATACATGCTCAAAAGATAAAGATCCCTAAACATGCTTTTAGAACAAATTGATTCAAAGAAATATACATTCAGGTTGTAATGAGTTAAAGAAAAGTAGAAAACTCAAGAAATGTACAAAGAATTCTTGAACTAGAGATGAAATTGAAGAAATTACTTCACAAATTCGTTGACAAATCTATAAAGAAGTTCAATACATTGTTTACAATTCAAAGAAAGAAATGAAAATCTAATCTAAATGGAATAGAATTACCAAGGAGATGAACTGATGTTGAGAGACATTTTGGACTCTATGAGAAAAATCCTACCTCTCTTTGCTAAAAACGAAAGAAAAGTTTTTATTATTCATAGGTGCACCGTCGTGATGCTAAGGCTAGCGTTGCAACGCTAAATCATAAAAAATCCAAGAAGCGTTGGGTGAAGGTCGAGACGCTTGGCTGACGCTGGGTTGCGCAAGGCGCGTGCGTGGTCATTTTTGTCAATATCTGGAGCGTTGCAGTGCTCTTGGAAGCGTTGCAACGCTATTTTATTGTGCAACAATATGATGCATTCTGTCTTCCAGTGTTGCTCAACACTCCTTGAAGGGTTGTGGCGCTGCTTATGATGCCATTTTGATAATTATTTTGATTCTCTTCAATTTTGTTGATTTCTTGGTTTTTCTTTATCCTTTTTAGTCCAAACTTCTTGTAATGACTCCTAATTGCTCCCAGGACTATTTTACCTATAAAATTGACATATTAAGCAACCAACATAAAATCGAGGGAAGTAATGTTAAGAACATGGTCTTTTAAGACCTATCACCTATATAGTTATCACTAATAGCTGCTATCAGTGATATCTGACACTAATTTTATGTCATATCCCTAATATGTTTATCTTTATTCTACATATTTTATTATTTGGGGTCTAATTATTATTCGTACAACCAACCCTATTCTTTATCATTTGTTTTAAAAAAAAAAAATCTTATCTTTTTACAAAAGAGAAAAAAAAAATTATAAGGGCAAAGTTCAAGTTTCAATTTTGAAACTTGAACTTTGCTTTTATTATTATATTCTTTTTTTATCGATCCAATTAATTTGAGTGTGTAACTCTTTAGTTTTATTTTTTACTTCTTAATTTATATTATTTGAATTATGTATTTTTTTCCTTCCTAATATATATATATATTTCAATTTAGTATTTAATAAAAAATGTTAATTATATTGTTAACCATTAGGTATGATTATAAGCTAAAAATTTAATGGGTTCCAATATTTCCAATGTTTAGGTTTATCGTTTTTGTTCTCTCTTTATTGTACTAGTCTTTACCACACATGATGCACATGATATTTCTACATCTTCTCGATATTATATTTTTGTTTGCTAGATTCATCCTTGAAAATTTAGGTAAAGATAGTTGAAGAAGCATTTAAAAAAAAAAAAAAGGCTAAAATAATGGAATGTTATGAGAAAAGTAGATTAAGAACTCTTTCTATATCATTTTAGAGTTGGAAAAAAAAATTATGTTAGATAGATCATTCTAACAAAAATATATAAAAGAAAATGGAAGATAATAAATACAATATACAAACATGGAGGGGAAAAAAGGTAAACTTAAACTTCAAAATAAAAAGAAAGAAACAAACGGTAGTTGTTGATACATATAAGATAGTTGTTGATATATATATATAGTAATTAGTTGTAGGAGAGAGAATTGTAATACTTTTTTTAAAATTCTATTATTAATTATAATTAAAAATAAAATCACAAATTTTTAGAAATTAAGGGACAAAACATTTTAATTAGTTTTCAAACTCTTTATATTATAAATTAAAATTTTCTAGCATGAATAAACTTTAAATATCTATAAGAGAGCTTGATATACATATATATTAGATTTTTTTTTAGGTATCTTTTATCTCCTATCGAATAATTTGTTCCTCCCCTCGATATGTATGGCAAAACTAAAACATATTTTTTAAAACAAAAAGGAAGTTCCTCTCATAGTTGATTGAACCATATTCATATTATTTTGGTATCTAAATTATTGTATTTATTTTATTTTTATCCATAAACATATAAAGCATTTTATTGTTGTTATTTGACCTTACAAAAGGTTTTATTTGGTTTCTTTATTAAATATTTCAGATGGTGGGCGAATATTTTAGTTCTTTAGATTTAATATAAAAAAATAATTTGTCAATATTGTTATTTTTATTATTTATATAACATATAGAAAAACTTTACCTCAATGTGGCTTCCAACATTTGTCTAAAATATACATCAACTAATTACAAAATTGAACAAATTACTTACCCATGTTAAATTTGTTCATATAACTTTTTTTAAAAATAAATATAAGGATACACAATATATTTTAGTTAATTTTAAAATAAATTACATAAAAAGTCCCATGAGAAGTTCTTCATTCATGGATGATGGTCATCAATAAACCATTCAACAACGAAACTCTTGTCTACGTTTAAATAAGACATCTTTTTATTGTTGTAGTTGAAAAAGTACTAAGTTGTGGATGATTCCAATATTCATTCCATTATTAGAAAATAAAATAAGAAAAATCATACACGAACACATCTATAATAAAAATATAAGTGGGACAACAAAGAAAAAATTTAAGAAATTACTTCTAATGTTTCAATCTTACATTTCTCCTCTACATCTCTATGAAAAAAAAAAGAAAATATACAAACATATCTAAAAAAATATATGTACGACAAAAATGAAAATTAGGAAAAGAAAAATATGTGATTTATTTGTCACCTCTTAGCTTGTTATTGTGACTTTGTGAGTATGAATGAACGAAGGAAGTGAGTTATTTATACCAAAAGATTTGAGAGAGGTGGAGGAATTTGAAGGGTTAGGACTTAGGAGAGATAATGAAGAGTTGAGATAGATAAAGGAAATAAGGCTGATTCCACAAATAATATAGTTTTCTTTTATAAAAAAAAGACAAAAATAGGGTCGTGTGAAAACTTTTTCTAACAATAATGTGGTTGTTGAATGAGAATTTCGGCGAATCACAAATTGCCAAGTCATCACAATGAAAGCCTAAGTTCTTTGTGAAGATTATAATTGGGATCGAGTCAAGTAATTAAAGTCACCAAGCCCAACCCAATTCAAACCCATGGTGAATATTCAGGCCAAGATTGGGCCCATGCCCAACTTTAATCCAAGTCCAATATTTGGGCTTAAGTCAATGTAAGACCTATGGGAAGCCTCTATAAATAGGTTGGAAGATCATGTTGAGAACATGTTCTCGACCCATTCATCTCCGCCACATTGAAGTGAACCATCATGTTGACAACATGTTCTCGAACAGATGCCCCTTCTTGTATACGGGCATTGAAGATGTGTTTCAGACGTCTACCTAAGCTGTGCGACGGTTGTCCGAACATTCCCCTCAGGAAAAAACTAGTTAAGAAACCAATTAGATTTTTAGCAAAATAGTTAATGTACCCTAAGTTACATCTATTTTCAATGATGTTTCAATGAGGCAAGACAAAAGTCAACGTAGGGTGATCAAGTGCCCTTTCACTAAAATGAGACATTCTCAACCATTAAACAGAAAACAACACCTTGTCACTGTAACTAACAATCACCATTGTTCAATCCAGAATTTTTTAACATCCTTAACAATTCTTGTAAGTGTAACCCCACATTTTAGGTTTTAGAATTCTGCCCCAATGAACCGTAGGGAAAAACCGATTGGGACATGAAACTAAAGCAACCCTATCCATTTTTGGAGATTGAATAAAGCGTCAAGAAATTCTGCCATCCTTTAGAGGGACACCCACGATGCCACGAGGCGATGCATAAAACTTTATTTAACTTAATGAGAGAGACCGAGGGATGTGCTGTCACACATCCCGTACCCACTTACTATAAACACTCTTTCTATTTACCTTGTTATTGACCAACCCAAATGCCACCCATGGTGCCTCGAGGCCGAGTGTAGATCTCACGGTGTGAAATCCAAACCCTACTTTCCTTACTTAATATGTTTATTGTTGAGATTAGTAAAAAAGAGGGGTTAAATATTTGGGTCAAAGTGGAATTATAGGGAAATGGATAAAGGAATAGGAAAGTAGCTTAAGGTGCAAGCTTTAAGGGAAAAGTTTTGCTAAACTATGCTTTAGAAGAGGAAAATTATCTAAGTATAGTAGCTAAGAGCCATTTAATGGTGGCCAGGCGTGGAAGTAGCCTAGGCGTCGAAGGGCCAAGCATCGAGTAAGCACTAGGTAAGCATCGAGTAAACTAAGGTAAGCATCAAGTAAACACTAGGTAATCATCGAGTAAGCATCAGGTGATCATCGAGTAAAAGTCATGCATGATCGAGTATGCAGTGAGGAAGGGATCAGGCATCGAGTTTTCCATCGTGCATCGAGTAAAGGTCAAATCGTGCATCGAGTAAAGGTCAGATCATGCATCGAGGAAAGACCATCGTGCATCGAGTAAGAGCTAGGTGCGAGTAAGGAAACGCTCGATCGCGGGCAAGGCTGGGTGCAAGGCGATGAGCGTAAGACGCTAGACATGCAGTGAGGCATGCGATGTGCATTGACAAGATTGTGCGATGCTCATGTGATGCCAAGGCCTATAGGACCATGCAATGAGGATGTTATACGTTGGCCTATGAAATATGCGCCAACCATGAGGCTAAGCATGGGAAGGAGAATGCAGTCATTTGGAGTATGCATTTTCCTTGAGAAGCTAGTTGGACGCATATGACTAGGCGGGGGCATGAAAGACATGTTGGACGCATGGAATAGTTGGGCAAAACCATTCAAGGTTAAGTGTGATGGCCGAGCCTAGTTATGCGTTGAAGAGCCCCAGTCATGCGTTGAGTAAGCCTTGATATGTGTTGATGGTTAAGGGGAAAGGCATATGGCAAAGCTATTTGAGGTTAGTTGGTCGCATTAGAAGGCCATGCGACAAGGCTATGTGTTGGTCTTGGTGGATTCATAAGCCAAGGGTAAGTCGTGCGAAAGGATGGATGTGTGGCCAAGAAAGGGTATGCGATGATATTGAGGTTAGTGTGGTGCATGGGAGGTGATGCGATGGCTAAGCCATGCGTTTAAGCAAGCATACGGCCATGAAGGGGGATGTTTGTAATGACAAGGAAAACTTGGAGAGCAAGTTGAGTTGCTAACTCATCCGGACATGTGGCTAACTAAGGGATATCTTGGACTTCTTGCAAGGTGTGGTGGCTGCATGTGAAGACATGCAAATTGAAGAAGATGCGTTACTTAAAGGTGGTGAGGACACTTCAGTGCTAATGTGGCAAGGGTTGGCGTTGGTAGTATGAGAAGAAGGCACTTAGACATGCAAACAAGCTGGAGGTGTCAAGCTGGGAAGAGTTTTGGACGCCTATAAATAGCACCCCTGTTGGGGTTGATGCCCTAAAGTCTTGTGTCCTGTAGTTTGTAAACAGTTTGTACAAATGCTTCTGATGTATAATATATGATATTTTACTTCACTTCTTGATTTTGCTAAGTTGTTTCTTTTATTTGCTTTACCATAAACCAATAAACTTAAAATTCCTGGTTATCTGGATGTAACTTAAGAATGTATGTGGTGACATACAAATGGATCATGTCTTAAGTGATAACCAAAATGGTCTGTAGTATATGGATATAAGAGGGAAACCTTATCCTGGTAATGCTACGGATGCAGCCCGCTTTGTGGAATGATCACAAGTGTTATGACTTGTCATAGATGGTCTGATCCTGATCATTCGTGTAGGGGACATGTGAGCGGGGGCTTCCTATACAGAGAGTTTGTATAAGACCTGACCACGAAGTGTTGACGTCTCGTTATATAACACCGTTCATAACAGAGACTTTAGATGACCATAGATGACCTCAATCCTGCGTGAGTTGTGAACTCCTGCCATTGAGGGTGGTCATTTGATTTGCATGGGTAAGAGTGGCCAGGTCACTGACTCAAACTTACCACTTTGGAGATTCGTCTGATTTGGGAGCTGGGAACTCAGCTACACAAGATGGAATTCACTCCTTCCCTGAAGTAGCAGACACTACTATTGGGATGAGCCGAATCTGTATAAAAGAGGTGCAGACCAAATCATTCGATTATGCGTACCAGGTGCTGCTCAACAACGCATATTGTCACAGTGCCATGATTCACCTTATGGAAGGCACTTTGAAAAACAACATACTGTAGCCAAAGTTTTGCAAAGTGGATTCTTTTGGCCTTCATTATTCAAAGATGCTGCTAACTACGCAATGAAGTGTGATCGGTGTCAACGCACTGGCGACATTTCATGGAAGAACGTAATGCCGATGAATACTATCCTGGAGCTGGAATTATTCAACGTATGGGGGATTGATTTCATGGGACCATTTCCTCCTTCAAACGGTAAGAAATATATTTTATTAGTCGTTGACTATGTCTCCAAGTGGGTAGAAGCAGTTGCATGCGCCGCAAGTGATGCGGCAGTAGTCTCTCAGTTCCTGAAGAAAAATATTTTCACGCATTTTGGCACTCCCCGTGTTATCATAAGGGATGAATGATCACACTTTTTCAACCACAATATAAAGCAACTGCTGCGCAAGTACAATATCCTCGACAAAGTGGCCACCGCATACCATCCACAAACAAATGGTCAAGCTGAAGTGTCCAATTGGGAAATTAAATTGATACTTGAAAAGGTAGTCAAACCTTCGCGAAAGGATTGGACAATGAAGCTTGATGATGCGTTATGGGCATACCGGACCGTATTTAAAACACCTATAGGAATGTCCCCCTATGCGTTGGTATTCGACAAAACGTGTCACTTACCCTTGGAGCTAGAATATAAAGCATTGTGGGCGGTCAAGAAACTAAATTTCGATTTAAAAGAAGCAGGGGAAGCGCAAAAAATGCAATTGGTCGAGCTAGAAGAATGGAGGAACAACGCATATGAAAATGAGAAAATTTATAAGGAGCGCATGATCAACGCATATACGGCAAGAACCTCAAAGTCGGGCAGAAGGTCTTGCTTTTCAATTCACGTCTGCGACTCTTCCTGGGAAAGCTAAAGTCTCATTGGTCCAGACCGTTCATAATTCGACAAGTACTTCCGTATGGCGCGGTGGAATTAAATGACGACGGTACCAACATATTCAAAGTCAATGGGTTGCGAGTAAAGGTATACCATGGAGAAGACTGGCATCGCCAAGTCGACTCCATGGAACTAAGAAACTTTGAATAAAGAAGGAAGTAGGTGGTCCCTGCGTTGTTACATGATCGCAATTTCTCAGGGACGCAAGTTTTGGAAAACTTCAAGTCTTCAACTCTTTTCTCCACTACTCAAAATCTTCACTATCTTTCAGTTATCTTTTCATTTTTCAATACTATTTCTATCAAAATAAATAAATAAATTTATTTATTTATTTGCGTTAACGATTTTTCTTTTGTTTAAAATAATTTGACCCTCTCTTTGTTTTTCTTACAATGATCGAGGCGCTGGATTGCGGCGATATTATGCGAAGAAGCATTCATCTTATTCCATCACCGCAACCTACAGAAGAAAGATCGCCGCAAGGATGGATGCGTCAACACAATGCAGGCGACAACGCAAAATTTGGGGGTGTACTTTTCCTTATCTTTATTTCAAATTTTGCGCTATCACATTGCATTTCGCTTTTCGAAGTTTTATCACCATATCCTTCTTGATTACCGCAATCATTTAATAAGAGTTTACCACATTCTATTTCTTTGCCAAGTAAGATTTCAATGATGAAAAATATGCTTCTATTTCTTTCGTATATATTAGAGTCAACTTAATCTTAAGATAGTCACCTCATAAAATATTTCTGGAAGTTAGGGGTTTGCTAGCTTTCTTTCAAACTCTCTTTACAACGCATTCTAATCTTTTGGCAATGGGGACATTGCCGCATTCTAAATTTGGGGGTGTGGTATTTATTTTCGACCTTGCTATTTTCGGTTCTATCAAAAAAAATTGAGAATAACAATTCCACTGTCAATACAAAGGGGAAACCCATGTTGATAAGAGTTAAGTTGTGAAAGGCAATTACCCGTAGTTAGATGTCCACATGACACACGTGGGGGCAAGCTAAAACGAAAGTAAGTTACCAGGATCAATGCATAAATCCCGCAACTCCAATGACAAATTGGTATGAGTTTAGTCTGAGAAGAGTGCATTGCTCATAGATGAATGTCCGCATGACACCCGTGGGGGCAAGCCAAAACAAAGGCAAGGTACTCGAATCAGCGCAAGGTAAAAAAAATAGCAATAAAGAAAATTTTGTGCAAGGATAAATCTTTTGTCACCCCGGTAGAAATTTTCTTTTTGAAATAAATCATGCAATGTTCCAGAATTTAGTAAAGTCCTTTCGAAAGTTAAACTTTCAGTCCTTAGGTATTAGAAATATTTTAAGAGTAGACTTGAATAAGACTTAAGAAAATTCTAGTATATAGGATTTGAATGAAGTATCCTTGAGAAATCTAGGAAAAGAACTTTGTGGTTAACTTGCTAAAGGAATCTTCAGCTTATGCTTGAGAACAAGCATTGTTTAAATTTGGGGGTGTGATAACGGGCAGAAATGCACGTTATCATAGTACTAAGTTCTTAAACAATGTTGGATTGCATTGATAGAATATGTTAAATTGCGTCCATTAAGCATAAACTCTACAATATTGCGGTCGCATGCATCCAACGCATTAAGGCAGTTGATCTCTATATTTTTTTGCAGAATAATGCATTAACGCAATGCAAAGAATGCGATCATAGGAATACATCGGTCGAGCGCAACTTCACCGCAAGACTTTGCGTTGATCGTGCTCGCAAACATCCACCCAAGAAGAATCATCGCAACATGGTGGACGCATCCAGACGAAAGGACAATTAAGATCTATGGGACAAAAAGCTGACAGCAGTCAGATCCAAATTAAGTTGACAGCCAATAATGGTCACAAAGTACATCCAGCTTTATCGGTGACAACTATCCGACGCATCAGTCAGGAATTAAATTTGTCCCATCTGTACAACCAGGAGAGAGAAGCCGCCTTTCACCTTTGATGCCCTATAAATACCAAGTGTATTCTTCAGAGAAGGGGTTAAGCAGTCGATTACTTCATCACTTTACAAGTTCACGCCTCTGTTCATAGTTTTTTTTTCCATTTCACGGCGGAGCTAGAGAAGAGTGGTGACACCAGAGATCGTCCAAAGCAGCTCGAGAGAGAACCTTGGGGCGTAAGAGCAGAGAGCGGGTTGACACTCGCGAAAGCGAGAATATCTTTAGAGTTGATTCCAGGGCTTGAACAATGTGGCGCCACACACCTTCTCTTGGCCCGAGAGGTGTTCACACATAGTTAGACTATGTTGTATTGTTCATTAGAGGAATCAATGGTACTTAAGGAGTGAGATGTAACTACATGGGCAAAACGGTAAATTGGCCCAGCTGACTTACGAGCATCTATGAAGTGTCATCGTACTCAAGATTGGTTATATCCGATGGACACAGAAATATATCTATGGTAAGAAGAGTTCAACCGTTGGTCTTTAGTGGAATGTCTAGCAGTTAATGGATGGTGGATCTAGTGGCTAAAAAGTTTAGTCAGCTATTCACGTACAGTTGAAGCTTCGAGCCATAGGTCCATAAGGTCTCCTTGGTAGGTTGGATAAAGTTGAGAATCAGTTTTTGGGTCAGTTTGAAATGTTCAAATTGACAAGAAGAAGTTCGATTATATATGATATAATTGAACTAGTTAATTATATATGATATAATTGACTAAATGTATGAGATACATTATTTTGGAGGAAATTGGATATAAATGTATCAAGTAGAGGAAAATTTTCTATAGTAGATATGTGATATCAAACTATAGGTTAAGAATATAATATGATTATATTCATTATTTATTTAAATAGGCGGTTATAAGATAATTGGTCGAGAATTTCTCCTAAATCATGCGAAAGTGGGAAGATTGATTTCGATTCTTGTAACTGAAGAATAAAATGAAAATTGTTTTCATTTTGTAATGAGTTAGAAAATTTGCTCACGGTGTGAAAAATTCACGATCGCTTAACGTTGAGAGCCTATACGATAGCGCCCATCTCAATCACACGCCTGCGCACTAAACGATCGCACTCAATTTCTAAACGATCGCTCACCTTCTCTAAATGATCGCTTAGCACACCGAGTTGATCTAAACGATCACTTACTATTTACTAGACGATCGCTTAGTAAAACCTACACAATCGTGTATCTTTCTCTAAACGAAAAACTCCCAACTATACGATAGTCATTTACTATCTCCCACTTTCTTGTTCGTACTACATAATCGTCTTTTCCTCCTCCCTCTACCAATTCCATCAAAGTCCACTCTTTGGATTCTCACTTTGAGAATACAAAGGGCTTCGAGTGGTGGTGTCATCGCCGGTTGCTGTTTATTCATGAGAGCTGCCATTCATATAGACGATCGTGGTGTTGTTAGGCGACTGATTGCTGGGCAATAAAGACCATAGAGAAGTCGCTTCTGCTGGACTGAGTTCGAGTGAAGATTTTCTTCAACTTGTACATTCACTCAGTCTTTTTGTATTTTAATTGTTAAAGCATGTCGATAATTAGTGTTACATGCATATCTTTTTGTTAGAATGTATGTGTGGTAATTTGGTCACAATGAAATCGGTAAGATCCGCATGTGCTCATGGATACTCTTGTTTAAGAGTTCCCTCAACCCCAAGGCTTCACTTCAGCTCACAAAACAAATTTCCCTTCAAAGGACGTCGAAAAGAGTAATTGAGGGCAAGTTTGAAGTAGGCCATGTGTTGATTGCAAAATCAAAGGGATGGGCTATCAAAATCAAAGGAAACCGAGGGGAGTTCAAAGAATCGGGGACAGCCAAGCAAGGTAGAGTAATCTTAAGCTCTTAAGCTCATGAGTTGGAACCTAAGGGAAGGGCTGTGAAAATCAAATTTTAAGGTAAGTAAGTTAATGAAGGAACTCCTAATGAAGAGCATCCATGAGCGCGTTCAGATCTTTCCGATTTCATTGTGACCGAAATACAACATAAACATTCTAACAGACAGTTATGCAATTTAAACTAATTAACGGCATGCTTTGAGAAATAAAAAACAAGGGATTGAGTTCACATACCAGTTGAAGACTCTCTTCAATCTCGAATTCAATGCAGCGGAAGAACCTCTATGGACTCTATTGCCTAGCAAATCAGTCGGCTACGGCACCACGATCATCTACACGAATGGCTGCAACACGAACAAGCACGAGCAAGCAGAAACGAGGATGACACCACCACTTGGAGCCCTTGGTATTCTCGGAGTGAGAATCCAAAGTGTGGTCTTTGGTGAATTTGGTAGAGTTCGGAGGAACGACTGATCGTGTAGACGATAAGCAAGTGGGAGAGAATGTTATCGTATAGCAGAGATGCTTATCGTATAGATAAAGCTACACGATCATGTATGTTTTACTAAGCGATCGTCTAGTAATAGGTAAACGATCATTTAGAAAACACGGCACGCTATGCGATCATTTAGGTAAGCTAAGCAATCGTTTAGAGAAAGGTGTGTGATCGTTTAGACATGGGTGTGTGATCGTTTAGACATGGATGTGTGATCGTTTAGACGATGAGACTCTATCGTATAGGATCTCAGCTAGGCGACCGATATTTTCCACACCAATTGCGATTTTTTCGAACTCTTTGCCCAATGAAAAAAATTTTCATTTTATTCTTCGGTTACAATAACCGAATACGGCTTATCCCACTAATGCACAATTAAGGAGAATATTTCGGCCAATTATCTCATAATTAACCAATTTAATAATAAATAAATATAATCATATTATATTCTTACCCTATAGTTTGATATCACTATCTACTATAGTAATTTCTCCTCCACCTGATATAAATCATATTTATATCTAATTTCCTAAAAAATAATGTATCTCATACATTTAGCCAATTATATCATATACAATTAACCAGTTCAATTATATCATATATAATCGAACTCCCGCTAGTCAATTTGAACATTTTAAACTGACCCAAAAACTGATTCTCGACTTTATCCAAGCTACCTAGAGAACCTTATGGACCTGTGGCTCGAAGCTCCAACAGTACGTGAATAGCTGACTAAACTCTTTAGGCACGAGATCCACCATCCTTTAACTATCAGGCATTCCACTAAAACCAATAGTTGAACTCTTCTTACCACAGATATATTTATGTGTCCATCGAATATAACCCATCATAAGTACGATGACCTTCACAGATACTCGTAAGTACAGTTGTGCCGATTTACCGTTTTTCCCCTGTAGTTACATCTTACTCCTTCCTCTAACGAACAATACAACATAGTCCAACTATGTGTGAACACCTCTCGAGCCAAGAGAAGGTGTGTGGCGCCACATCGTTCAAGCCCTGGAATCAGCCCTTAAGGGAGCTATCTATCTACTTGTCTCTGCCTCGGGGAAGGAATGAATTCTATCTTATGTAGCTGAGTTCTCAGCTCCCAAATCAGACGAATCCCTAAAATGGTAGGTTTGAATCGGCGACCTGGCCACCCGCACCCATACAAATCAAAGGACCGCCTTCAATAGCAGAAGGATTGAGGTCATGTTATTATGGTCATCCTAGTAAAATGAAGTCTCTGTCATGAACGGTGTTGTATAACAAGACGTTAACACTTCGTGGTCAGGTCTTATACAAACTCTTTGTATAGGATGCCCTCGCTCGCATGTCCCCTACACGAATGATCAGGATCAGACCATCTGTGACAAGTCACAACACGTGTGACCATTCCATAAAGCGGGCGTCATCCGTAGCATTACCAAGATAAGGTTTCCCTCCTTTATCCATATACTATAGACCATTTTGGTTATCACTCAAGATATGATCCACTTGTATATCACCACGTACATACATAAGTTACATACAGATAACTAGGGATTTTATGTTTATTGGTTTTTGGTAAAGCAAATAAAACATACAACTAAGAAAAATCAAGAGACTTTAGGGCATCAACCCCAACAGTTAAGACATTTATAAACATATTTGTAGAAGGAAGTGTCTCGAAATAAGGGTTGGAATGATGAGTAATCTGAGCTTTAAAATGAATCTGGAAATTAGGGTTCAAAAAGGAAGCTAGAGGAAACCAGAGAACTTGGAAATAGAGAAAGATTCCAGCAAAATAAGGCGAGTGACTCTGAATGCTTTATGAATGTTTATGAATGTTTTGGTTTTGATCCTTGATGATAGGATCCAGTATAACTCTATGTGCACATAGGAAAAGTTTAAAGGTTAGAATAAAGGGTTGGGCAAAAGGGACTCTCCCTTAGACAAGGCTAGGTTAAAGGGTTGAGCAAAAGGGACTCACCCTTAAAAGAAGAATAGTGTGAAGGGTTGAGCAAAAGGGTATCTTCCTCAAATATAAATTAGTTAAAAGGTGATGGAAAAAGGATCCACAACTTACTTTAGATTATGATTGGGAGTGGAGCAAAAGGGTCTCTCTCAGCTAATAATATGTCTAGATATGATATGTTAAAAGATTTTATGAAAGCTAGGTTAACGTATAGAGATGAACAAAAGGGTTCTCTCCCAACTGGGGATCAGAATGGCTATGCCTCCCAGATGTCAAGGCTATGTCTTCAAAAAAGGGATAAGTTTAAGTTATACAAACATGACGTGCTTGTCTAGTACTCAATTCAGTTATTAGCTTCTAGTTTGTACATGAGATTTATGTTATGTTATAAGTCACTCACTGGGCTTTTTGAAGCTCATTCTTTTCTTTCATGCTTTTCTTCCCAGATAGCGAAAGATGAGGTGTTCCAGGATGCTGCTAAGGTCAAAGTCTGCCACGCCACAGCCACACTTCAGAATTTAAGTTGTTATTGTGAACATTGTAAGTCTGGGAGTTGTATAAATGTCATTCTGTTTGTAATAAAAATAAATTGTTGTTGCAAACAGTTGTTGCTTATTTACTTGACTTAAAGTTTACTAAGCGAAAAAGGTACAGATGGGTAGTCAGTATCACAAAAGGGTGGTATCTGTCATCCTCATGCCTCCTTCCCGATTCGAGAGGTGAGCTTAGGAGGGGGTTGTGACGTTTGATGTATGTAAAACATGTATTTTTTTATGTCCGTGATCTCTGAATTATTGTATCTCTTATTGGAAATGATAAGGGTGTTATGGGGGTGTCAACCTAGTTGAGATGTCCGGGTGTACCTACTAATCCTCAGTTTTCAATTTTCAGTTCTTGTTTGATTTGGTTTGATATTTTGTCTCATTGTAATTGAACTATTGCTCTTTTCATTATATCAATGTATATAGAATATTATATCAAAGTTTAAAGTTCAAAGTTCAAACATTATATCAAAGTTCAAACATTATATAAAACATTATATCAATGAATCATTATATCAAAGTTTCGTTTAACTTCATTGGAATCTGTTACTTATTCTGACTACATATATTTAAAGTGCGAGACTTTAAGAGAGAGCAAGATCGAGAGAGTGAGACTTTCAAGGAGAGCAACATTTATGGAGAGAGCGAGATTTTGCAAGAGAACGAGACTTACATCTTGATCGTATTCACATTCTGATAATGTTCATAAGAGTCTGTATATAAGCATGAGTGACATTCTAAGAGTCTATACATAAAACATGAGTCTATGCATAAGCATGAGTGACATTCTAAGAGTCTATACATAAAACATGAGTCTATGCATAAGCATGAGTGACATTGTAAGAGTATACATAACAAGAGCATGAGTGACATTGTAAGAGTATACATAACAAGAGCATGAGTGACATTCTGAGAGATTGAGACTTACAAAGTGAATGTATTGAAATAATTAAAGTGCCAATTGGGTCTATATTTAGACAATCAACCTCGACTAACATTTGAGTCAAT
The DNA here is from genome assembly GCF_027475165.1 of Benincasa hispida. NCBI lineage: Eukaryota > Viridiplantae > Streptophyta > Magnoliopsida > Cucurbitales > Cucurbitaceae > Benincasa > Benincasa hispida. Next base: position 81,985,644 of record NC_143486.1, read on the forward strand.
TCTACCATTTTCACTACGCCGCACAGTTGTGAGCGGTTCACAATAGTTTTGTCGTTATGCCTATAATTCCCACACCTACTACATTTTATTTGTTTGTGAAATTCTCCTCTGGATAGTATTCTTCTCACTCTCTGTCGCTCGACTTGTGCCACAAACTTTGGAGGAAGGATAGTCTTTTCTACATATCCATGCGGTCTCTTCCATTCAAATATGTGCCCAAGTGGATTTATAGGCTCTGTATACGCAGTTATTAGAGAGTCCACTATATAAAATCGACTGCAAAGACTCTAAATGGGTATGTTTCGTTCCCTAGTGACCACAACTGCATGCAAACATGGGATACCAAGTGAGCCGAATTCCTTACACGCGCATTCCTTCATGGGAAGATTCAAAATACCGTCCAATCGACTATCTTGCACGTGGACCCGATAACAATCAATAGGCTCAATCCGATATCGTTTACCCTTATCGGCTGACTTTATCAATCAGGTTTCATAGTAGTCAGAGTGCAATATCGTTCGAGATGCCTAATAATTCTTCCATTCGTAGAACCATGATTGAAGCATTCCTCTAACATGTTCAATCAAGCATACTATGGGTGTAAAACATCTAAAAAGTGTTTTTACTACCTTCAAATTTAGAACTTATATTGCTATTTTTGTTTAGTTTGATGTGGTTTATTGAGTAATTTTAGGAAACTAAGCATTAGGAGCAATTTCTATGAAAATGATAAAAGAAAACCGAGGGAAAAACTCCAATTTTGAGCAATTATGGATTGGCTATGGAATTAGGAAGTAACCAAGGACCTAAGATCAAGATAAGAGGCAAATTTTGAAGGAAATTCAGGGGAACCAGCGTTGGAAGAACGTTGCAACACTGCTCCCTAACGCTGTAAACCAGAGAGAAAGTTGGAACAGGGCAGCGTTGCAACACTACGACTTTAACACACGGCTGGCATAACGCCAGCATTGCAACGTTGGAACAGGAATTCCTGATTTTAGAAGTTCTAGCCTCAATCTATTAATTTCAATCAATTGCATGTCATATTCATTGTATTCCCTAAAAGAAACAACACCCTGGAATTGTTTCATTGTATTCCCTAAAAGAAACAACACCCTGGAATTGTTTTACTCTAAATTGTTCTTGTGTGTGACAAAATTTTTGTTATCTATAGTTGTGGATAAAAATTATCTTTTAGTTGCCTGGATAAAATTGACAAAGAATTATGATAGCTAAGTTAGGAAGCCCAAGCCGATTCCTGAGGACGATACCGTATTTGGGATTTATTACTTCGATTGCATGTGCTTGTGAATACCATCAATGGGCAATAGCCAATACTCTTTAGTTAACGAATTGAAACACTCTGTACTATTGGACGTCATGTTGTCATATCTTCATTCTATTTGGTAAACTCGTGCCCACCTTTAAAGACTGGTGTCTTCTAGATATTTCGTGACAGTATCGTCTCGAAAACTATGAAGTTCGTCCCATTTTGTCTGAAACTCTGTCATGCGAAATTCCTTTGCTACATCTTTAAATATCCCAACGACTGTACTGTCCTTAAAGCTTGTAATAAGATTCAGTTCTATGTGCCACGTGCACAATCCATGGAAAGTCATGGGAAAAAAATGCACGAATAGCATTGTTGATAGATACCATCCAATCGAACACAAATACCAGATTATCGGGTTCTCTGATAGTTCATTTCAAATTCGACATAAACTATTTCCATGATCGATCAGTTTCATTGTCCAGTATTGCATATGCTAGTGGGTATAATTGATTGTTCCCGTCCATAGAAACTGCAACCGACATGGTCCCTTTGTACTTTCCTTTCAAGTGTGACCCATCAACAATTATCACGGCCGACATCTTGTGAACCCTCTAATACAGCCCTAATGTTGTAAACATATACTTGAATGCACATCATCTTCAAGTTCGATCTCAAACATTGTACTCGGATTCTCTATTTTTAACACTTCCCCATAAGCATGTAGTATGGCATATGAGTATTCTAGAGTACCTCTAGTGAGATCATATGCGGCTTCCTTTGCATGCCACGTTTTATCGTAACTTATGTTCACGTCATAATCTCTCCTCATATCCTCAACGATATAACGAGGTTTATAAATACGTCCTATGCTTGTAAACTTATCTTTAATTAACTTACCAACAATCGTAGCAGTTGCTTGTCTATGGTCGTGATTCAGAATTTCGATGGAACATGTGTGCGAATGTGAGTGCTTTATGATCTTGAATATATCAGACCTTTCATTTTCATTGCACGAAGACTCCATTTACAAGTCTCCCCAGTACGTTTGATAGTGAACAAAGATTTGGTTGACTTCCTGATCTTAAATTCAAAATTTTTGTTGATGGACAAAATAGATAATCACATTTTCAAGTCCTTTTTACTCAAAAGTAGTTTATCGACTTCAATGTTTGTATCAGATGAAGAGGTATAAGGCATAATCAACTCTCCCTTTTGACTTGAAGACACGGATGGTGGAACCACTGAAGCTGTTATAGAACAACACACATTTCTATGATCACGATCCATTTCATTTAATCATGCTAGTTGCTCATTACCATCCACTAAAGGACCACAACGTTGCTCTAAATGACCACAATCCATATAATCTAGTCTAGATGATCTCTCATTACCAACAACTGAATGCACATAATTCTGTATCACCATAATTCATTGAATTCAATCCTACTAGATTGGTGTGGTCATTGTCTAGTGATAATATTGATGGTACAGTGTTGGTAGACAATGGAATATCATCCTCTTCCCGACGAAACTCATATAATTCCTCATATTGGGAAATTTGTACGGATGACCCATTTTTTGGGTCCAAAATGTCAAATGACCCATTTTAAAAAAATAATGTCAATTGACCCTCTGCTTACATCATCGTCATACCATATTACGTAAATTGTCCTTACACCAGCCTCACGAGGTAAATCTCGCTAACGTCTGATTAAACACTCTCGCTCTCGCTTGAAATTCCCTGGTTTGATGTAATTGCTCGTCAGTGTACGAATGATTTGACAATTTTCACGACGGAAGCCTCAAATCAATAATACCTAAACACAATGTAATGGTGATTTCTTTAAACTCTAAACTCTATTTCAACGGTGATTACTTCTCTGGTTTTCGACGGTGTTTTGTTGAACGAATATTTTTCGAACGGGGATTTCCAGGATGAGGCTTTTTCAGAATGAAACAGGTTTTTTATAAAGTGTTTCATTATTTTGAGTCTGTTTAATTATTTTTGCTGTGTTATTTCTGGAAAGGTAACATTACAAAATTTTGTATTGGGAGAGAGAGAGCGAGAGATAGAACGAGAATGAGAAAGAGAAAGAATAAGAGAGAGAGCAGATTAAGAGAGAGTGAGATTACAAAAGAGAGAGATTAAGAGAGAGTGAGATTATGAGAGAGAGCGAGATTAAGAGAGAGCGAGAGTATACTTCAATTGCTTGTCAACTTAATGACAATGTTCTCTTGCTTTGTGTTGACCATATTTTGATGCTTTATCTTTATGCATATAGATAGTGATGAATATGAATGATACAAGCTCATGTTGCCATAAACTTGTAACCAAAAATTTATGAATGCTCTTTATTAGTATGCATGCACTGTGATGATATATAATGTGCTCAGTTGCTTTGTGATAATGACAATTTTATGCAATACTACATCTAAGTATATGCGTTGTTAATGAATTGCTCGTAGTACGCGATGAAGTAATGCGTGTCACAAGTTTCCTTGTGCTGAAACCAAATATAATTCCAACGCAAGTTTCTCAGAATGATCTGAGGTCGAACACGGGGATTTTTTCGTTAATGCGATACTAATGTGATACATGCGACCGGTTTTTAATAATGAATAAAGAATGTTGGTGTGTACAAAAATATAGATTGCGATGAAATAAAAATGCGTTGATAAAGTAGAGTCCTAAACTATTATGATACATGATACAAGATACATGATACATGATACTGAGGTCGAGAACTGACTCTGAAGTTGTACAAAGAATCAATGTATGCGATGGCAAGTTTTATGCATGAAGTAGAAAGAGAAAGAGTAAAGATTAAAAACATCGCAAGTTGTCAATCATGTTAAGGATGCAACTAAGGTTTCGCTTTTCCTTGGCGTACACCTCTCAGTGATCGGCCGCATTCCCATATCTCTATGGTGAAACATGGATGAACGTGATGAACGCAAGGTTATTTCCATCTCTGGAAATACTTCTCGCTTTAGTTAACGCATTCTTCCAATTCTCTTGATAGGCGGAATAACATTTTACTTCTGCTCTCACAGGTGAAGATGCCATTGAGCATGCTTTAGCTAAATTTAATTATTTCCTTAACACAAATTAACTCACTCGCTTAATTCTCGCTATTTACCTGGGGATTAATAACACATCATGGAGAAAATGAATTATGAATGTATGGAAAAAGTCAGAAAAATGATAATGGTGATGATGACAATATTTAATTCTAAAATTAAGCGTTTGATACATGTTGTGAATGAGAGATTACAGAAGATGAATACAAAGATGAAATAGAGGATAGAAACAAATACGGAAAGAGTGTCAACGTCTTGACCAGATCTCGATCGGAGATTGTGCTTACCGGCGTGTGGAAGTGGTGGAGAGGAAAGCTTCCCTCTCAGGCTTGCCTTTCCGGTAGAATTGACCTTCGCATAGAGCTTCAACTATAGGAATTAGAAGAATTCTCTGCTCGGAGACTCACCTCTCGGCCTTGTCTCGTAGTTTGCCCGGATTTACTCTCGACAGTCCCTTCAGACCAGCCTCTCTTTCAGAATCAGTATATGCACATCTCTATGTATACATGTATATCTTTCAGTGAATTTGAAGAAGCTATTTATAGGCAAGACTTGGCTCTTTGAATTTGTGGTCCCCACTATATAGTTATGGTAGTTCCTGAAATGGCGGAATGGAAAATTCCTTCTGTTACGCAATCAACTCGTAAAAAATGCACAACTGAAAGCTGTACACTTGTCAAAATCTTCTGCAAATGCGTTGCTCTTTACATCTTCGATCTATCACCGCATGCCGTGTTGTTTTTTTATTACCGCATGTAGTTGAATTTGTGTTGATCGCTAAAGCTCTTGATCGATTGTCGCATGCGCCATAATTGCGTTGATCATCTTTTCGTTCTTGATTGATGGGCCCAATGCGACGTAGATGCGTTGTTATTTTGTCTTTGAGCCATGATCGCATGCGATGACTGATTTCCTGCAAAACAGAAATTGAAACATTCTATTCTACCATCGCAATGATGTTAGTGGGTGTATTTATGACAATTCATAAATTTCGTATTTCTTAGCCAGTTTGTATACTATCGACGTAACTTTCCTTTCTTTTTCCTGCAATATCTAAATAAAACAGTATAATTAACTTGTATTTCTACAAATTATCACTTTGTAGGATGACAAAAAAGTGTCTACTTATTCGATATAGAGGTGATTGGGATGAGAATGAAAGTTCGTATATTGGAGGACAATTAACAGGAATCATTGTGCCTGTTTCATTGAAGTATGAAGAACTTAAATCTCACATTTACAGGGTTACAAATGTCAGTTCTTCAGAGTTTGATCTTATACTGAAATTTAAATATAAGCTTGAATATGAAGCCCTTCCACAATACATAAGGAATGATGATGATGTTCGCTTCCTTCTTTTCCGAGAAGGCCTTAGTAGACTTTAGTTATTTGTAATGCTGAAATCGAATGAGGACAAAAATATTAGATTGGGGTTTGAAAATGTGATAATACGACTATGGAGAGACAATACGAGGAATCATATCAGTTTCGTCAAGAAAAGGATGATATTCCATTGTTTACCAATACTGTACCATGAACATTATCACTAGACAGCGAACACACCAATCTAGCAAGATTGAATTCAGAATTGGGCGGTAATTCAGTTGTTGGTGATGAAAGACCATCTAGATTCGATTATATGGATTGTGGTCATCCAGAGTAAAGTTGTGGTTCTTCAATGGATGTGAATGAGCAAACAACAGGATTGAATGAAATGGATCGTGATCATGGAGATGTGCATCGTTCTACAACAACTTCATTGGTTCCACCATCTGTGTCTTCAAATCATAGGACAAAGTTGATTATGCCTGGTACCTCTTCATCTGGGATAGAGGATGTTGAAGTTGGTCAACTATTTTTGAGCAAAAAGGACTTGAAAATGAGATTATTTATTCTATCCATCAATAAAAATTTTGAATTTAGGGTTAGAAAGTCAACCAAATCTCTGTTCACTGTCAAATGTATTGGGGGGACGTGTAAGTGGAGCCTTCGTGCAGCGAAAATAGAAAGGTCTGATATATTCAAGATCACAAAGTACTGTAGTTCGCACATATGTTCCATTGGAATTCTGAATCACGACCATAGATAGGCAACTGCTATGGTTGTTGGTCAGTTGATTAAAGATAAGTTCACGGGAATAGGACATATTTATAAACCTTATCATATCATTGAGGATATGAGGAGAGATTATGGTGTGAACATAAGTTATGATAAAACGTGGCGTGCAAGGGAAGCCACATATGGTCTCACTAGAGGTACTCCAGAATACTCATACTACATACTACATGCTTATGGAGAAGTGTTAAAAATAGAGAATCCGGGCACAGTCTTTGAGATCGAACTTGAAGATGAGGTGCATTTCAAGTATATGTTTATGACAATAGGGCCTTGTATTAGAGGTTTTGCAAGTTGTCGGCCTATGATAAGTGTTGATGGGTCGCACTTGAAAGGAAAATACAAAGACACCATATTGGTTGCGGTTTCTATGGATGGGAATAATCAATTATACCCACTAGCATATGCAATAGTGGACAATGAAACCGATCGATCATGGAAATGGTTTATGTCAAACTTAAAAAGTAGTATCAGAGAACCCAATAATCTGGTGTTTATGTCTAATCGGATGGTATCTATCAGCAATGCTATTCGTGCATTTTTTTCCAGGGCATTTTATGGATTGTGCACATGGCACATAGAACAAAATCTTGTTACAAACTTTAAGGATAGCACGGTTGTTTGGATATTTAGAGATGCAGTAAGCACATTTTGCATGATAGAGTTCCAGACAAAATGAGATGAACTCCGTAGTTTTCGAGACGGTGCTGTCATGAAATATCTGGAGGACATCGGTCTTCAAAGGTGGGCATGGGTTTACCAAATAGAACAAAGATATGATAACATGACATCCAATAGTGTAGAGTGTTTCAATTCGTTAACTAAAGAGTATCGACTATTGCCCATAGTATGCTTGATTGAACATGTTAGAGATGAAAGAACTTTTAAAGAAGAGCATCCATGAGCACGTTTGGATCTTTCCTATTTCGTTGTGACTGAATTACCACACACACATTTTAATAAATAGTTATGCAATTTAACCCTAATTAACGACATGCTTTGATAAATAAAAGACAAGAGATTGAGTTCACATACTAGTTGAAGAATGTCTTCACAACGAACTCAATCCAGTGGAAGCAACCTCTACGTTCTTTATCGCCCAACAAAACAGTCGGCTACGATAGCACGATCGTCTACACGAACGGCAGCAAACGAACAAGCACGAGCAAGCAGGAGTGGGAACGACACCACCATTTAGAGCCCTTGGTATTCTCGGAGTGAGAATCTAAAGAATGGTCTTTGTTGAATTTGTTAGAGGGACGAGGAACGGGTTGATCATGTAGAACGATAAGCAAGTGGGAGAGAAGGCTGTCGTATAGCGGATGCTTATCGTTTAGAGAAAGCTACACGATCATGTAGGTTTTACTAAGCGGCCGTCTAGTATTTAGTAAGCGATCGTTTAGAAAACTCAGCACGCTGAGCGATCGTTTAGAAAAGCTAAGCGATCGTTTATGTAATAACCCCACCTCCTAGGACTACTAAAAAGGGGATCGCTACTGTATGCATGCATAAATATTCTCATTGAGGAATGATAAAGTAAATTAAAACAGAATAATCATGATTTTGAACTGCTTTAGGTATATAAGAAAATGTTTTGACATCATCTCAAAATCTTAAATCGTTCAACCCGGGCATCCTTTTTAACAAGAAACAAATTATATAAAAGGAAAATTAATTAAATTATAATAAATCCATGATTGAAATAAAAAAAATAATAAAACATCCGAAAATATAAAGGGTCAAATATGGAAGCGAATTCTGGTTCCTTTGGCACTGTCACGGATTCCTTTTGTTAGTCACCCGAGTGTCCTTGCCCTTACCTGAAAAGAACAAAGTAAATTTTCTTTTCTCTCTCTCTCTCCCCACGCAAGCAGCACCCTCCCCTTATTTTCTCTCCTTCTTCTTTTCCTTCCAGCCATAGCCGCCGTAAGCAGCCTCACCTCACCGTGACCTCCTTGCCAGCACCACCACAAGCAGCCTCACCTCGTCGTTCCGTCGCCACAGGAAGCACTGCTGTCTCGCCGCCACAAGCACTGTTGTCTCGCCGCCGTGCCAGTTGACCGCCGCTCGCCTCGCCGACGTCATCCCTGCCGTCCAGTTTTTCTTCTGCCATCGTTCTCCTGCCACTATCTTTTTTAGATTGGGATTTGGATTTTTGAAGATTCTAGGGCATTGTTATCAAAGAAGAGACCATTCTTTTCGTCGGAGAGTTTTAGTTTGGGTAAGTTTTGTGTAAGTTGGTTGGTTATCCTTCGGACTTGGACCCTGAGAATTTACTTAATTTTTTTACTCACTTCCTAGGCCTTAGTTGCTAAACTAATCTTATAGTTAATGTCTTAGGGTTGATTTGAGTTTTAATCAAGGGCTATTAAGGAGTTATTTGTGCAGACTTTTGAGATCAAGTTGAGGTAAACGATACTATTACCGGTGCCTTCGTGCCAAGTGACTTAGATTAGACCTATCAAGTTACTTGGTGGACTCTGGAGCATGATTTTGTTTGACCTTATGTTTTGCTAGTTGCATAGTAGTTACAAGTATTATGAGCATTTTAAAATTTCTAATCAGTACTGATATTATGTATGTGATGCATGAATAGACCAGTAGAGCAGTTTATTGTCTCGCCTTGACGCATGTTATTATTATGTTTGATGGTGTGCTTATGGGCCGCTAGACATGTGTGAGTCGATATGTTTACGTTCATGTTACTTATATTTTCATGTTTTATGTTTTGACGGTGTGCCTACAGGCCGCTAGACATGCGTGAGTCGATTGGTTCATGTTCATGTTATTATTATGTTTGACGATGTGCCTATGGGCCGCTAGATATGTGTGGGTCGACGGGTTCACGTTCATATTATTATCATGTTTAACGGTGTGCCTACGGGCCGCTAGACATGCGTTTCAAGGTAAGATAGTATGTCTTTCGATTTTCCTTTCATCATTAAAAAAAATCGATGTAGCTGTATGAGTCACGAGCTATCTTTCTTTGCTCGTGGATGCATAGTCTGATCCCTGTAATGGGATCACTTACTGAGTATTTTTATACTCAACCTTTATCTTTATTTTTTTTCAGGTAAGGGCAAGGATACTCGGGCGACTGACAAGAGGAATCCATGACAGTGCCAAAGGAACCAGAATTCTCTTCCACATTTGACCCTTTATATTTTCGCATGTTTTGTTTTTTTTTTTTTTAATTTCAATCATGGATTTATTATAATTTAATTAATTAATTAATTAATTAATTTTTCTTTTTATATAATTTGTTTCTTGTTAAAAAGGATGCTCGGGTTGACCGATTTAAGATTTTGAGATGATGTCAGAACATTTTCTTATACACCTAAAGCAGTTCAAAATCATGATTATTCTATTTTAATTTACTTTATCTTTCCTCAATGAGAATATTTATGCATGCATGCAGTAGCGATCCCCTTTTTAGTAGTCCTAGGAGGTGGGGTTGTTACAGTTGGTATCAGAGCTCGTGTTTTGGGGTTGTTACAGTTTAGAGACTACGCGCGATCGTCTAGACGTGGGGTGTGCGATCGTTTAGACGATAGGGCACTATCGTATAGGCTCTCAGCTAAGTGATCAAAACGTTTTCACACATTTTTGCGAATTTTCCGAACTCTTTGCAAAATGAAAACCAATTTTCATTTTATTCTTCAGTTACAATAACCGAATAAGTTTTTCCCACTAATGCATGATTGAAGAGAATATTTCGGCAAATTATAACATAATAAACCATTCTTTAATAAATGAATATAATCATATTATATTCTTACCCTATAGTTTGATATCATATATCTACTATAGTAATTTCTCCCCCACTTCATATAAATCATATTTATATCTAATTTCTTCCAAAATAATGTATCTCATACATTTAGTCAATTATATCATATATAATTAACCAGTTTAATTATATCATATATAATCGAATTACCTATTGTCAATTTGAACATTTCAAACTGACCCAAAAACTGATTCTTGACTTTATCCAAACTACCTTGGGGACCTTATGAACCTGTGGCTCGAAGCTCTAACAGTACGTGAATATCTAACTAAACTTTTTAGCCACGAGATCCACCATCCGTTAACTATCAAGCATTCCACTAAAGACCAAAAACTAAACTCTTCTTACCACAAATATATTTTTGTGTTTATCGGATATAACCAATCATGAGTATAATGACTCTTCACAGATGCTTGTAAGTATAGTTGGGCCATTTTGCCCTTGTAGTTACATCTCACTCCTTAAGTATCACTAATTCCTCTAACGAACAATACAACATAGTCCAATTATGTGTGAACACCTCTCCAGGCAAGAGAAGGTGTGTGGCGCCACATCGTTCAAGCTTTGGAATCAGCCCTTAAGGGAGCTATCTATCCACTTGCCCCTGCTTCGGGGAAGGAATGAATTCCATTTTGTGTAGTTGAGTTCCCAGCTTCCAAATCAGACAAATCCCCAAAATGGTAGGTTTGAATTGGCGACGTGGCCACTTGCATCCATACAAATTATAGGACTGCCCTCAATGGCAGGAGTTCCCAACTCACTTAGGATTGAAGTCATGTTACCTTTGGTCACCCTAGTGATGTGAAGTCTTTGTCATGAGCGGTGTTATATAACGAGACGTTAACACTTCGTGGTCAGGCCTTATACAAACTCTTTGTATAAGACACCTCTGCTCGCATGTCCCCTAGACGAATGATCAGGATCAGACCATCTGTGACAAGTCACAATACTTGTGACCATTCCACAAAGTGGGCTGCATCCGTAGCGTTACCAGGATAAGGTTTCCCTCCTTATCCATATACTACCTACCATTTTGGTTACCCTTAAGACATGATCTACTTGTATATCACCACATACGTGCTTAAGTTACATACAGATAACCAGGGATTTTATATTCTTTGGTTTGTGGTAAAATAAATAAAATATACAATTGAGAAAAACCAAGATGTGAAGTAAATATCATATATTATACAACACAAGCGTTCATACAAACTATTTACAAACTACAGAACACAAGACTTTAGGGCATCAACCCCAACAAGAGGAATGCTCCAATCGTGGTTCTACGAACGGAGGAATTACTTGGCATCTCGAACGACATTGCACTCTGACTACTGTGAAACTTGATTGGCAAGTGAGGTCGATAAGGGCAAACAATATTAGGTTGAGCCTATTGATTGTTATCGGGTCCACGTGCGAGATAATCAATTGGATGGTATTATCAATCTTCACACGAAGGAATGCACGTGTAAGGAATTCGACTCACTTGGTATCCCGTGTTCCCATGCAATTGTTGCTGCCAAGGAACAAAATATACCCATCCAGAGTCTTTGCAGTCGATTTTATACAATGGGCTCTCTAATGATTGCATATGCGGAGCCTATAAATCCACTTGGCCACTATCTGAATGGAAAAGACCTCTTGGATATGTAGAAAAGACTATCATTCCTCTGAAGTTTATGGCACAAGCCGACCGACGGAGAGTGAGAAGAATACCATCCAGAGGAGAATTTCGCAGATAAATGAAATGTGGTCGGTGTGGGAATTATGGACATAACTGCCAAAATTGTAACGAACTGCTCACAACCGTCGACATGCTGAAAATGCCAGAAACCGTGACACAAACACCTCTCATCTAGTTTAGTTTATAACTAACTTGTAACATTTCATTTATTATAAATACCACTGATCAGTTTTTCATACGTCATACTTGTAACATACTTCATACTTTTTCATACTTGTAACATACTTCACACTTTTTCATACTTCATACTTGTAACACTTCATACTTCATACTTTCATCTTGTAAACAAAAAACAATAACAAGCTGGAGTATTTCTACAATAGCAATCTTCATACTCTCTCAATTTTCATACTTGTAACAAAAATAATAACTTCATACTTTCTCAATCTCGCTCTCTCAATGTTTGAACTTTGAACCTTGAACTTTGATATAATGTTCTATATACCATTGATATAATGAAAAGAGTAGTAGCTCAATTATACATGTTTTGATAAAATGTATAATATTGAACTTTGGCTTTGAACTTTGAACTTTGAACTTTGATAAAATTATTTTATACATGTTTTACATACATAAAAAATACATGTTTTTACATACATAAAAAATACATGTTCTTACATACACAAAAAATACAATAAAAAATACATGTTTTATACACATAAAAAAATATGGAGTATTTGCCCATAATTGACATGCTAACTGCATCCTATATTCACTCATCTTCTCCTGAGTGATTACGAATGAATCAACACCAATCACTAAGTGTTCTAGTAATTTTATTGCAAAGATGGCATAATCAAGCAATTCGTGTTGTATGTTGACGTTCATAGGTCGCGAGATTTTCCAATGGGCTGTGGATAGGTCCAGCTTTGAATGATCCACGTCACAGTAGTGAGTAGGGATGGTACTGTGACAATCAATGACTCTAGCCAATTCACCAGCTTTTTCATTGGTGTGTATGACGGAAGGGAATCGAACACGAATATATGGCCTCTGTTAATGTCCATTGCAAGGACCATCCAGTGCTCACTGATATTCATTGTCATGTAATCGAAATCCACATCTACCCATTTGACATTTAATTTACCAGTGACGTAGTCCTTGTACGTGTCTTCATCCTCCCATGCTAGGGTAGCCTTCAGAAGTGTCTTATTCTTTATTCGTTTAAATACCCCGCCACGAGCATTAAGGTGACTCTGCCAAATGAAATGGGAAGTTAAGTAACGAAATATACCATAGTAAAATGACTCTTCACAACAAAATATATCAAAATTTACCGTTACACCAATTGGCAAGATGGTGAATTTGTGCATGCACATGTCAGGTCGGGTATAAAATTCTTCTTTCATAAAATAAAATAAAGTATTTATGGTCTGGACAAAAAATTACTATGTCAGTAAAAGTACAAGATATCCAACTATAAAGAAGTCAAGACTAGGAAACTTATATCGCACTCGACCCATGAACTCGGGGAAATCAATTCCTTGAAGAATTGTTTGGCGAATGGTTTAAAGGAGTTCTCTCGAACCTCATTGTCGGTATTCTCGTCTGAGATCCAGCCCATCATTTCTGTAACGATATTGTGTGGAACGTCATGTGCTATGTTGTATGTGACAATCGCTTAGGATAGTGACGTAGCTACACCTGAGAGAGGATGCTTAACCACACTTTTCTTCTTTACTTGAGCTGTATATTTATCAACAGCTTTCCTCTTACGACTAATTCTTCGAGATTCCTACATAAACAGATAACAAAAAGTTACTCATCAAGAAATATAAAAATATAAACAAAGATTACTGATCAATAAATTACTCACCAGTGTATATCCTTCTGTGGTCGTAACAATCCCAGAAGTGTCGGTCTCTGGGATGTCAGACATGTCGACTTCTGTATGTGGCATGGTGAGTGAGGCAGACATATTGGGCTCTATTTATGGGATGTCGGCCTCTATAGGTTCGACGTTAATTGGTGATGTTGTGGTGGTATCGGGCTTTAGAGGGGGGATGGGGGTAAGTAAAGTGGTGGTATTTTGAGGCTCTATAGGGGGATGGGAGTATCTGAGGCAGTCACATTATTGGTATCGAAATCCTGAGATGGGATGGGTGACCTTGTTGTCTCGTCATTCACCGTGGCACCCTTCAATTAGTAAAGTAAAATGATGAGTTCACGAATACGTAAAAACTAAACACATAAAGACATAAAATGATAGTAAATGCAAATCTTGCACATAGACTGCAACAGTGATAGGATAGCCGATAATTGTCCTTTCATGTCTGTCATGTTTTCCTCCATATTGGATACACGACTATCTAAACTCGATATATGACCATCCAACCTTGATAATGAGCTGTCAATGGCCCACAGGTACGAATAAATAGAATCATCGGGATTGGCTCCCTCCCTGGGGGCAGCATACTCACGTCACTCCTTATCCATAGATCGCTTTTTATAGGAGTCTGCAAGATGGACATCAGGTGGGTTCAACTTGTCCTCATCACGTACGTCCCCCACCACATCATGGAACATATCATCACTGGGTGTGTATGTCCCTCATTCCACCCTTCCATATTCAGCATTCTCGTGCTCAAAATGCTCGTGTTCATCCTCTCCCTCCACCCTTCCACATTTATCATTACCATCTCCATGATGATCATCACCGTCACTTTCACTTTCAAAACTACCTCTATCACTAGTCAACCTATTGCTACTTTCAGCAGTATCATCATCCGCACCTAGATCAAATATAGGCCGTCTGTACACTAGGGTATCTTGAAACTCCCTCTCAGCGTCTATCATGATAATACCCTCTTTAACCTTTATCTACACTAACACCAGTAAACTAGTTAGTGTCAATTTAACAACCAGATGAACATATTATGCAAAGAGTAAACGTACATTGTTAGACTCGAATATCTCTCTCTCGAGTACTTTGAAGGACACTAAGTGGAAGCATGACCATCGTACTATGCGGGGCAAAGCCACCTTGCTCATTCGCTCCGCAATGTTCCTAGCTATCGATGCAACTAGGATCTCGTACGTCCATATCTAAATAGAATTTACATATATTAAGAACATGTTAAATCAAACAACACGATTATTATGTTAAGCAAATTTACCTAGAACGTTTGTGGAAATCCACGCAAAGAGTACTTCACAACGTAATTTTATTTCCTTTCACCTTTGTCTTGTATAGACTACTCTTATCATTCAACGCAGTCTTTAAGGCATCAGTGTCTCTACCAAATAATGGTACCTTAATCAAGATTGTTGTAGTACTCTAAGTTTTGAACGTCCTTAAAAGATTTGAGGTCTACTGCATTTTTTTGTTTGTTCTTTCCCATCATTGCAACCTCAGTATAGTAGACTATTGTGATCTTTACAACATCCTCATCATTTTCAAACTCCAACTCCTTGTATTTTTCTTCAAGTAGACGGCCATGTAAGGTGTCCTTTTTCACTCGATTACCAAAATACTTGATTGCAAGTTCATACGAAGACTGCTCATTCTGATCAACTCGTGTTAGGGATCACCATAACCAATCAACAAAAAATCATCATTCGAAAAAGTGACGATCTTTCCACAAATAGAGAATGACATAGAGTAAGATCTCATCCTCTTCACTTCTCTCAACAATATATGATGGATAATTGGGCTCTTAAACACCATGTCAACGTCTACAAATCGCCCAAAAAATGTTCTCTTGAACATGTCTAACTGTCTTGAGATAAACTTCTCCTTCACAATCTTGTTTGCATTAGCAATGTGCGCCAAGCTTGTTACTTGACCGGGAAATCGGTCGACTACGGGTATTCTGAAGTGTGTTGTCATCTTAAATCACTCCTACATGAAATAAAAATTCAATCAGTAAACTCCTTCAGAAAAAAATTGTAAAAAAACATTATGTTTCACTCTCACTGGATTCACTCTCACTAGCTTTGCTCTCTCTGATATTGCTCTCTCTATTGTTGCTCTCTCCGATATCGATCTCTCTAGTGTCACTCTCTCTGATGTCACTCTCTCTAGTAACTCTCACTTATCTCGCTCACATTCTCTCTTTTACTCGTCTTCAACCATTGAAAACATCGAAAACCAGAAAAACAAGCAAAAAAAAAATCATAGGTTCACATTATTTCTAAACCTCATAATGACCCATCCTTTCTGGTATCACTCTCTCTAGTATCGCTCTACCGATTTCACTCACTTATCTTGCTCACAAACTCTTTCTACTCGTCTTCAACCACAGAACATATCGAAAACAAAAAAAACCATAGGTTCACAGTATTTCTAAACCCAAAACGACCCACAAAGCCTTATTACCGATCAATTTAAGATATTTTCAAGCACAGATTGAAAGATTTATTGATAAGATTCGATTTGTCAACGACAGTGGAATTATTTGCAACCGAAATGATGAATTCTAAAGAGGTTTTAGTTTATGAGTAATACGAAACCATTAGCCTTGGAAAGTTTGAATGAAGAGTTTTTAGTTTTGTTTGGTTTTCAATAAAAAGGTAAGAAGATGAAGAGGTAAGGACAATTTACGTAATTTGGTATGACGATAATGTAAGCAGATGGTCAATTGACATTATTTTTAAAAAATAGATCATTTGACATTTTGGACCCAAGAAATGGGTCATCCGTATAAATTTCCTTTATATTAGCCACCCTAAAATATCTAATGCTATCATCTTTCTTCTCAAATATCAATTTTAACTTAACAAAAGCTTAGTACTAACAAAAATGTTGTGATTATATATCCCTAATCTTTTCTAATCTACTAACTAAGATAGGATTATTATATTCGTTCTCCATTTATAAAATGAGTCTAACTAAATCTATTAATACATAAATCCAAAGATAGACCCAAATTTTCAACCGCTCAAGTCATTCACTCCAAGTTCTCTTCAGCCTCATAATTGTTTTTAAAAAGATTAAACTAACACACAAACACATAATATACATCAAATTTTGCTCTATTTTCAACAAACCTAACCAAACATATGGCAAAATAAATAATAATTTCTCTAAATTCTACAGCTACTAAACTTTTAAATCATAAAAACCCAACTTAAAAAATCAAGATTATATAACTAATTACAGTTCTATATCAACTCTGTTTTGGTTTTAAGATTAACATCAGTATCATTGCTCATTGCCCAGTAAGTTTAATCTTGAAGATATACATATATATAAATCCAGTAATGACCCAGAAATCAAGTATCAAGAATTGCTCTAGTTCCCAGAATCCAAACCAAAGAGATAGTAAAATAAGATCATTATTTCTGTAAATCTTTAGTCTAACATGGAAAGCAAAACAACAAGGTCAGGGATGAATTTCTATAAAAGAATTGGGGGGGGGGGGGGGGGGGGAAGAAGAAAAACAGTTATCTGAATCCCATTCTGAGCGATTTGGCAGTTCCAGAACAAATTTCATCACCAGCTTTCCTCTTTCTGGAATTCAACGGCAAAAAAACCGATTCAACAGAGCCGATTAATCCGTCTTGAACCAAACCGAATCGAACAGTGTTTTCAAAGAAATTGGTTACATCGAGAAGCGGCTTCCGATTGAATCTCCTTCTAATGATGGGTTTCTTGGGAATTGAGGGGAATTGCTTCTGGGTAAACGGCGGGAGGTTTTCCTTATCGGAGAGGGATCGGACGGCGGCGAACTCCATGGAAGACGGCGATGGATGAATGAGAATGAGAAGTGAAGTGGGTTGAGGAAAGGGGAAAGTGGATGTTTATAGTTATATTATGGATTTTGGTGGGAATTGAAATGGGAATCATTTTTTTGAAGTTTGGGTTTTGGATCTGAAGAAGTTTGGAATTTGAAAGTGAAAATGAAAATGAAAATTTTGGTCGGAGAAGAAAGGGGGAAGGGAAG
This sequence comes from Benincasa hispida, assembly GCF_027475165.1. Taxonomy (NCBI): domain Eukaryota; kingdom Viridiplantae; phylum Streptophyta; class Magnoliopsida; order Cucurbitales; family Cucurbitaceae; genus Benincasa; species Benincasa hispida. The sequence continues at coordinate 82,003,532 of NC_143486.1, forward strand.
AGGGAGATTTTTTTTTGAAAGGCGCGATTTTGGGTTTTGGGAGCCAAATTAATTATATTGTAATGAAACATTTTTGCGGGGATTTTTTCTTATTCGTTTTGTTTTGGGTTTTTTTTATTGCCTTTTCTGACCAATTGCAATCTGCCAACTCAGCATCCTTTGACATGTTTTGAAAAGGTAAGATTCCACTTGGTAACTACTTTTTTAATTGTCTTTTAAAGTTAACCTTATTTACTTTTTGCAATATGCCAACTCAGCATTTTTTGGTTTCCACTCTCAATTTTTTTTGTTTATTATCTATTTTTTATCAATTCGTTAGGGTGGTTTTGGATTATCGCGTTTGTTTTGCGACCTAAGATGCCCTTTAAGTTTTGGATGTCCTCTGAAATATGAGTTTTTTGGATTTCCATGTTAAGAGCATCCATTTTTACTTTTTTATGCCTTTTTTCATATATATATACAACATAACTATGTACTTCACTCCCTTTGATTATATCATAGTTGTTTTTATTTTTTTAAGAAAGATATTCAAATTCAATTTGATATTATAAAAAAATAATAAATTAATATACATTATTTCATTGAGAAAAATAATAAAGCTATATTAATTTAGAAAGAAATCCAATTAATAAAAATAAATGTATTATATAAGTTGAAATTGTGAATTAATGAATAGTCATGAGGACATTATTGGAACTTTATGTAAATTTAAGACATTCTTGGATGAAATCTACAAAACAAATATAGTTATCAAAGTATTCCCATATATCTTCAAAGATATTTCTACAAAACGAACATAGTTATCTAAGAACGTCGGATGTCATACATCTATAATTTTGGGCATCTAAATATTTAAGTTATCTACATTCACAAAAATCCTAAGAGTTTGTTTGGTAGGTTGTCTGCATTCTATTTTCAAAAATCATTTTTTGGATCTTGTGACTTAAACTATACAAATTCTGAAAACAACATATACTTAGATTTTGAATTTGAAATTTTAAAATATAAAGTTATATTAGAAAAGATAAAAACAATAAGAAATATAGTATTTCATGTTTTTTTAAAAAGGAAATACCTCTTATAATAAAATGCCCCAAAGGCTAATCAATCTCAGTCGTCCAGACTATTTACAAATGACAACCAATCAGGAAAAGAGGGAAGCCACACCTCACTATAATTTTGAACCCTAGATTTTTTTTGCTAAAAAGTCATCAACCACATTACAATTTATCGAACAATGGGTGAAAGAACAAGATTCAAACATCATACTCATCTCTTTAATCTCATCAATTTAGTAGATTTCCTCTCTCATTGTGTGAATCTCGCCTTTATAAGTCTAATTGCTTGAAGACAGTCCGATTCAACAATTAGATTTGAAATTTGAAGATCAGAGGCAAGATGAACTCCTGGCGAAAAGCTCCGACAAAGAATCTTCAAAGAAAATATTTAAAAACTTTGATTAAGCGGCAATAATACACCCATTTGAATCTCTTATAATGGCTCCGATACAAGTGATGGATGAGTCTGAAATCCATGAAGCAGCACATAAGTTTATATGAATTGATAGGCTGGCAAATCCAATCATGTTAGAGGTTTTTGTTCTGAGAAGAGTTAATGGTCGAAGATGACTGGTAACTTTTGCTTTTCACTTTGAAAACTTCAAAATAATTTAGAATCCATCTGCATTTTAAAGAGATTGATGGTACTGGTTTATTACATTTGAAGTTATTCCTATCATTTCAAATAGCCAAGATGGAAATGGCTGTAATGTTTAACTCCTCTTTTGAACACTTTGTGCTCAGTGCCACCCATATGTCAATAAAGCTTTCATTGAAATTATTCATTACCAAAGAACAATTTAAGATCGAAGCCGATAATGGTTTAATACGGTTGCAGGTGAAAAGAGCATGATCGGTTGTTCCAGCTTCAATTCCTCTTCTTTGTAAATTATAATAAGGATGATATCATTCATGTCTCTACAACAAAAAGAAAAAAAAAAAAAAAAAAAACTTGATTTTCCTATGAATATTTAGGTTCCACATTTTTTTTAGACCTTTTTCATATTTTTTATACTGGAGGTTGTTGTACATATTTTTAGATTAATGAAGATTTTATAACTACTTTTTACATTGTTATACCCTTTCTTGTCATAATGTCATATCACTTCATCCTTAAGTCTTGTGTTGAGATGGATCTTCCTAATTATTTCCACCTCCTTGAGAGCGAATGCATCCTTCAACTTGGCAATCTTTCATGAATTAATAGGAGATATAAAATCAGCAACTGAAATATCACCATACCGAGGATTGAAACTAGATGGTTTAAATGTAGTTGGCCGTGGAATCCAAGGATATTGAAAAGCTTTGATATTTTTGCCATTTCCCACTCAAAATCTCAATCCATGTAGTAAAGGATCCTTACTCCAAATTAAGCTTCTCCAAATGTAAAATGAGTTTAAATTCAATTTAGCTTATAAGATGAACTCCTTAGAAAAATAGATGCTTTTCAGAAGGCTAGATACAAGAGAAGAAGGGGTTTTAAGAATTCTCCAAACTTGTTTAGAATGCAGGCTTGGTTAAATCCAATTAAATCTCGAAAGTTTAAACCACCAAGGACCTTAGAAAGGCAAAGGGAATCTCATTTTTTCCAATGCATCTTCTTTTTCTTTTCTAATGATGAACCACATCAACATCTTGAGAAACAATGAGTTATTTCATCACGAAAGTTTTTTGGGGATTTTAAAAACACTCATGGCATACGTTGGGAAGGCTTGGTCAATGCTTTTAATCAAAATTTCTTTTTCGACTGTTTAAAAGAAAGCCCTTTTCCATTCTTTGATGACTCTCCAAACCTTCTCCACAATGTAATGGAAATCTCTAGCCTTGTTTCTAGTGAAATATGAAGGAATACTAAGATAACATTCAAGGTCGAGCTTCATAGTGACTCCCAAAATATTGCTTAAATAGTCTCCTCTTTCTTTGGAAACATCTGAAGAAAAACCATGGCAGATTTTGAGTAGTTTATGAAGGAACTCTTATCAAGATCGTTCCAAATTCATTGTAACAGAAATACCGCATTCACAATCATACAACAAGTTATGCATCCACTAATAAATTACAACATGCTTTTAATAATGAATAACAAAGGAACAAGAGACTCATCTTTGAAGAACTTTTCTTCTCTGTATCTCTCGCTCTCGTTAATACCAGCAACTCTCGCTGTCTTTGTGATCGCCAAGCCAATCGTCCACCAAATCTCGCTGTTGCTCACCACCAAATGGTCTTCTACACGAACAGACAGCAAGGAGACACCACCACTCAGTAACCTCAGTATTCTCGGAGTGAGAATCCAGGAGGTGTGGGCTCTATTGGATTTGGTAGAGGGGAGGAGGAAACTACTGTTGGGATTGGTGTCCTAATTCTCCCGGAGTCTCATAGTTTGTAATCTGTACACATTGTTATGAATAAAATAAGAGTTATTTTATCTGGCATTTACTTATATCCAATAAACATAGCTCCATGATTATTATATGTAAACTTAAGCATGTATATGAGATATACAAGTGGATCATGCCTTAAGTGATAACCTAAATAGGTATGTAGTATAATGATAAAGAAGGGATACCTGATTCTGATAACACTATGGATACGATCCGCTTTGTAGAGGTTTAAAAGTGTTGTGTGAAGGAACTCTTATACAAGAGTACCTATGAGCGGAAAAGGATCTTTCCAATTCATTGTGACAGAATTTCCACATATACATTCATACATATAGATATGCATTAACACTACTAAATTATTGGCATGCTTTGAGAAAAAAAAAAAAAAAGAAAAAAAGAAAACAAGAGAACGAAGAACTTACCAGTTGAAGACACTTTTCACATCAAAACTCGCTCTCTCCACGAACAGCCTTTTTGTGCTCTCGCTAGGATAGTAGGAAATTGTTCCGCAACATTCCGGTCGTCTACCACGAACGGCTTCACATGAACAACAGGAAAATGGGGACGACACCACCAATTGGAGCCCTTAATATTCTTGGAGTGAGAATCCAAAGTGTGGGCTTTGTTCGGTTTTAGTAGAGGTGAGAAGGAAAAGAAATCGTGTACAATGATCAAGCAAGTGGGAGAAGACAACGACTATCGTATAATCAAGATGCTTGATTGTTTAGGCGAGGTACACGATCGTGTAGGAAAAGCTAGGCGATCGTCTAGTAAAGTTCGGGCGCTAAGCGATCGTTTAGTAAAATGTAAGCGATCATTTAGAGAAGCGCGCACGGGGGTGAGCGGTCATTTAGCAAACAAGAGCTTATCGTATATGCTCTCAATTACAAAGCAATAGAATCCAAACACCTCGTGAGCAATTTTTGCGACTTTTTCAATCTCTTTGCAGAAATGAAAACAAATTTCATTTTATTCTTCAGTTACGAAAACCGAATTGAACTCCTACTAATGCATGGTTATGGAGAAAACATTGGGCAATTATCCCATAACTGTCCAATTAATAAAATAATAAATATAATCACATTATATTCATAATCTATAGTTTGATATCATATATCAACCATAGTGTTTTCTCCTCTACTTGATATAAATCATATCTATATCCAATTTCCTCCAAATTAATGTATCTCATACATTTAGTCAATCATATCATATGTAATTAACCAGTTCAATTATATCATATATAACCAAAATCCCTCTTGTCAATTTGAATATTTCTAACTGACCCAAAAACTGATTCCCAACTTGAATCCAAGCTACCAAGGGGACCTTATGGACCTATGGCTCGAAGCTCTAACAGTACGTGAATAACTGACTAAAATCTTTAGCCAGGAGATCCACCATCCGTTAACTGCCAAACATTCCACTAAAGACCGACAACTGAACTCTCCTTACCACAGATATATTTATGTGTCCATTGGATATAACCAATCATCAGTACGATAACCTTTCATAGATGCTCGTAAGTACAGTTGGGCCATTTTACTGTTTTGCCCCTGTAGTTACATCTTACTTCTTAAGTACTATTGATCCCTCTAATGAATAATACAACATAGTCCTATTATGTGTGAACACCTTTCGGGCCATGAGAAGGTGTATGGCGCCACATCGTTCAAGCTCCAAGATCAGCCTTTAAGGGAGCAATTTATCTACTTACCCCTGCTTCGGAGAAGGAGTGAATTCCATCTTGTGTAGTTGAGTTCTCAACTCCCAAATCAGATGAATCCCCAAAGTGGAAGGTTTGAGTCGGTGAACTGGTCACTCACACCCATGCAAATCAAAGGACCACCCTTAATGGCAGGAGTTCCCAACTCATTCAGGATTGAGGTCATGTTACCTATGGTCATCCTAGTGAAGTGAAATCTCTGTCATGAACGACGTTATATAACGAGACGTTAACACTTCGTGGTTAGACCTTATAAAAACTCTTTTTATATGACGGCCCTGCTCCATGTCCCCACACGAATGATCAGGATCAGACTATCTATGGCAAGTCACAACAGTTGTAACTATCCTACAAAGCAGGTCGCATCACGTAGCGTTACCAGGATAAGGTTTCCCTCCTATATCCATATACTACAGACCATTTTGGTTATCACTTAAGACATGATCCACTTGTATGTCACCACATACATGCTTAAGTTACATAATGACAATCAAAGATTTTAGTTTATTGGTGTGTGGTAAAGCAAATAGAACATCCAATGTGACAAGTCAAGAAGTGAAGTAAATATCATATATTATACATCACAAGCGTTCGTACAAACTATGTTTACAAACTACAGGACACGAGACTTTAGGGCATCATTCCCAACAATCTTCCACTTGTCCTAAAGCAAGTGGGGTGTACAAAAACTAGTACAAAACAATAAACTAGGGCATAAAAGCCCAATACAAGAAAATCTCCCACTTGCCCTAGTCTAGCCGCGGGTGGTCCCGTAGACCCATGCTCTGAAGATGACCCTCAAACACTGTAGCCGTGAGAGCATTTGTAAACAGGTCAGCAACATTGTACTCCGAAGCGATCTTCGTGACAATCACGTCCCCTCGATGCACTATCTCGCGGATCAGGTGATACTTTTTCTCTATGTGTTTTTCGTGCCTGTGACCCCTCGGCTCCTTGGAGTTCGCCACAACACCACTATTGTCACAATAGAGAGTGATGGGCCTAGATATATCTGGAACAACTTCCAGCTTTGTTAGGAACTTTCTGAGTCAGACGACCTTCTTAGCAGCTTCGCAAGCCGCTACGTACTTGGCCTCTATAGTGGAGCAGGCGATGCACCTCTGCTTAGTGCTTCGCCACATTACAGTTCCTCCATTAAGAGTAAAAACTGAACCTGAAGTGGACTTGTGAGAGTCTCTATCAGTCTGAATGTCAGAATCTGTGTATCCGGTAAGGATCAAATCCCTAGATCCATACACAAGTATGTAGTCCCTCGTTCTCCGAAGATACTTGAGGATGTTCTTAACTGCGATCTAGTGACCCTGACCTGGGTTAGATTGATACTTACTGACTATTCCCACGACGTAGTAGATGTCTGGCCTAGTACAGAGCATCGCGTACATCAAACTGCCAACGATAGATGCATATGGGACCCGTCTCATATCCTTAACCTCTTGAGGCATCTTAGGACACATGTCCTTAGACAAAGTGACTCCATGCCTGAATGGCATTAGGCCCCTTCTGGAGTCCTGCATCGAGTACTTGAGCAACATCTTGTCAATGTACGATGCCTGAGACAACGCTAGCACTTTATTTTTACGATCCCGAAATATCTGTATTCCCAGAACAAACTGTGCCTCTCCCAAATATTTCATTTGGAATTGGGTCACTAGCCAGCTCTTACCTGCAGTCAGTAGACCTACATCATTCCCAATGAGTAGGATATCGTCTACATACAACACTAAAAAAACTACTGAACCATTGACGATCTTCTTGTAGACATAAAGTTCATCAACGTTTTGGTCAAAGCCATACGATTTGATCGCAGTATCAAACCGGATGTTCCAATATCGAGACGCCTGTTTCAGTCCATAAATGAACCAATTCAGTTTGCGAATTGTGTTTTTTGCACTTGACTGGGTGGACAGTTGACCGGAAGAGAACTTCGATTCGCCCGGCTGGCCATTTAGAAATGAATTCCTCTGGTTGCACCATGTAAATGGTCTCCTCAAGATTGCCATTTAGAAAGGTCATCTTGACGTTCATTTGCCAGATATCATAATTATAATAAGCGAAAATGGATAGGATGTGGACCGACTTTAACATGGAAACAGGCGAGAAAGTCTCCTTATAGTCGACTCCTTCCACCTGGGTATAACCCTTTGCCACAATTCAGGCCTTGAAGGTTTGCATCTTCCCATCAGCACTCTGTTTGCCACAAGTCTAGCTTTATGCCCGTTCCACAACTCTAGAGGTGCTTTCGCAACACTCTTAGAAGGAATACAGTTGAGTATGTATACCACAGTCTCCACTTTGAAACCTTAAAACGAGTCCGGTAAGGAAGCGTAACTCATCATCGAACGAACCATGTCCAACAAGGTTCTGTTTCTCCTCTCCTCTATACCATTCTGCTGAGGTGTACCTGATACTGAGAGTTGGAAAATGATTCCATGTTCTATCAAATAGTCTTGGAATCTAGAATCTAAAAAATCTTCATCTCGATTTGATCGAAGTGTTTTAATCCGTCTATCCAATGCATTTTCAACTTCAGCCTTGAATTCTTTGAACTTTTCAAAGGAATCAGTACCCATACCTAGAGTAATCATCAGTAAAACTGATAAACTACTCATAGTCACCTCGGGCTCGCACATTCATAGGAACACAAAGGTCAGAATGCACTAACTCAAGAGGCTCTTTGGCTCGATAACCTTTTTCAGTAAAAGGCTTTTTAGTCATCTTACCCTCAAGGCAAGATTTGTACACTAGTAAAGAATTTTCTTCTAACTCACTTAGAAGGCCATTCTTCACCAATCTCTCAATTCTATTGAGATTGACGTGCCCTAATCGAAGATGCCAAAGTTGAGCATTTTCTTTTGGAGAAATTCGTTGATGTTTAGATTGAGTTACGAAAAATTTAAACATCTCTATGTTATGGAGGGAACTTAAGGCTAAAGGTCTTAGCACATACAAGTTATTTTCCAGTTTAGCTGTACAAATCTCAACACCATCTTTATGAATAAACACTTTATCCATAATAAAATAAAGCGTATATTTACATTGTAATAAACACTTTATAGAAATAAGGTTCCTCTTTAGTTCAGGAAGTACAAAAACATCTTTCAATACAAGAAACCTATTTTGTAAAGTTAACTGGATGCCTCTCCCACTGTCATAGCTGAGACGATGTGCTCGGTGCCTACTCGCATTATAATCTCACCAGTCTCCAGCTGTCGTCAGGATCTAATCCCTTGAAAAGAAGAACAAACGTGATTAGTGGCGCTCGAATCAATTATCTAGGCAGAATCATCATTCTGCACTAAAGATGTTTCTAGCACAAGTAAATCATATTTACCTTTGTCTGCTTTGGCCTTAGCCTTGGTGGCCTTCCTTTCCTTCAGATATTGAGGACAATTCCTCTTTTGGAGAAAT